>NC_067416.1:49333846-49645632 GCF_009764475.1 Pristis pectinata | reverse complement strand
TGCTGCCCGACCCTCGGTGGGTTGTGCTCCCTGCTCTGTGTGACCGTCGTACAACAGGTGAAGGCCCTTTGGCCTCTCCCACTTGCCCCACCAATCAGCAAGGTCACAGCTGACGGTGACCAGACACCATTTCCCTCCCGTCCGACATCCCGGGATCCCTTTAACATCAGGAGTTTCCCACTGAGGTCGATGACCTCCCATTTCCCCACATTTTACTCCATCTGCCGTGTTCTTGCCCGTCCCTTCAGCTTGTCCGTATCCCGTCTCTTTACATCCTCCTCAAGCCCAGCGCATTCAAACAGAACAGATTTATTTATAATTGACCCAGAATACAAACGTGCCTCCAATTACAGGGGGAAACAACCCCAAATGTGCCCAATAACCAGGGTCCAAACCTGGATGTGATCAACAGCATCAATAACCACAGAATCAACGCCTGCAGTCACTTGTGAACTCACTGGTGTCTCAGCAGCTGCAGGGTTTAAATGCCCCACATACGTACTGCATATTTAAACCTTCTCTTCAATGTGAGCTCGTCGGTGTCTCAAGAGATGGGATGACTGAGTGAATTTCTTCCCACACTCAGAGCAGGTGAACGGCCTCTCCCCGGTGTGAACTCGCTGGTGTGTCAGCAGGTCTGATGATCGACTGAATCCCTTCCCACACTCGGAGCAGGTGTATGGCCTCTCCCCTGTGTGAATTCGTTGGTGCGTCAGAAGGTCTGATGACTGAGTGAATCCCTTCCCGCACTCGGAGCAGGTGAACGGCCTCTCCCCGGTGTGAATTCGTTGGTGAGTCAGCAGTTTGGATGACCGTGTAAATCCCTTCCCACATTCAGAGCAGGTGAACGGCCGCTCTCCAGTGTGAATCTGCTGGTGCGTCAGCAGGTTTGATGACCGAGTGAATCCCTTCCCACACTCAGAGCAGGTGAATGGCCTCTCCCCGGTGTGGACTCGTTGGTGGGTCTGCAAACTGGATGACCGACTGAACTGCTTCCCACACTCAGAGCAGCTGAACGGCCTCTCCCCGGTGTGGATTCGCTGATGGGTCAGCAGGTTCGATGACTGAGTGAATCCCCTCCCACAGACAGAGCAGGTGAACGGCCTCTCCCCGGTGTGAACTATCTGGTGCAACAATAAGTGGGATGACTGAGTGAATCCTTTCCCACACACAGAGCAGGAGAACGGTCTCTCTCCAGAGTGAACCCGCCGGTGTCTCATCAGGCAGGATGACTGAGTGACTCCCTTCATGCGCCTGGAACAGGCCAACAATGTTTGGTCACTGGTCAGTCAGTAAAAGCAATGACTGAGTGCATTACTTTGCTGGAAAGGACCAGGTGAATGAATTCGAATCTTATCAGCATTCAATCACATTAACTTTTTCTCATAATTCTCAGTCAGAACAATGAAGTTAGTTTCACTGGTGCAAAGACAAGGATGTTGAGAACACATTCTCAGTCACAAATCAGGTGAAGTCCCCTCCCCCCAATGTGTCACACAAGTTTCCTGTTGCAATGGGCGTTTCTTTCCCAACCTGCACGGAGGTAATCGCTGCCCACTCCTTCAGAAACTTGAAGAAAATTTACATGGCTTCTCCGCAACTTGGTTCATGAAAATCCTTAAACAGGCGAGTTTTTTTCACTCTGGCTGTAACGTGACATTTCTCCAGCTGTGTCACAGTCGGTGCTCTGCAACAGCCCTTTGTGGGTGTCTCACTGACTGTGGTTTGAAGTCCTAAATTCAGAAGTGGAACAGACGAGCATCTCTCCTTCCGTATTCGAAGGCCAATGATATTCAGGCGCTGGTGAACTGAGTGATGCTGACCTGATGTGAAATTACCTCTGGGATTCCCATTCGCAATTCCTCCACCTTGGAGATTCTGTAATAGGTTACAAAAAAATCATCAATAGGTAGGGAGCATTAACCCAGAACAGATCATTTTAATCTCCCTGGCCAGTTGTGACTCAGTTGGCAGCTCTCCTGCCTCTGAGTCAGACATCAGGGGCTTACATCCAACTCGAGCACAACACTTGGCAGAGTGGTCAATGAGCTCACACTCAGATCAAAGGTCACGGGATGAAGGATTCGAGTGGATTAGAAATTCCTTGTCACAAACCCTTGGAATTCTCGGCTCTTCTTCCAGAAGTGCAGTGCTCCATCGATGAGCACCAGGACACGTGTTTAAGTTGGTGTAGTGAGATCTGACCCCTCTACCTCTGATGCACGGGCAAGAGTGAGACACACCAAACCACAGCTGACTCAATATTATAGCAGGAAAGTAAGGAGGTGATGCTAAATCCTGACAAATCATGAATTGGGCCCCCACTGGTCATGAGGAAGGACATGAAGGGGGCAGGGACTTCAATTATCTGGAGTGAATGGGGCAGCCAGTGAGGTTCACCAACGAGCAGAGACTGAAGAGAAATGTTCACATTGATGAGCTGTTTCCACAGAGGAGATCAGGACAGAAACATGAGGAGATGAGGAGGAGAAGTGGCCATGCGCCTTTCAGCCCCTTACACCTTGCCAGGTCACGGCTGATCTTTCCCCTCGGTGCCTCTTCCCTGCACCAGCCCCTTGTCTTTTGATTCCTGTAATATTGTAAAGTCTATTGATTTTTGTCTTAAATATAGTCAGGGACACAAACTCCATGGCTGTCTTGGGTGGACTCCTACTGCAAGTAGGGAGGGAGGGAGGGAGCTTCCTTTGGTGGGGAGATGACACCCACGTGCTATATTCCAGGAGCGGCCTCACCAGGGCCCCAAATGATTGCAGTGAGGCTTCTTTCTTCTTGTATTGAAATTTTATTGCAATACCTTTATCATCTTAATTGTTTGCTGTATCTGCACATTCACTTTCAGTGATTTACATACAAGGATTACCAAATCACTCTGAAAACCCACACTTTTTAATCTCTAGCCATTTCAAGTGTAATCCACTGCTCTGTATGTTCCACCCAACTGGATGAGCTCACTTTTCCACATTATATTCCATTTGCCATATTCTCACCCGTGCACATATCCTGTCTCTCTACCCTGAATCCTCCTCACAACACACACTTTCACCCACCTCTGTACCATCAGCAAACATGGAAACATTACACTTGGTCCCATATGATTGATAATGGCTTGTGACCATCTGGGGCCCTAGCAACAATCCTATGGTTCCTCAATAGTTACAGCTTCCTGGTCCAGAAATAAACCATTTATTCCTTATCTTCTGATCTATGTCTGTTATGCAATCCTCAATTTGCACCAGTATACCACCTCCAATTGTGTGACATCTTTCAAAGACCTTCTGAAAACCGAAATTCACCATATTTACCCTTTTCTATTCTTTTATTTACAAAATCAAAAAAGTCAGCTAAAAATTTGTCAACCGTTATTTTCTTGTCATAAATATATGTTATAGAATCATAGGGAGATACAAAACAGAAATAGGTCCTTTGGCCCACTGAGTCTGTACCAACCATCAACCTCCATCTACATGCTGTTTTTTTTAAATTTCCACATTCTCATCAACTGGATTGGAGAGCACGTCTTATGAGGATCGGTTGAGTGACCTAGGGCTTTTCTCTTCGGAGGATGAGAGGTGACTTGATAGAGGTGTACAAGATGATACGAGGCATAAATCAAGTGGACAGTCAGAGACTTTTTCCCAGGGCGACGATGGCTAACACGAGGGGGGTATATTTTTAAGGTGATTGGAGGAAGGTGTAAGGGGGATGTCAGGGGTAAGTTTTTTACACAGAGAGTGGTGGGTGCGTGGAACGCACTGCCGGCAGAGGTTGTGGGGGCAGATACATTACGGACATTTAAGAGAATTTAGACACATGAATGATAGAGAAATGGAGCATTGCCTCTGATTTGTGTATCGAGAGCTCGGCAGGGTCAGGAAGCCCCACCACCAGCTCCCGATCGGTCCGCCTGTGGACCGGGCCCAGCGGGATCAATGGCGGTCTCTTTACCCACAATTCCAAGCGCGAGAGCAACCGCTCTGCTCCACCGGCGCGCATGCGCCGCCCGTACACTCCGGCCTCCGTGGAGACCGAGCGGGGAGTCCCCGGGGCCTCGGGTGGGCGGTGAGGGACCGGGGGAGGGGGGGCTCGTCCTCACTGCGGCGGCCCGCGGTGTTGGTGGCGCCCGTACCGACTCTCCCCCCGCCGGGGGCCGCTCCTCGGTCCCGGCCCCGGTGCTGATCAAACCCGCGGCCCCGGCGCTCGGCTCCGACCGTTGAGATCCCCACCGAGCAGTTTGAGGCGTCACGTCCGGTGTCTGACGCCCGCGCCCCGGAACAAGCGGCTTCCTCTGGCCCGGTGGTTTCTGGGTGGACAATACATGGGGGAGGGGTGGGGAATATATGAGGGAGGGGGGAATATGTTGGGGGGAAGACTGGAGAGTCGACATTTCGGCTTGAGACCGTTCTTTAGGACAACGTTTGGTTTGTTATTATTGTCACTTGTACCGAGGTACAGTGAAAAACTTGTCTTGCAGACCGTTCGTACAGATCAAGTTATTACACAGTGCATTGGGGTAGTACAGGGTAAAACAATACAGAATGCAGAGTAAAGTGTCACTGCAACACGGAAAGTGCAGTGCCAGTAGACAATAAGGTGCAAGGTCATAACAAGGTAGATTGTAAACTCAAGAGTCCATCTTATTGTACTAGGGGACTGTTCAATAGTCTTATAACAGTGAGATGGAAGCTGTCCTTGAGCCTGGTGGTAGGTGCTGTCAGGCTTTTGTATCTTCTGCCTTACAGGAAAGGGGAGGAGAGAGAATGACCCGGGTGGGTGGGGTCTTTGATTATGCTGGCTGCTTCACCAAGGCAGCGAGAAGTGTAGACAGCATCCATGGAGGGGAGGTTGGTTTCCGTGATGTACTGAGCTGTGTCCACAACTCTCTGCAGTTTTTGATGGTCACGGGCGGAACAGTTGTCCGGAGGGTATACCAAGCTGTGATGCATCCAGACTGTCCACTTCCCTCTGCAGATGCTGCCTGACCCACTGAGTTCCTCCAACATTTTGTGTTTCTGGGTGCGGTGGTCCTTTTCCAAACAGTTTTCAAACTTGCATTTAAACAGTGCCTTTCACCACTTTCGGGCTTCCTCTTTGCTTTATAGTTTGTGATTGTCATAAGGTCAGAAATTGTATGCACAGCACGCTCTCACAAACAACAACATGACAACGAACCAACCTGCACAACCCTAATCACTACCTCAGTACAGCAACACTGTGACCACCTTGCACTACAATGGACTTTTTTTTTCCTAATTGTGTTCTTTCTTGCATAGTTTATGTTTTTCTTGTGAATGTTGTGTATCTGTGCCTGTGATGCTGCTGCAAGTTTTTCATTGTACCTGTGCACACATGTACTTGTGCATATGACAATAAACTGGACCTTTTGATAGGATTTGTAATTTTGATTGTGGAGTAAATGCTCCCTCCATTCCAGTGATAATAAAGGCACCTTATCCAATCACTCTTTATTTATAAAGCCCTTGATTCCAGGCAACATCCTGGTGAATCTCCTCTCCACTGTTTCTAATGCTGCCTGGCGATCAGAATTGTCTACAATAATCCAGGGCAGCCTGACTAATGTATTGTACGGCTGCTACTTGATGTCTCAAATCCTGCACTCAGTGCATCAGCCTAAAAAGGCAAGCACTTCACTACCCTATCCACCGATGTCTCCAGTTTCAGGGAGCTATGAACGTGTGCCTAAAGTCTCTCCGTGCATCAACACTTCCAAAGTCCCTGCATTCGTCCTGTTATTGTTTGACGTCCCGAAATTACAATCTCACACTTGTCTGGAAAATTGGTTTATTATTGTCACATCTACCGAGGCGCAGTGAAAAACTTTGTTTTGCATGCCATCCATACAGATCATTTCATCACAACAGTGCACTGAGGTAGTACAAGGGAAAACAATAACAATGCAGACGAAAGTGTCACAGCTCCAGAGAAAGTGCAGTGCAGGTAGACAATAAGGTGCAAGGCCACGACAAGGTAAATTGTGAGGGCAAGAGTCCACCTTTTCACACTAGGAGACTGTTCAATAGTCTTATCACAGTGGGATAGAAGCTGTCCTTGAGGCTGGTGGTACGTGCCCTCAGGCTCCTGTATCTCCTGCCTGATAGGAGGGGGGAGAAGAGGGAGTGAAGGGGGTGGATGGGGTCTTTGATTGTACGGCTGCAACATGACGTCCCATATCTTATACTTACCGCCTTGACCTATGAAGCTAAATCATGCTGAAAGTCTTTTTCACAACCCGCTGCAACCAGTCAGTCAACTCTCCAACAAAGTCCCTCTGTATCCACTCACAACATTATTTGCTTTCTACCACTCCGTCAATGTTTGTGTCCTCAGCAAACGTACAGATCAGTGTTACCTGCATTCTCATCCAAGTCATTTATACACATGACAGACCACACTGGTCCCAGCAACAATCCCTGTGGTATGCCTCTGGTTACACACTTCCAGTCAGAAACACACCCCTCAGCTACGACCCTCTGCCTCTCTTCACCAAGACAATCTTGCATCCAGTTTGCCAACAGACTTTGAATTCAAAGTGCTCTAACATTCCCGACCAGCCTACTGTGTGGGACTTTGTTAAAGACATTGCTAAATTCCACGTGCACCACACAACTCCCTGCCTTCATAAACTTCCTGAGTGACCTCCTCAAAAAAAAACTGAATCAGATTTGTGGGACAGGATTTCCCCTGCTATTCTACCTTCTGGGAGAAGATACAGGAGCTTGAAAGTCCTGACATCCAGACTCAAGAACACAGCTTCTTCCCCACTGCTACCAGACCTCTGATCCAATCACCTCTTTTACATTCCCCTTCCTGGTGGTGATACCACCACATTTTCAGACTCCTAATTCTACCTTCCACTGTTATTCCTTCATTGTCACTTTAGCATTTCTTTTTGCTGTACTTCAGATTGCACTAATCTCAGCACCATTCTCTGATTTTGCGCTCAGTTATTGCTGTATTTATTATTACCATGTATACTGTTTACTCTGTGAGCTTCAGGCGTGCAGGCAATTTCATTTCACTCTAGTGTACGTTACATTAAACTAAACTAAACTAAATTAACTCAGAAAACCATGTTGACTCCTCCCAATCAGTCCCCACCTTTCAGAGTGAACATAAATCCTGTCGCTTAGAATTTTTTGCAATGATTTCCCTACTGCTGACATGAGGCTCACCAACCTGTGGGGCAGACATGGTGGGGTGGCGGTTAGCCTAACACTATTGCAGCGCCAGTGACCCAGGTTCAATTCCGGCTGCTGTCTGTAAGGAGTTTGTGCGTTCTTCCCGTGTCTGTGTGGGTTTCCTCTGGGTGCTCCGGTTTCCTCCCACATTCCAAAGACATACGGGTTGGGAAGTTGTGGGCATGCTATGTTGGCGCCGGAAGCGTGGCGACACTTGCGGGCTGCCCCCAGCACACTCTCCGCAAAAGATGCATTTCACTGTGTGTTTCGATGTACGTGTGACTAATAAATCTCATCGTAGCTTATCCTGCTGCCCTTATTGAATATGGCAACAACATTAGCTCTCCCCTCGTAGAGTCATGGAATTTTACAGTAGAGAAACGGGCTTTTTGGCCCAACTCATCCACACAGATGCCCATCTACGCTAATCCCAGTTGCACACAGTAGGTCCATATCCCTTCCCTCCTTTTGTATCCAAGTACCTGTCCAAATGCCTTTTAAAAGTTGTAAATCTTGCCCCCTCAGATTTTCTTTAAATTTCTCCCCTTAAACCCATGCCCACTAGTTGTAGACACCCCCACGAGGAAAAAGACTGACTATTTACCCAACTGTGCCCCTCATAACTTTATAAACCTTTACAAGGTCACCCCTCAGCCTCCAATGTACCAGTGAGAATAAACCCAGCCCATCCAATCTCTCCTTATAAGTGAGGCCCCTCGATTCCAGGCAGCATCTTGATGACTCTCCTCTGCACTCCTTCCACATCCTTCCTGCAGTGTGGTGACCAGAACTGTTCACAATGCTCCAAACGTGGCCTGAGCAATGTTTTGTGCACTGGCCACAGGACACCCCAACTCTTATTCTCAGTGCCTCCGCCTATGAGGACAAACATGCCGCATCCCCCCCCTTCACTACCCTATCCACCTGTGTTGCCAGTTTTAGGGAGCTGTGGACTTGCACCAAAGGTCCCTTGTACACCAACTCTCCTGTGGTCCCTGCCATTTGCTCTATATTCCCTGTTGGAATTTAGGGTATCCCAAAATTCCACTACCTCACACCTGTCTGGATTTAAATCCATCTGCCACTGCTTTATCCAACGTTCCAACCAAGTCCCTGTGCCCTTTAACAATCTTCTTCACTATGTGCCGTGCCACCAAGTGTTGTGTCGTCAGCAAACTTACTAATCGGTCGCTCATACGTAATGACAGACCACAGTGGTCCGAGCACTGATCCCTGTGGTACATCACTGGTTACAGACTTCCAGTCAGAAACACACCCCTCAGCTATTACTGCCTGCATCTCATCACCAAGGCAGTTTTGCATCCAGTTTGCCAACACACCTCGGACCCCATGTGCCCTAACCTTCTGGACCAGCCTACCGTGTGGGGCTCTCTCAGAAACCTTGCTGATGTCCACGTGAACCACGTCCACTGCTCTGCCTTTGTCCATTTCCTAAGCTACCTCCTCAAAACACTCGGATTTGTGAGACAGGATTTCCCCTGCTCAAAACCACGTTGGTTCCTCCAAACGAGTCCCTGTCTTTCCAGGTGAACATAAATCCTGCCACTTAAGATATTTATGTCTTAGTCACATGTACATCGAGAAACACAGTGAAATGTGTTTTTTTTTGTGTTACTGAGAATGTGCTGGGGGCAGCCTGCAAGTGTCACCACTCTTCCAGCGCCAATTGATCCCAATTATTTTCCTACCATTGAGGTACAGCCCGCCAGCCTGTGGTTTCCTAGTTCATCCCTGCTGCCATTTTTTTGTAAAAGGCAACAACATTAACCATCCACTGAACTCCCAGTACCTCACCCGTGGCAAAATTCTCCATGAGACCCCCAGCAATCTTCTGCCTTGGTTCCCATAGCATCTGGGGATAGATCCCTTCAGGCCCTGGGGATTTATCCACTGTAATGCACACCAGTATCTTTATCACTTCCTGACACAGACATGTTCCAGAATATCAGTGTATCCCCTCCCTCAACTCCCCATCCTCCACATCCTTCTCCCTGGTGAATACAGAAGACAAGTAATCATTTAGGACCCCACTCATATATCCTCTATAAACCTCAGAGGACTCACTCAATATCAAATGCCTACATCTGACGTATGGATCCTCCTGACTTCTGATCAAACCTTCAATCTCCTTTGCTAACCAAGGTTCCCTAATCTTACCATCTTTGCTTAGGTACAGACCCTAGTGGCATGCTGTTAAGACAACAACCTTTCCCTCAATAACAGCAAAATAAAAGAGCTGGTCATTGACTTCAGGGGGTGGGGTGGTGCACATGGTCATGTTTACATCAATGGTGCTGAGCTAGAGATGGTAGAGAGCTTCAGGTTCCTCAGTGTAAATATCACAAATAACTTGTTCTGGTCCAATCATGTAGATGGTACGGCCAAGAAAACCCTGCCGCACCTCTACTTCCTTAGAAGGCTAAAGAACTTTGGCATGTCCCCGTTGACCCTCATCAATTTTTATAGATGCACCATAGAGACCATCCATTCCAGATGCATCACAGCTTGGTACAGCAACTACTCTGCCCAGGACCACAAGAAACTACAGAGAGTTGTGGACACAGCTCAGTCCATCATAAAAACAAGCATCTTCCCCCCCCCCCCCCCCCACCAACTCCGTGGACTCTGTCTACACTTCTCACTCCCTGCAACATAATCAAAGACCCCTCCCACCCCGGACATTCTCCCTTCTCCCTCCTTTCCATCGGGCAGAAGATACAAAAGCTTGAAAACAGGCAGCACCAGGCTCAAGGACAGCTTCTATCCCACTGCTACAAGAGACTTCTTGCACAATAAGGCAGAACTCTTGATCTCACAGCCTACCTCATCATGGCCCTTGCACTTTATTGTCTACCTGCACTGTACTTTCTCTTTAACTGTAGCTTCCCGTTACTACCATCGGGGAGGAGGTGCAGGAGCCCGAGGACCCACACTCAGTGATTCAGAATCAACTTCTTCCCTCCACCATCAGATTTCTGAATGGTCCATGAACCCATGGACACTTACTCATTGTTCCTTTTTGTTTTGTGCTATTTGTTCTTGTAATTTATGGTAATTTGATGTCTTTGCACTGTACTGCTGCCACAAAACAACAAACTTCACGTCATATGTCAGTGATAATTAGTCTGATTCTGATTCTATATTCTGTTATTGCTTTTCCCTGTTTTCCCTCAACGTAACCTCCACTGTGAAATGATCTGCATGGATGGCGTGCAGAACAAAAGTTTTTCATTGTACCTCAGTACACGTGACAATAATAAACCAATTATCAAATGGGGACATGCTGACTCTGAGCTCTCAGCTTCTCGCCTTTAAAGCATCCGACTTATCAGATCCCGTTTTTTTCCCCACGACAGCTGCTCCCAATCTACTTGCACCAGTCCTGCCTTTTACGGTTGGAATCAGTCCTCCCCCCCACAATTTAAGACCCTAACTCTAGGACCATCCTCATCTTTTTCCATGGCTCCCTTGAGACTTGCCCAACTATTGCAGCTGTTTCCAAGGGTTTCCTCCACAGACACTTCTGCTACTTGCTCATCCTCACTCCCTAAGATAAGGCGAGTGAAACCTCTTCCCTCGTAGGACAACCAGAGGTGGGTAAAAATAGAGGATGAAGGTTGAGGGTAAGGGGGAAGAGATTTAGAGCAGGTATGAGTGGGACCTCCTTCACTCAGAGAGCTGCAAGTATGTGGAATGTGCTGGACGGAGGGGAAAGGGGATGGTTATGTCCCCTCACCCACCCTCTCCATCTGCCCGTCCCACACACACTCTTCCCAGTGGTTCCCCGCCCTCGGTTCCAGGCTCCACCGTCCTCTCCTGTCAGATTCCATCATCTTTAGCCCTTTGTCACTCCCACTAATTACCCCCCCCCTCAGCTTCTGACATCATTCCCACTCTCATCTGCTTATCATCACACCCCCCCCCCCCCACAACCTGGATCCACCTATCACCTGCCAGCTCTTGCCTCACCCCTTCCCCCCACCTTTTTATACCGGCTCTCTCCCCTCTTTCTTCCCAGTCCTGGTGAAGGGTCTCAACCTGAGACATCGAATGTCCATTTCCCTCCATAGATGCTGCCTGACCCGCTGAGCTCCTTGAGACAATGACTTTGCCTAACAACTAGATTGGATAGGCTGGGATAGATTTCCTGGAGTGAAGGAGGCTGAGGGGTGATCCGATAGAGGTACTTAAAATTATTAGATAGGGTAGATAGTGAGGAAGGAGACAGAGAGCTTAGTGGGATGGTGTCATGACAACAACCTTGCCCTCAATGTCAACAAAACTAAAGAGCTGGTCATTGACTTCAGGAGAGGGGGTGGTGGACATCAATGGTGCTGAGGTCGAGAGGGTTGAGAGCTTCAAGTTCCTGGGAGTGAACGTCACCAACAGCCTGTCCTGGTCAAATCACGTAGAAGCCACGGCCAAGAAAGCTCACCGACGCCTCTACTTCCTCAGGAGGCTAAAGAAATTTGGTTTGTTCCCTTTGACTCTCACCAACTTTTACCAATGCACCATAGAAAGCATTCTATCTGGATGTATTACGGCTTGGTAAGGCAACTGCCCTGCCCAGGACCACAAGAAACTGCAGAGTTGCGGACACAGCCCAGCGCATTACGGACACCAGCCTCCCCTCCTTGGACTCTGTTTTCACCTCTCGCTGTCTTGGTGAAGCAGCCGGCATAATCAAAGACCCCACCCACCCGGGTCATTCTCTCTTCTCTCCTCTTCCATCAGGTAGAAGATACAGGAGCCTGAGGGCACATACCACCAGGCTTAAGGGCAGCTTCTACCCCATTGTGATAAGACTATTGAACAGTTTCCTTATACAATGAGATGGACTCTGACCTCACGATCTACCGTGTTGTGACCTCGCACCTTATTGCACTGCACTTTCTCTGTAGCTGTGACACTTTACTCTGTACTGTTATTGTTTTTACCTGTACGACCTCAATGCACTCTGTACTAACTCAATGTAACTGCACTGTGTAATGAATTGACCTGTACGATCGGTCTGCAATACAAGTTTTTCACTGTACCTCGGTACAAGTGACAATGATAAACCAATACCAAATCTTTTATCCCCATGGTAGGGGTGTCAAAAGCAAGAGGGCACAGGTTTAAGGTGAGGAGTTTTATGGGGATTTTTTTTAAATACCCCATAGATTCACAACCTTCTTCACTATCTATCACTCCACCTATTTCTGTGCTGTCAGCAAACTTAGTGATCAGCCCACCTACATTCTCATCCACGTCATTTATACGTATGACAGAGCACGGTGGTCCAAGCACTGATCCCTGGGGTACACCACTGGTTACAGACTTCAGTCAGAAACACACCCCTCGAATATTACTTGCTGCCTCCTAGCACCAAGACAATTTTGAGTCCAGTTTGCCAACACACCTTGGATCTCATCTGCCCTAATCTTCTGGACCAGCCTATTGTGCAGGACTTTGTCAAAAACACTGCTGAAATCCACGGAAACCATGTTTACTGCCCTGCTTCTACAGACGTACTGTTGAAAGTATTCTTACAGGTTGCATCATGGTCTGGTACAGCAGGGTACGGTTGAATGTGCAGGAACACAAGAAGCTGCAGAGAGTCGTGGACTCAGCCCAATACATCACAGGCACATCCCTTCCCACTTTCAGTAGCATCTACAGAAGGCTCTGCCTCAAGAAGGCAACATCCATCATCAAAGATCCACACCATCTGGGCCGTGCCATCTTCTCGCAGCTACCATCAGGCAGGAGGTACAGGAGCCCGAAGTCCCAAACCACCAGGTTCAAGAACAGCTGCTTTCCCTTCAACCATTCGGTTCTTGAACCAACCTGCACAACCCTAATCACCACCTCAGTACAGCAACACTGTGACCACTGTGATCACTTTGCACTAAAATGGACTTGGTATTTTTTTGTCCTAATTGTGTATTTGTCTTGTAAAAATTATATATAATTTATGTTTATGCTTTTCTTATGAATGCTGCCTATCTGATGCTATGTGCCTGTGATGCTACTGCAAGTAAGTTTTTCATTTCACCAGTGCACACATGGACCTGTGCACTTGACAATAAACTCGACTTTGACTTTACCTTCACTTTAATCCAGCAGGAGCTGGTTCAAAAAAATGACAACCTCCACTTCTTCCACCACCTGGCCAAAACTAAGACAATTGTTTTGTCGACTCGTCCACTGCCCTTGACTTGTTCCAGCTCGCTGCTTTGCAGAATTTTAATTTCTTCAGGCCAACACTTTGTTAACCGTTCCCTAATCTTACCACCTTTGCCTCTTACCCTAACGGAGACATTGCTGACTGTGAGCTCTTACTATCTCCCCTTTAAACACATCCTGTTTTTCCCCATGACAGCTGCTCCCAATCTACTTGTAATCAGCCCTAACTCTAGGACCAACCTCATCTTCTTCCATGACTCCCTTGGAAATTATCAACCTATTGCAGCTGTTTCCAAGGGTTTCCTCCACAGACACTTCTGCTACTTGCTCATCCTCACTCCCTAAGATAAGGTCAAGTGCAGCCTCTTCCCTCGTAGGACCCTTCACTTACTGCTTCAAAAACCCACTTTAATGCATTGTACAAATTCCACCCCATCTAAGCCCTTTTCACTGAGGCAAAAGTATCGCAGCTAACCATTGAAAGTAGCGTTATCTATTCCAAATTTCTACCCTATGTTCATGGATGACGTTTATGAACTTCTTTTATGGGGTACCAGAGGCGTAGATTTATGAATGGGAAGGTCAAACACTGAACCATTCAATTCTTCAGAACCTGTACATCATTGGCCTTTGATCTTGGTCTTCGGGAGAAGATATTGAGCATCATCGTGACTGATGAAACACTGTAACATACACATATACAAGTGAAAATATCCCAGAACACTGAATGGAAACAGCTTCAGTCCATTACACAGCCAGAGAAGACGGTGAACCTTCACAATGGGGAGAAACTGAATGGTTGATGTTTCTTCACCAGCTCCTAATAACCAACAGGCCTGGAATGAAACCAGGTAATTGTTCAAGTCTCTGGAAGTGGGCAAGTATTTCCGTGGAAAGGTTGCCGCCACATAGAACCTTGGTCAGGCCCTCGGCTGGAGGACCGCATGCAGTTGTGGGCACTGAGGGCCAGGAAGGATGTGCCGGAGAAGGTGCAGAGAAGATTCACCAGGACGTTTCCTGGGATGGGGGAGTTCAGCTGCGAGGAAGACTGGAGAAGCCGGATGTGTTCTCCCTGGAGCGGTGGAGGTGAAGGGGGACGACTGTGGGATAAAAGATTCTGAGGGGTAAGGATAGGGCAGACTGCAGGAAACTTTCCCCCACACCAGGGGTGGGTAAAACTAGAGGACATAGATTTAGGCTGGGGGGGGGGGGGGGGAAGAGATTTAGGGCTGATATGACTGGGACCTTCTTCACCCAGAGAGAGGTACATCCCTGGAAATGCACTGCCTGAGAGTGATTGAAGCTGATATGGAAATAAAATCCACCCTTATGAAATTTAACTGGGAAAACTGTAAATGAATAAACATTAAATACATTTTATTTTCAATTCGCATTTCTTGGCAAATGCACAGACAAGGCACCTTTGCATTACAGAAAATCGGGATACGAACTGTTTTCTAGGAACAACCCCCCCCCCCACCCCCGTAACACAGGGGTCACCTGCACATATCACCACCGCCCCCCTCTCTCCCTCCCTCCATGTGGAAATCAGGACACTTGTAGTGTAACTCTGCACATGAATAGTGGACTCTGTGTATCCATGTCCGTGCTCAGACTGTGATCCTATTGGACAGGAGTCACATGATGTGCCTCTGTCAACCATGTGACATTGACACCGACTAAGCCATCATTAATGCAATGGCTGCGCTCGTTCAAGATCCCCTGAAGATCTTGAAACTGGAGAGAAAGTCTTTGAAAGTGTGCCGTCAGACTTCTGAGCCGGACGGGGGTTGGGGAGGGGGGGTGGGAGAGTCTTGGACCGAGCATTCTCCAGTGGGAGATGTGTGAAAAGCCCACGGCTGCCGTGTTATTCCGGCGCTGATCACACGGCAAGGGGTCGAACCATCGATCCAGGTTCAACAGGAGGCACCATCAGTAAGTGTGCGGATGGCACAAAAATCAGTGCCGTGGTGGACAGTGAGGAAGGTTGTCCAGGGTCTAACGCAGGACACACACCAACTTGAAAGCCGAGTGGAGAAATGGCAGAGGGAATTCAACGCTGACAAGTGCAGGGTGATGAATTCCGGGAAGTCAGGTGGAGGTAGGACACATACAGTAAACGGTAGGGTGCTGAGGAATATTGATGTACGGAGGGACTGAGGAAGTTCAGACTTCCCTGAAAGGTGCAACACGGGTAGACAGGGCGGTGAAGAACACGTGCAGTGCTTGCCTTCAGAGGCGGGGGCAGAGAGCACAAGAGTCGGGACATCACATCGTAACCTGACAAAACAGTGGTTGGTCCGCACTTGGATTCTGGTGTGACGCTCTGGTGGCTGCGCGATAGGAAGGATGTGGTTGAGCTGGAGGGAGTGCAGAGGAGATGCACCTCGTGGACAACTAAATACAGCACAGCATAAAACACACCGGACATTGACTTTGATTGGAAAGGCTGGGATAGTTTCCCTGGATTCAAGGAGGCTGAGGGGTGATCTGACAGAGCTATTTAATTTTATTAGATAGGGTAGACAGTCAGAATCTTTTCCCCATGGTAGGGGTATGAAATGCAAGAGGGCATAGGTTTGAGCTGAGAAGGAGTTTTAAAGTGGATTTGAGAGGAATTTTTTTCACTTTATAGAAGCATATAAAACTGAGAGGTAATAGGGATAGTTAGTCAGAGGGAGACACAAGAGACTGCAGGTGCTGGGATCTGGAGCCACTCATTGGCTCAGGCAGCATCTGGGGAAGCAAAGAGACAGTCGACGTTTCGGGTCTAGACTCTGCATTAGGACCAGTTAGTCAGACTTTCTCCCAGGGTGGAAAGGCACAGGGGACATGCCCTCTTCACATTACTACCATCGGGGAGGGGGTACAGGAGCCTGAAGACCCACACTCAATGATTCAAGAACAGCTTCTTCTCCTCCGCCATCAGATTTCTGAACGGCCCATGAACCCATGAACACTACCTCGTTATTCCTCTTTTGCACTATTTATTTTTGTAACTTAGTAATTTTTATGTCTTGCACTGTACTGCTGCCACAAAACAACAAAGTTCACAACATATGTCAGTGATAATAAACCTGATCATTAGAACAAAGAGACAGTCGACGTTTCGGGTCTAGACTCTGCATTAGGACCAGTTAGTCAGACTTTCTCCTAGGGTGGAAAGGTCAAATACTAAGGGCATAGGTTTGTGAAAGGGGGGAAAGTTTAAAGGAGCTGTGTAAGGTAATTTTATTTTAAATCACAGACCGTGGTGGGTGCCTGGAACGCGCTGCCACTAGAGGTGGTGGAAGCAGGAACGATAACAAGATTTAAAAGGCACTGAGACAGACCCATGAACAGGCAGGGAACGGAGGGACGCGGACCATGTGCAGGCAGAAGGGATTGGTGGAGATGGGCAGAAGGGCTAGTGTGGACACAGTGGACCGAAGGGCCTGTTGTGCCGTACAGCTCCGTGGCTCAGCCCCAACCCTGGGTACTGTGTGTGTGTGGAGTCTGCACGTTCTACCCGTGACCACGTGGGGTTTCCTCCAGGTGCTCCGGTTTCCTCCCACATCCCAAAGACTTGAGGGTCGGTGGGTCCGTTGGCCACTGTAAACTGTCCCGAGGGTGTGGGTGAGTGGGAGGATCCGGGGGTAGAATAAACAGGGGAATCAGTGTAAATGGGTGGTTTCTGGTCAGCACGGAGGTGGTGGCCGAAGTGCCTGTATCCACCCTGCCCACCTCAGTGGGCTGCGTGAGGACACAAGAGACGGCGGACGCTGGAACCGGGAACAACAAACGGAACGCCGGAAGAGCTCAGCAGCTCGAGCAGCATCTGAGGAGGCAAGAGGTGTGAGTCAACGTTTCAGGTCAAGACCCTGCCTCGGGAGACCCAGGACGTCGACTCGCACCTCCTGCCTCCACGGATGCTGCCCGACCCTCGGTGGGTTGTGCTCCCTGCTCTGTGTGACCGTCATACAACAGGTGAAGGCCCTTTGGCCTCTCCCACCTGCCCCACCAATCAGCAAGTTCACGGCTGACGGTGACTGGACATCATTCCCTCCCATCGCGATCCTGGGATCCCTTAACATCAGGAGTTTCCCACTGAGGTCAATAACCTCCCATTTCCCCACATTTTACTCCATCTGCCGTGTTCTTGCCCGTCCCTTCAGCTTGTCCGTATCCAGTCTCTTTACATCCTCCTCAAGCCCAGCGCATTCAAACAGAACATATTTATTTATAATTGACCCAGAATACAAACGTGTCTCCAATTACAGGGGGAAATAACCCCAAATGTGCCCAATAACCAGGGTCCGAACCTGGATGTGATCAACAGCACCAATAACCACAGAATAAATGCCTGCAGTCACTTGTGAACTCGCTGGTGTCTCAGCAGCTGCAGGGTTTAAATGCCCCACGTACATACCGCATATTTAAACTTTCTCTTCAGTGTGAGCTTGTCGGTGTCTCAGGAGGCTGTACGACCGAGTGAATCCCTTCCCGCACTCAGTGCAGGTGTACGGTCTCTCCCCAGTGTGATTTCGTTGGTGCATTAGCAGCTTGGATGGTTGAGGGTATCCCTTCCCACACTCAGAGCAGGTGAACAGTCTCTTCCCAGTGTGAGCACGCCTGTGTCTCACCAGGTGGGACAAGTGAATGAATCCCTCCCCACATTCGGGACAGGTGAACGGTCTCTCTCTGGAGTGAACACGCTTGTGTCTCACCAGGTAACTTGATCGAGTAAATCCTTTCCCACATTCAGGACAGCTGTATGGTCTCTCCCCAGTGTGAACCCGTTGGTGTCTCAAAAGGGTGGATGATTGAGTGAATCCTCTCCCACACTCAGTGCAGGTGAACGGTCTCTCCCCGGTGTGATTTCGTTGGTGTATCTGCAGGCTGGATGAGTGAGTGAATCCTTTCCCACATTCAGAGCAGGTGAAAGGCCTCTTCCCAGTGTGAACTCGCTGGTGTCTCAGCAAGGCTGACAGCTCGGTGAATCCCTTCCCACACACAGAGCAGGTAAATTGTTTCTCTCCAGTGTGGACTCGCTGGTGCCTCTGCAGGTTGAAAGAATTGGTGAATCCCCTCCCACAGACAGAGCAGTTGAACGGCCTCTCCCTGGTGTGCATTTGTTGGTGTGTGAGCAGGTGAGCAGACCGAGTGAATGCTTTCCCGCACTCGGAGCAGGTGAACGGCCTCTCTCCGGTGTGAATCTGCTGGTGAATCAGCAGTTCAGATGATTGACAGAAGCCCTTCCCACACTCAGAACAGGTGTACGGTCTCTCCCCGGTGTGAACTTTTTGGTGTCTCAGAAGGCCGGATGACTTAGCGAATCCCTTCCCACACTCAGCACAGGTGAACGGCCTCTCCCCTGTGTGAACTCGCTGGTGCATCACCAGGTTACCTGCCTGAGCGAATCCCTTCCCACAGACAGGGCAGGTGAACGGCCTCTCCCCTGTGTGAACTCGCTGATGCAATAACAAGTTGGATGACCGAGTGAATCCTTTCCCACACACAGAGCAGGAGAACGGCCTCTCCTCGGAGCCAATTTGCTGGTGACTCATCTGGTCAGACGACTGAGTGAATCCTGTCATGCACCAGAGACGGGGACGATATTTCCCCGTGAAATCACTGGTCAGTAGATAAAGATGACTGAATTACTTGGCTCAAACACAACAGATGAGAGCAGTTTTTATATATCAGGGCCAATGCATTCATATCAAGTTATTCTCAGTCATAACAATGAAGTAGTTTCACTGTGTGAAACAAGGTGTTGTGAACACATTCCCAGTCATAAATCAGGTGAAGTCACCTCCCCCAAATGTGTCACACAGATTTCCATTTGCAATGGGCGTTTCTTTTCCAACCTGCACTGAAGCAATCGCTGCTCACTGCTTCAGAGACTTGAAGGAAATTTACATGGTTTCTCTGTGACATGGTTCATGAAAATCCTAACACACACGTGTTTTTCCACTCCCCACTTTGCACAGTGTGACGTCTCTCCAGCTGTGTCACAGTCGGTGCTCTGCAACAGCCCTTTGTGGGTGTCTCACTGCCTGTGGTTTGAAGTCCTAAACCCAGAAGTGAAACAGACGAGCATCTCTCCTTCCATGTTCAAAGAATGATGATATTCAGGTGCTGGCAAACTGAGTGATATCACTTCTGAGATTCCCGTTTGTAAATCCTTTACCCTGGAAATCCTGTAAAAAGTTACAAAGATCATGAATAAGTAGAGGGCAGCAACATGGAACAGATCATTTTAATCTCTCTTGTCAATTGTGACTCGGTAGGTCTACTGCCTTGGAATCAGCCATTCTGGGCTCAATTCACACCAGCATGTTAACTTCAATCCCTTGTGCTCCAATCTTGTTTTATAACCTCATGCCATACCTTCCAAAGTCTCTCTGAAAGCCCAAATAATCTTATCTAAATCTGCTAAAAAATTGTAAATCATCAACTTCTCATAAATCCATGTTATAGAGTCAGAGAGATACAGCGTGGAAACAGGCCCTTCGGCCTATCATCCATACTGTCCATCAACACCCATTTATACCAATCCTACATTAATCCTGTATGTTAATCTCTCAACAACTCCTCCTGATTCTGCCCCTCCAGGAGTAATTTACAGTGGTCATTTAACCTACCAAAAAAAAAATTGGCTAAAATAAACACGCAGATGAGATGTTATTCCTTATTTTACTGGGAGTGAAACTCAGTTCCTCTTTTCCAGTCTGAGTGAACTCCAGGGGATGCCCAGCGGGATCAATGGCGGTCTCTTTACCCACAATTCCAAGCGCGAGAGCAACCGCTCTGCTCCACCGGCGCGCATGCGCCGCCCGTACATTCCGGCCTCCGTGGAGACCGAGCGGGGAGTCCCCGGGGTCTCGGGTGGGCGGTGAGGGACCGGGGGGGGGGAGCTCGTCCTCACTGCGGCGGCCCGCGGTGTTGGTGGCGCCCGTACCGACTCTCCCCCCGCCGGGGGCCGCTCCTCGGTCCCGGCCCCGGCGCTCAACTTCTGGAAACTTCTCCCTTCCGACCCGAACTGGGCGGTTTGCGGCGTCACATCCGGTGTCTGACGCCTGCGCCCCGGAACAAGCGGCTGCCTCTGGCCCGGTGATTTCTGGGTAATGTAGTCCTTTAGCAAAGAGCTTGCAGACTTGCATTTCAGAATCAGGTTTATTGACACTGACATATGACGTGAAATTTGTTGTTTAGCGGCAGCAAGTGCAGTGCAAGACATAAAAATCTATAAATTACAAAAATAAATAAATAGTGCAAAACAAAAGGAATATCGAGATGGTGGTTGTGGAGGGGAAGAAGCTGCCCCTGAATCACTGAGTGTGGGTCTTCAGGCTCCTGGTACCTCCTCCCCAATGGTAGTAACGTGAAGAGGGCATGTCCCGGGTGGTGAGGGTCCTTAATGATGGATGCCGCCTTCTTGAGGCACCGCCTCTTGAAGATGTCCTCGATGGTGGGGGAGGGTTGTGCCCGTGATGGAGCTGGCTGAGTCTGCAACCCACTGTAGCCCCTTGCCATCCTGCACATTGGTGGCTCCATATCAGGCGGTGATGCAACCAGTCAGAATGCTCTCCACTGTACATCTGTAGAAATTTGTGAGAGTCTTTGGTGACGTACCAAATCTCCACAAACTCCTGATGAAGTAGAACTGCTGGCGTGCCTTCTTCGTGATTGCATCAATGTGTTGAGCCCAGGATAGACTTAAACAGCACCTTTTACTGCTTTACGTCTTCCTCATTGCCTTCTTTGTCCTTATTAAGGTCAGAAAATGTACGCACAAAATCACAAACGACACCGTGACGATGACAGGATTTGTAATGTCGATTGAGGAGTAAGTGTTGATCGGAACCTGAGAACTCCCTCACCCTGGGGAAAAAGGCGGAGGAAGCTGATGGGTATTTAAAATAACGAGAGGCACCTTATCTGTGCCTCTCATTATTTTAAATACCCATCAGCTTCCTCTACGCCAGTGGAAAAAGCCCCAGCCTCTCCAGTTCCTCCTAATCCAAGTCCTCCAGTCCTGTGAACCTTCCTATCTTAATGACATCCTTCCTATAGCAAGGTGATCAGATCTGCACACAATACTCCAGACGTGGTCTCGCCATCTGTTACAGCTGTAACATGACGTCCCAACTCCTGTACTCAGCGCCCTGACTGACGAAGGCAGGTGTGCCAAATGCCTTCTCCACCCCGTCGACTTGTGACATCACTGGACAACGGGAGGGGTGGGGGTAAAGGAGTAACCCAGTGTCACCCTCATCCTGCTGACCACCATTGTGTGTGGCTGCATCAGGCTGTGCGGGGAGCCAAAGTATGTGGGCAGCAAGTGTCACTACGTGCTGCTTTTCTATCTGTCCCCGGTTTTGCAAAGGACAGGGGTCTGGCCCCGTTGCCACACAACGTCCCAGTCAGCTGGACGCTGCCGCACCACCGTCCTTCGTGGAAAAATGCTTCCGGACAAACACCTTTGATTTCAAGTCCATCAGGCAGTGGTCGGCACGGAACATCCTGCAGACACTGCGTGACACCACTTTCAAGGAACTGTATACTTGTACCCCTAGGTGCCTCTGTCCCACAACACTCTCCAGGGCCCTGCCATTTACTGTGTCAGTCCTGCCCTGGTTTAACTTGTCAAAATGCAACACTTCGCACTTGTCCAAATGAAGTTCCATCTGCCATTCCTCGGGCTACTTTCCCAGCTGATCTAGATCCTGTTGTAATCTGAGATATCCCCCTTCACTGTCCACTATCCCACTACATTTGGTGTCATCCAGAAACCGTGTCAACTGCATTCTCATTCAAGCTGTTAATATAAATGACAAACAACAGTGGAGCCAGCACCGATCCCTCCGGCACACCACTGGCCACAGCCCTCCAACCTGAAAACCATCCCTCCACAACCACCCTCTCATTCCGACCGCCAAGTCAATTTTGCGTCCAAATGGCTAGCTCACCCTGGACCTTCCCAACCAGCCTACCCACGGGACCTTGTCAAAGGCCCTGCTAAAGTCCATGTGGACAACGTCTACTGCACTGCATTCATCAACCCTCTTTGTCACACCTTCAAAAAGCTTGATTTCCCAACACACAAAGCCGTGCCAACTGTCCCAAATCAATCCTTGCCTCTCCACAGACTGGTAGATTCCATCCCTTAGAACTCCCTCCAGTAACTTTCCCACCACTGATGTCAGACTCACTGGCCTGTAGTTCCCTGGTTGGTCCTTGCAGCTCTTTTTAAATAAAGGCACAACATTTACCACTCTCCAGTCTCCTGGTACCTTAACTGTGGCTAAAGATGATGCATATATCTCTGCAAGGGCCCCTGAGGGTTTTTCCCCGAGCTTCCTACAATGTATTGGTATTGATTTATTATTGTCACTTGTACCGAGGTACAGTGAAAAGCTTGTCTTACAAACCAATCGTACAGGTCAATTCATTACACAGTGCAGTTACATTGAATTAGTACAGAGTGCATTGAGGTAGTACAGGTAAAAACAATAACAGTACAGAGTAAAGTGTCACAGCTACAGAGAAAGTGCAGTGCAATAAGGAGAAAGGTCACAACAAGGTGCTGGGATGTCCTGGGACACAATGTCCTGGGATAGACTTGGGGACCCCAAGGATTTGCCACCTTAATGTGGCTCTAAGACTGCCAGCACATCCTTCACTGTACTATGGATAGGATCCAAGTCATTGCTCTTCACTTCCTTCAGTCCCTTTGCCATCTCATGCCCTCCTTTTGCCTTCCTGATTCCCCTCTTGTGCAGTCCTGCATCTCTTATACACCTTGAGGGATTTGCTTGGTCCCAGCGGCCTGTACCTGTCATACACCACCTTCTTTTCCGTGACTGGAGCCTCAGTATCCCGGAGTTCCCTGATCCTGCCAGCCTTGCCCTACACTTTAACAGGAACATGCTGTCCCCAAACTCTCCCTATCTCACTTTTAAAGGCCTCCCACTTGCCAACCGTCCCTTCACCTGCAAACGGCTTCTCCCAGTCGAGCTTTGCAGGTCCCTGTCTGATGCTGCCAACATTTGCCTTGCCTCAGTTTGGGACTTGTGGACCAGTCCTATCTTTTTCCATAACTAATAGGGTTATGGTCACTGGTCCCAAAGTGCTCCCCCACTGACACCTCAATCACTTGCCCAGCTCCATTTCCCAACAGGAGGTCCAGTGTCACCCCCACTCTAGTTGGGCCATCTACATACTTTTGTTAGAAAACTTTCCCGAACATACCTAACAAATTCCGCCCCGTCCCAGCCCCCTGCACTACAGCAGTCCCAGTCAATTCGAGGGAAGTTGAAATCTCTTACAGCTGTCCGCAATCTCCAGACATATTTCCCGCAGGATACTGGGGGCCTACCATACAGTACCATCAATGTGATCACCTCCTTATTTCTCAGTTCTCACTGGACGATCCCCCAAGAATACCCTCCCTATGTACTGCCGTGATGGTCACCAAATCAACAGCGGAACCCCCTCCCTCCCCTCCCCACTCTGTTACCCTCACCTCCATCACACCTGTAGCATCTGTACTCCAGAACGTTGAGCTGCCAGAACTGCCCCTTCCCTCAACCGCGTTGCAGTAACGGCGACAACATCCCGGTCTCAGGTACCAGTCTGTGCCTCGAGTTCCTCCGCCTTACCTGTCAGGCTTTCTTGCATTAAGATAAGTGCGGCTCGGTCTATCCTGTGCATTGCAGTCTCCACACCGGGGACAGGGTTGTAGTTTACAGATTCAAGTGTCGCATTCAAAAGATAATTGTCTGCAATGGAAAGAATTCGGAGGGCGATGAGGAGATGGTGGGTAGGGGGAAGGGTGGGATTGGCTGGGTTGCTCTGCCATAGAACCAGTAAAAGGATGGAAGGGCCTCCCTCCCTGCTGTAGCCACCGCGTGCTCCCGTGATAACGGCAATGGGCGCATCAGTGCGGGTTGTTGTTGTATTCCCCTGTCCGCGCCAGTGCCGTATCTTTGTAATGCTTTGCACTGCCAGTTAATGTTGCCTGGTCCAGTCAATGTAAAGCCCCATCAGACCGAGTTGTACTTACGCTGCTGCAATGTTGCAAGTTGTTGCCTTTGTACAATTTCAATGTGTTGCTGTTATGATTTCCTTTAGGTGGTTGGTTGTGGTTTCAGAGCCTGCAGAGAGCGGTAAACACAGCCCAGTCCGTCACCGGCTCCTCACTTCCTCCCATCCTGTCCATCTTCAGGAAGGCTGACGGTATCGACGAGGATCCCCGCCACCCTGGCCGTCCCCTCTTCTGTCTTCTGGGAGGAGCTTGAATGCCCGGTCGCCCAGACTCGGGGACGGCTTCGTCCCCACTGCTGTCGGAGACCTCTGAACCGATCGCCTCTTTCACATCCCCTTCCCGGTGGTGCCGCCGTGTTCTCAGACTCTTAACTCTCCCTCTCTCGGTTATTCCGTTGTTGGCACTTCGGCATTTCTTTTTGCACCGCTCCAGACTGCACTGCTATCTCAGCACCATTCTGTTGCTTTGCGCTCGTCGCTGTAGTTAGTGTCGTATTTTTTATTACCATGTATGCTGTTTACTCCGGGCCCTTCACACCAGAAAGAAGTTTCATTCTACCCTAGTGCGTATAACAATAAATAACCTAACCTATCATCTGCTGCATTCGGTGCTCCAAGTGTGGCCTCCTCTACATTGGCAACACCAAACGCAGACTAGGTGACCATTTCGCAGAACACCTGCGCTCTGTCCGTAACCGCGATCTGCATCTCCCCGTTGCAGGTCACTTCAACTCCCCCTCCCACACTATCACTGATATGTCAGTCCTCGGCCTCCTCCACTGCCGGGAGAATTCCAAGCACAAACTGGAGGAACAACACCTCATTTTCCGTCTTGGAACCTCACAGCCTAGTGGCATGAACATTGAATTCTCCCACTTTAGGTCATCCCCGCCCCCCTTCCCCACAAACCCACCCCCACACCAGGCTTCTTCTCTTCTTCCCTTTCCTAGCCCTTTATTCCCTCTCTCTCCTTACCTTTGACTCATCCCCCGGTGGATCTGCTCTCCCCTCCTCCCCCACACCTGCCTATCACTACCTCTTACCTGCATCTACCTATCAGCACCCTGTGCCCACCCCGCCTCCCCTCTTCTGTCCACCTATCACTGCTCTGCTTCTCCCTCCTATATATCGGGCTTCCCCCTTTTCCTATCTTCAGTCCTGAAGAAGGGTCCTGACCCGAAACGTTGACCACCTGCTTTTCTCCACGGATGCTGCCCGGCCTGCTGAGTCCCTCCAGCGTCATTGTGTTTTTCATCTAATCTAGTGCCCTACCAATGTCAGTTTTGGTTTCATAAATCCTAACAGATGTGAGTATTTTTAAAATGCCATTTCAATGCCAGTTGTTACTGCAGTATCCTTATGAGAGGGTCCTGTTGTGGTAACACATATTCGGTGTCAGTTGTTGTTGTAATGGGCCATCAATGTGATTGTTCTGGTAATGCCTTAAAAATTGCCAGTTGTTGTTACAATCTTCTATCAGTGCTGGTTGTCATTGGAATTCTTCCTCCTTGTGTGTTAGTGGCAGGGTAAAGAGGGTTCTCCTAGCAGGAGAGGATAAGTAGCTTGGGTCTGTATTCTTTGGAGTTCAGAAGAAGGAGGGGGTGACCTTATTGAGACATATGAGATGCCGAGAGGGGCTTAACAGGACAGCTGGAAAACACGATGGTGCTGGAGGAACTCAGCAGGCCGGGCAGCATCCGTGGAGAAAAGCAGGCGGTCAACTTTTCGGGTCAGGACCCTTCTTCAGGACTGAAGATAGGAAAAGGGGAAGCCCGATATATAGGAGGGAAAAGCAGAGCAGTGATAGGTGGACAGAAGAGGGGAGGCAGGGTGGGCACAGGGTGGTGATAGGTAGATGCAGGTAAGAGACAGTGATAGGCAGGTGTGGGGGAGGAGGTGAGAGCAGATCCACCGGGGGATGGGTCAAAGGTAAGGAGAGAGGGAAAAAAGTAGAAAAATAGAGGCTAGGAAAGGGAAGAAAAGAAGCCTGGTTGGGGGGGGGGGCGAAGGGAGGGGGAAGGGCGGGTGTGTGGGGAAGGGGGGGTTTGTGGGGAAGGGGGGTTATGGGGTAAGGGGGAGTGGGGGTTACCTAAAGTGGGAGAATTCAATGTTCATGCCGTTAGGCTGCAAGGTTCCAAGACGGAAAATGAGGTGCTGTTCCTCCAGTTTGTGTTGAGATGTTCTCACTGGAGGAACGCTTGAATGAGGGGACATGGTCATGTGGTTGATGGAGGTGTGTAGAAACTTCTTCTCACAGAGGTTGGTGAATTGGTGGAATTCTCTGTCCCAGAGGGTTGTAGGGGTCGGATCCTTAAGAAGTATTTGGGGTGGAAGTGAATAAATGTTTGAAAACATCCGTTGGGGGAGGATCAGAGGCGATGGGATCTGGCACAGAGGGGTAGTCGAGGCCTGGGAAGGGTCAGCCGTGATCGGATCGAATGGCAGGGCAGGTTTGAGGTGCCGGTAGCCGACTCCTCCCCTTATGTGATGTCCTGCCCGTGCCAGCCATTCTTCCAAGATCTCACCCACAGCCGTTAGGTAGGCAATGCCCCTTTCGATCCTGCATAGTGTAGCATTTAGCGTGACTCTATTACAGCGCCAGCGACCCAGGTTCAATTCCGGCCGCTGTCCGTAAGGAGTTTGTATGTTCTCCCCGTGACTGCGTGGGTTTCCTCCGAGTGCTCCGGTTTCCTCCCACATTCCAAAGACGTACGGATTGGGAAGTTGTGGGCATGCTACGTTGGCGCCGGAAGCGTGGTGACACTTGTGGGCTGCCCCAGAACACTCTACGCAAAAATGCATTTCGCTGTTTCGATGTACATGTGACTAATACTGATATCTTGTCGCTCTAATATGTATTAATGAAAGAAGCTGTTGTAATGTCCTTCAATGTGAGTGCCTGTTATGCATGATCGATGCCTAGTCATTACTATAAAGCTCTATCAAAGAGAGTTGTTACTGTAACGTACCATTAATGCTGCCTGTTGTTACGTCAGTATCAGTTGTTCTTATTTCAAAACATACTTTATTCAGAAAAAATCTTCTAAAATATATCAATAGATCATTCAAGTTAATATATTCATAGCAGGTAATGTTATTCCATTTGCTTTACATTAATACATCAGTTGTCATCCACTTACAAATTTAAACTAAATAGTTGATGAGGGTTTAACATAAACGTTAACTAACTCGTGTGCAACGGTCAGAGGGCCCCGAGCAGTAGGGCTTCCACGTGCAGGCTTTTGTTTTGAAGAATAACTCTGCACACAAGAATATGAGATTGAAATACAACCCTCTCTGTTGCTATGACTGTCCTGTCAACGTGACGATTGTTGTAATGCTCCGGAGGTGTGTCCTTCAGCACTATGTAGATGCCAGGTGTTGTTGCAATACTCTATGCTGGCCGCTTGTTAAAATACTGCCCCAGAGGAAGTTGTTGTAATGTCCTATCAATGCCAATTGTAGATCTAAAGCCCTTGTGTGTGCCAGTTGTTGTTGTTGTTGTGATGCCCTATGAATGCAAGCTTTCACTGTAATCCCGTAACAAGCTGTTATTACGCTGTATTGATGCTACTAAATGCACGATCAATCAGTAATGCATGATAGTAATGATAGATTCGGTATGTCACCAAAGACTCTTACAAATTTCTACAGCTGCACGGTGGAGAGTGTTTGACTGGTTGTGTCACCGCCTGGTACGGAGGCTGCAATGCACAGGATCACAAGAGGCTGCGGAGGGTTGTAGACTCAGCTGAGGAAGTAAAGGATTAAGAAACTGTGACTGTACATATAACTGATGGAAAAATACCTCACAAGCAAGAGCACGCAAGCTACTGACTCAGGAATAGGTGATAATTACTGTGTCCAGAACCTTGGTGGCAGGCCAGTTATACAAGACAATAGGAGTACTGGGTGTAATAAACAGCGAGTGGGAAGCTTGTCCTAAACAATGAGGGTGATACCTGTCTTTGAATCTCTTGATTGTAAATCAATTATGCTGGACAATAGGTGCGATGTCTGTCTCAGGATCTCTGTGGCCTGACCGAAACTCGTGGCCCCGCATTCATCAAGTGTGCTGTATAAATTACTGTCTGCTCCTTTGTACTGCGAAGACCTCAGGAAGCGACTCTCAACAAGTGCTGACGAGACTTCTCCCTAGCGGTATACTGCTAATAACCGCGTTTTTACTGAATCAACCTGGTGGCACGGTGTTACTTTGCAGTGGACAGAAGTGGGGACTTAAAATCAGGACAACACATCCAGCTCCATCACGGGCACAACCCTCCCCACCATCGAGGAATTCTTCAAGAGGAGATGCCTCAAGAAGGCGGCATCCATCGCTAAGGACCCTCACCATGCGGGACATGCTCTCTTCTTGTTCCTACCATCGGGGAGGAGGTACAGGAACCTGAAGACCCACACTCCATGATTCAGGAACCGCTTCCTCCCCTCCGCCATCAGATTTCTGAATGGCTCATGAACACTACCTCACTATTCCTTATTTCTTGCACTATTTATTCTTGTAAATTTATGTCTTTGCACTGTACCGCTGCCGCAAAACAACAAATTTCACGTCATATGTCAGTGAAAGTAAATCTGATTCTGATAGTTGTGGTTGTAATACACTACCAATGCTAGTTATTGTTACTAGCTTTTGCTTAATGCCTCATTGATGCAAATGTCGTTAAGCTGCTCTGTAGGCACAGTAGTGTAGCAGTTAGCATAACGCTATTACAGCGCCAGCGATCCGGGTTCAATTCCCGCTGCTGTCTGTAAGGAGTTTGCACGTTCTCCCTGTGTCTGCGTGGGTTTCCTCCGGGTGCTCCGGTTTCCTCCCACATTCCAAAGGTGTACGGGTTAGGAAGCTGTGGGCATGCTAGAGTGGCGCCGGAAGCGTGGCCACACTTGCGGGCTGCCCCCAGAACACTCTTCGCAAAAGATGCATTTCACTGTGTGTTTCGATGTACATGTGACTAATAAAGAAATCTTGTCGCTCTAATATGTATTAATGAAAGAAGCTGTTGTAATATCCTTCAATGTGAGTGCCTGTTATGCATGATCAATGCCTAGTCATTACTGTAAAGATCTATCAAAGAGAGTTGTTACTGTAACATACCATTAGTGCTGCCTGTTGTTACGTCAGTATCAGTTGTTGTTATTTCAAAATATCCCTTATTCAGAAAAAATCTTTACTCCATCAAGGCGAGTTGCTGTGGTGCCCTGTCAATGCCAGCTGTTGTTGAAGTGTACTTCCGTGGGGGCTGTTGTTTTAATGCCCCGGGACGTAAATGCTTGTTGGGACAGTACCCTGACAGTGTACGCCATGTTATAATGTCCCATTGCAACAGGCAATCTGCTGGAGGAAATCAGCGGGTCGAGCAGCGTCTGTGGAGGAATTGCCAACGTTCCGGGTCGACACCCTGCATGGGGACTGAGTGAAGAGGGGATACACTCTGTATAAAGAGAAGGGGAGCGGTGGAACAGCTTGTTGTTCCAGCTCCCAGCAACTGCAGTCTCTTGTGTCTCTATAATGTCCCATTGTTGTCTAATGCTCCATCACAGTTAGCCGGGGGTGGGGGGGGGGGTGGTTGGGGGAGGATGGATTTGCTTCTGCTGACTGGGAGCTCTGATGACCTTGGTTACAATGAGCAGGGAGCACCACCAAAGGTAGTCAGCTGCAGAGCCATTTGTGAGAAGGGGGGAGGTACGCGTCTCTGTTGAAACAGAAGCAGCGGGAGGCCAAACATTGCTTCGCGCCAGCAATACAAATCCACAGGAATGTAAGAAGCTGCAGAGAGAAGTGGACTCGGCCCAATACATCACGGGCACATCCCTCCCCACCATCGGGAGTATCTACAGGAGGCGCTGCCTCAAGAAGGCAACGTCCATCATCAAAGATCCCCACCATCTGGGTCATGCCATCTTCTCGCAGATACTATCAGGCAGGAGGTACAGAAGCCTGAAGTCCCACACCACCAGGTTCAGGAACAGCTACTTCCCTTCAACCATTCAGTTCTTGAACCAACCGGCACAACCCTAATCACCACAGTATCGCAACACTATAACTATTTTGCACTACTATGGACTTTGATATTTTTTGTTATAATTGTATTCTTTCTTGTAAAAATTGTGCAAAATTTATGCTTAAGTTATGTCTTTCTGCCTATCTGATGCTGCGTGCCTGTGATGCTGCTGCTGCAAGTAAGTTTTTCATTTTACCTGTGCACACGTGCACTTGTACAGGTGACAATAAACCCGACTTTGAAATGCGGGCAATGTTTCTAGTTACATAAATGATGCCCACAACACCCTAAAAATAAGGTTAATTGGCTGCCAGGCATCATGGCATCTAAACCAGACCCATTCCCTGAACTCGGTTTCTCCCACATTCCCATCTCCATCAACCCTTGTGTTCACATCCCATGATTTACAGCTGAGCCTTGCCTGACTCTTTGTGGTAGGAGACTGACGGGGGAGGGAGAGGGGCTGGTGTCTGTTACCCGTCCCCTGTACACTCGCTGACCTCGAGTTGCTCATTATAGAACATAACAGCACAGTACAGGCCCTTCAGCCCACGGTATTGTGCCAACATTTCATCCTGCTGTAAGATCTATCTAACCCTTCCCTCCCACATAGCCCTCCATTTCTCTGTCATTCATGTGTCTAAGAGTCTCTTAAATGTCCCTAATGTATCTGCCCCCACAACCTCTGCTGGCAGTGCGTTCCACACACCCACCACTCTCTGTGTAAAAAAAAAACTTATCCCTGACATCCACCATATATCTTCGTCCAATCACCTTAAAATTATAAGATTTCTTTATTAGTCACATGTACATCGAAACACACAGTGAAATGCATCTTTGCGTAAAATGTTCTGGGGACAGCCCACAAGTGTCGCCAACATAGCATGCCCCCTCATGTTAGCCATTGTCGGCCTGGGAAAAAGTCTCTGACTGTCCACTCGATCGATGCCTCTTATCATGTTGTACACCTCTATCAAGTCACCTCTCATACTCCTTCGCTCCAAAGAGAAAAGCCCTAGCTCGCTCAACCTATCCTCATAAGACATGCTCTCCAATCCAGGCAGCATCCTGGTAAATCTCCTCTGTACCCTCTCTAACGCTTCCACATCCTTCCTATAATGAGGCAACCAGAACTGAACACAATACTCCAAGTGTGGTCCAACCAGAGTTCTATAAGCTGCAACATCACCTCGCGGCTCTTGAACTCAATACCCCGACTACTGAAGGCCAACACTCCATACGCCTTCTTAACAACACTATCGACCTGCGCAGCAACCTTGAGGGATCTATAAACATAGACCCCAAGATCCCTCTGTTCCTCAGGCTAAGAGTCCTGCCATTAACCTTGTATTCTGCCTTTGAATTCAATCTCCCAAAGTGTGTCACTTCACACTTCTCCACTGAACCAGGTGTTCACAGCCAGGGCATTCACCTGGGATGATTCCCTTAGCTCCTGCCCTGTGCTGATCCCTCCCTCCTTCCTATCGCTGTTCCACTAAGCAGACACCTGATGGGTCCTCCCTCTGCTCTCAGCCTTCATACCAATCAGAGCTGGTTCCCATGTTGCAGTCATCCACCAGTGTACATTCCCCAACCTTTTATGAGTCACTTTGTCCTGTCTTTCAATGTTGAAAAGTGCTGGGAATAAAAGGTTTAAAAATTCTTCAGATTGTCTCCCGACTCCATAAGTTTGAGGAAAAGAGAGTGCCAGAAAGAGACACAAATCTGTACTCTTCCTATCCTTCGCTTTGTCAAAGTAGAGTTTATTGTCATACACACAAGTACATGTGTGCACAGATGCAATAAAAAACTTATTGCAGCAGCATCACAGGCACATAGCATCATACAAGCAGCATTCACAAGAGAAACATAAATTATACACAATTTTTACAATTAGAACAAAAGTCAATTTTAGTACAAAGTCATTGTAGTGTTGCTAAATTATAGAGGTTAGGGTTGTGCAGGTTGGTTCAAGAACGGAATGGTTGAAGGGAAGTAGCTGTTCCTGAACCTGGTAGTGTGGGACTTCAGGCTCCTGTACCTCCTGCGCAATGATAGCTGTGAGAAGATGGCACAGGCCCGGGATGGTGGGGATCTTTGTCACAAATCCAGTCGGGAAATCGGAACACAAAAAAATTCTGCAGATGTTGGAATCTGGAGCAATACACAAAAAGTCAGGCAGCATCCGTGGAGGGAAACAAACAGTTGATGTTTCGGGCCGAGACCCTTCATCAGGACTGGAAAGGAAGAGGGCAGAAGCCAGAATAAGAAGGTGGGGGGAGGGTGAGGAGCACACGCAGGCAGGGGAGAGGTGAGTCCAGGGGACAGGCGAGTCCAGATGAGAGGGGGAGAAGATGCAATAAGCTGAGAGGTGATGGGTAGAAGAGGCAAAGGGATGAAGGAGGAGGAATCCGGTAGGAGAGGGCAGTGGACTGTGGAATAGAGGAGGAGAGGAGAGGGGCAGGTCATCAAGTGTGGGGGGGAAGGGAGCCACAGGAATAAGGGAAGACAAAGGAGTGGGGGTGGGGGGAAGAAAAAGAAGGGGAGGGGTTACTGGAAGTTGGAGAAATCAATGTTGAGGCCGTCAGGTTGGAGACTCCCAAGGTGGAACATGAGGTGTTGTTCCTCCAACCTGCGCCTGGCCTCAGCGTGGCAGTAGAGGAGGCCGTGGACAGACACGTCAGTGTGGGAGTGGGGTGTGGAATTGAAGTGGGTGGGGAGATGGTTTGTTAATCAGAAAGTTGCAACAATGTGGAACTGGGAAAAAAATTCCATTTAAAATTCCATTTAAAGGCAGCAGTGATGCATTTAAATGGAAGCCAAATCAACAGAGAGGAGAGAATGAGCTGCAGTAATATTCTATCAGGGTGAGCTGGGAGGAGGCTGGTGTGAGGCAGGAACACCGGCAGGAGGGGAGGTTGTTCGCAGTGTTGCCCCAGCTGGGCTGAATGGCCTGTCTTTGCATTGTACATTCTCTGTATTAGGAAGACAGTAAGCGCTCGAGAAACAAAAGCATTTCAAACAGAATATCTTTACTTGGCATAGACTCCAGAATATTAAACTCTAGCCCAGTTATAGAGGTTACTAAAAAAACTCATCTTGCCCAATCCCCAAGTTTCATTCCTCAGTAATTAGCGGCTGCAATAACTGCAGAATCCAACACCCTGTGAGGGTCTCTGTGCCTATAGATATATGTTCCCCAGAGGGCATATTTAAACCTTATCCCTAGTGTGAACTCGCTGGTGTCTCACCAGATTGGACGACCGAATGAAACCCTTCCCGCACTCAGAACAGGTGAACGGCTTCTCCCCGGTGTGAACTTGCTGGTGTCTCAGTAGGTAAGAGGAATCGGTGAATCCTTTCCCACACTCGGAGCAGATGAATGGCCTCTCCCCGGTGTGCATTCGCTGATGTGTCACCAGGTGAGACGACTGAGTGAATCCCTTCCCGCACTCGGAGCAGGTGAACGGCTTCTCCCCAGTGTGAACTCGTTGGTGTATCAGCAGGTTGGATAACTGAGTGAATCCCTTCCCACATTCAGAGCAGGTGAACGGTCTCTCCCCGGTGTGGACCCGCTTGTGTTTAAGCAGGTTGGATAACTGAGTGAACCCCTTCCCGCACTCATAGCAGGTAAACGGCTTCTCCCCCGTGTGAACTTGCTGGTGGGTCACCAGGTTAGACGGTTGACTGAATCCCTTCCCGCACTCGGAGCAGGTGAACGGCCTCTCCCCGCTGTGAACTCGCCGGTGTTTCAGCAGGTCAGATGAATGAGTGAACCCCTTCCCGCAGTCGGAGCAGGTGAACGGCCTCTCCCCGGTGTGGACCCGCTGGTGGGTCACAAGGTGGGATGACTGAGTGAAGCCCTTCCCGCACTCGGGGCAGGTAAAGGGTTTCTCTCCAGTGTGAACCAGCTGATGTATCAACAAATGGGAGGACTGAGTGAACCCCTTCCCGCAGTGGGAGCAGGTGAACGGCCTCTCCCCGCTGTGGACCCGCTGGTGTTTTATTAGGTCACTGGATCGCTTGAAGTGTTTCCCGCAGTCGGGGCAGTGAAAGGGGTTCATGGCCGTGGAGACAGGAGGGCTGTCGCAGCTGAACGCCGGGCTGCGGGTTAAATCGACCCCGAGGCTGGAGCGGGGGCCTGGGTCCGAGGAGCGGCCCTCCACCCCGGGGCTGGGGGGAGAATGGGGCCGAGCACCGGAGACACAGCGGGCCGCCGTCCCGGGACGGTCCCGGTCCCCCAGCCTCTCCCCCCGGCCGGGCTCCGCACCCGGACCCCGGGGATCCTCCCGCCGATACCCTGACCCAGGCTGCACTGCGGCACCGAGCAGGCGCCTGCGCAGCGACGCGACCGCGGCGGATAGAGCGGTTTCTGAACCGCGAGGGATTATGGGTGAGGAAGACGGCCATTGATTTCGCGGCGATCAAGGCGCTTCATCGCCAATCCACAGACCGAGTCTGGAAACACGGGCGGACGGCTGGTTTGCCCAGACTCCGTCGAGCTGCTGATATTAGGAAGGCAACGGTCGGAAACGAAGACTGAGACAGGTAATAAGGTACTTTTTGAAGTCTCAGGAATCATGTGAACCACGTGGGCTAGAGTTCATTGCTGCAGTTTGAAGCCAAATTTGATTTTTCTTTGTCAGCCGCTGTCAAGCATATCAGAACAATTTCGACGGGTCAAATTGCATGCTGCCGTGCTTGTGTTCCGCTCTGTTGTTGTTATGAATCAAGTGTGGTTCAAATGGTTTTGACTTGAACCTAGAAGAACTCAGCGAGTCAGGCAGCATCTACAGAGAGAAATAGACGGTTGACGTTTCGAGTTGAGGCCCTTTATCTGGACTGGAAGGGTAGACAGCAGGCTCTAGGTGGATCCAGGTGAGATGGGCTGATGAGGGGAGGTTGGAAATAGCGCCAGAAGCTGGGAGGTGATAGGAGGAGGCGACAAAGGGCTGAAGGTGATGGAATCTGATAGGAGAGGAAGGTGGAGCCTGGAATCGAAGGGGGGAGGACATCGCAAACTGGGCGACTGCTTCCCCGAGCATCTGAGCTCTGTCCGCCGTGGCTGTTTGGAGCTCCCGCTTCCCAGCCATTGTAATTCTTCTCTCCGTTGCTACACCGACGTGTCTGTCCTCGGCGTCCTCTACCGCCAGCACGAGGTTAAACACAAATTAGAAGAACAACACCTCATGTTCTGCCTGCGTTTACAACCCGGCTGCAATAAACACTGAATTCTCCAACTTCTTGTAAATTGCTCCCCTACCGTCTCCTCCTGATCTACCCAATTCTTCCCAAACTCACCCCAGCCCCCGTCACCATGTTTCTCACCCCCCCCCCCCCGCTCACTCCGTCTGCCAATCACTCACACGTTCCCCTCCCCCTCTAATCCCATCTGTCCTCCCTTGATTCCGTGCTCCATCGCCCTCTCCTATCAGAGCCACCAACTTCAGCCCTTCCTCGCTTCCACCTATCACCTCCCAGCGTCTGGTGCTGTTTCCACACCCCCTCACCTGGATCCACCTATCACCTCCCAGCTTCTGGCTCCACCCCTCCAGCTTTCTATATACTGGACGTTTCCCATCCATTTTCCAGTCTAGATGGAAGAGCCTCGGCAGTGAATGTCTACTGTTCTGTTTCCTTCCACAGATGCTGCCCGACCAGCTGAGTTCCTCCAGCATTTTGAGTGTTGCTCCAGATTGCAGCATCTGCAGTCTCTCTTGTGTCTCCGTCTTGATTTGAAGTCAGCCTGAGAGACGTACGTTATTGGCGGTGTTTTTAAAATTGGAAATAGATCATCTTTTTCTTGTGCCATCTTTTGGTCAGTCCCCTGTTCCTCAGTGGAACGGCCGTGGGTTCTGTGACCTTCGTCGAGATCCAGGTTCCTCTCACCTGGCCTCCCACGAGCAATGGAGGGCAGCGCTCACCTGCCCAGGCCGGTTTGAGGGGCCAGTTGGCCAACTCCTGCTTGTGATCCCGTGCACTCTCCCGGTTCCACTCAAAGGCCTGGATAGAGTGGACGTAGAGAGGATGTTTCCAGTAGTGAGAGAGTCTAGGACCAGAGGGCACAGCCTCAACAAAAGAACATCCTCTTTAGAACAGAGAGGAGGAAGACTTTTTTTGGGTCAATCTGTGGAAATTCATTGCCACAGACGGCTGTGGAGGCCAAGTCATTGGGTATATTTAAAGCAGAGGTTGATAGGTTCTTCATTAGTAAGGGTGTCAAAGGTTACGGGGAGAAGGCAGGAGAATGGGGTTGAGAGGGAAAAATAAATCAGCCATGATCGAATAGCCTAATTGTGCTCCTATGTCTTTTTTTTCAATCTTTTTTATTAGTTTTCAAATTAATACAGATTGATATAACATCAGTGTTTGTACATGTAATACAAAGAGACCAGAACAATCATAGCATAGATAATCATAAAGAACAATAAAATATTTTTTAAAAATCTGTAGATCTAATGATCCCTTAGTAAATGAATATAATATAAAAGAAAGGAAAGAAAAAGAATTATTACTTTAAGAAAACCCAAATCAATAAGAAAAATTGTAAACAATATAAAGTAAACAAAAAAAATTTCATAAAAAAACAAACAAAAGAAAGAAAAGAGACTGCACTGAAATTTCTCAGTAGAAACAGAGCAATATTATGTCGTCAAGTCTGTTCCTCCAAGTTGGAAAGTTATTGAAAGGGGATCTACATCATGTGAAAATATTGAATAAATGGACTCCAAACATCTTCAAATTTAAGCGAAGGATCAACAGTACCACTCCTAATTTTTTCCAAGTTTAAACATGATATAGTTTGAGAGAACCATTGAAAAGTAGTAGGGGGTATTGGATCCTTCCATTTAAGCAAAATGGATCATTTGGCCATTAATGTAACAAAAGCAATCATACGGTTAGCAGAAGCAGATAAATGGCCAAACTCTATCCTTGGTAATCCAAAAATTGCAGTGATAGGGTGAGGTTGTAAATCAATCTTCAATACGTTTGAAATAATGTTAAAAATGTCTTCCCAATATTTTTCCAAAAGAGGACAGGACCAAAACATATGTGTCAAAGAAGCCACATTCAATTTACATCTGTCACATATAGGATTTATATGGTTATAAAAATGAGCTAACTTATCTTTGGACATATGGGTCTTGTGGACTACCTTAAACTATCAAAGAGTGTCTGGCACACATTGAAGATGTATTAACTAAACGAAGAATTTTCTTCCATGTCTCTGTAGGTATAGCTGTCTGAAGTTCACTTTCCCATTCATTCTTAATTTTGTCTAATGATTCTAGAGGTATTTTCATAATTAAATCATAAATTATTGCTATCAAGCCCTTATGCTCCTATGTCTTAAGGTCCATTCCGAAATAACAGAACAATTCGAGATACAACTGTAGGATATTCAGTCCATGACTTTCTGGCTGCTCTGTCATTCAGTACAATCTTGGCTGCTGCAGTCACATCTTGCCCCTAGACCAATCAAATTGCTCAGTCACACAGACACCGGGCCCGTGCATTACAGGCGATATAAAAGTGCATCTGGTTGGTGAAAAGGGTTGGAGTTCTCAAACAGGAGCAAAAGAGAGAAAAAGCCAGCCGTGATTGAATGGCGGAGCAGACTTGATGGGCCAAATGGCCTCTCTCTGCTCATATCGTGTGGCTCTTCAAATAAGAACTGAGCACGTTACAAAAAATGTGTGCGCTTATGTACACACTCTATCCGTGTTTAGTGTGCACCCCCAAAGTGATGAAATTTAAATTCCTACTTGTATCCCTGGTTGAGAAGAATTTTTGAAATGACAAGCTAACACGTGGCTGCATAGAAATGCTTGGTTGTTTCATGAACTTGTTACATGTCAATTGTTAGAACATAGAACACTACAGCACAGTACAGGCCCTTCAGCCCACAATGGTGTGCCGACATTTTATCCTGCTCTAAGATCTATCTAACCCTTCCCTCCCACATATCCCTCCATTTCTCTATCATTCATGTGTCTGTCTAAGAGTCTCTTAAATGTCTTTAATGTATCTGCCCCCACAACCTCTGCAGGCAGTGCGTTCCACGCACCCACCACTCTCTGTGTAAAAAGCTTACCCCTGACATCCCCCTTATCTTCCTCCAGTCACCTTAAAATGATGTCCCCTCATGTTAGCCATTGTCACCCTGGGAAAAAGTCTCTGACTGTCCACTCGATCGATGCCTCTTATCATCTTGTGCATCTCTATCAAGTCACCTCTCATCCTCCTTCTCTCCAAAGAGAAAAGCCCCAGCTCACTCAACCTATCCTCATAAGACATGCTCTCCAATCCAGGCAACATCCTGGTAAATCTCCTCTGCACCCTCTCTAAAGCTTCCACATCCTTCCTATAATGAGGCGACCAGAACTGAACACAATACTCCAAGTGTGGTCTAACCAGAGTTCTATAAAGCTGCAACATTACCTTGCAGCTCTTGAACTCAAATTCCCGACTAATGAAGGCCAACACACCATACGCCTTCTTAACAACCCTATCAACCTGCGTGGCAACCTTGAGGGATCTATGGACGTGAACCCCAAGAGCCTTCTGTTCCTCCACAGTGCTCAGAGTCCTGCCATTAACCCAGTATTCTGCTTTCAAATTCGATCTCCCGAAGTGTATCACTTCACACTTATCCGGGTTGAACAACATCTGCCACTTCTCAGCCCAGCTCTGCATTCTATCAATATCCTGTTGTAATCTACAGCAACCTTCTACACTATCCACAACACCACCAACCTTTGTATCATCAGCAAACTTACTAACCCACCCTTCCACATCCTCATCCAAGTCATTTATATAAAAAAAATCACAAAGAGCAGGGGTCCCAGAACAGATCCCTGTGGAACACCACTGGTCACCGACCTCCAGGCCGAATACGCTCCATCTACCACCACCATCTGTCTTCTAAGATGTGGTAACACTGTTTTTGTGCCTTGTTGAAATGTGTACACAGAAAAATGCAACAAGGAACAAGTAAAGCCACGGGACAGATTGGTAACTGTCCCCGAGTTAAGGGGTCCCCGCTGAGAGATCATATTCTGCACTATCATTTTCATCTGCTGCCCATTTGCAGCAGTGATAAAGAACGCAGTGCCTCGTGCCTCTGAGTACAAGAATTTGCCTTCTGCAGTCCTGAGGTTTCCACTTGGGCCACCTCCTTCCCCGATCTTGCCCTTCTGGCCTGGCGTCTCCCTTCACCTGAGCCGTCACCATGGAGAGTGCATTTCAACAATGGAGACGCAAGAAATTCTGCAGATGCTGGAATCTGGAGCAACGCACACAAAATGCTGGAGGAACTCAGCAGGTCAGGCAGCATCCATGGAGGGGAATAAACGGTTGACATTTTGGGCCGGACCCTTCATCAGGACTGGAAAGGAAGAGGGCAGAAGCCAGAATAAGGCGGCGGGGGAGAGGTGATAGGCGAGTCAGGTCAGGAGTTCAGGTGATAGGCGAGTCCAAGTGAGAGGGGGAAGGTAGGGAGGTGGGGTTGGGGGAGATGTAATAAGCTGGGAGGTGATGGGTAGAAGAGGCAAAGGGTTGAAGGAGGAGGAATCCGGTCGGAGAGGGCAGTGGACCATGGATTAAAGGATGGGGGAGGAGAGGAGATGGGCAGGTCATCAAGGTGGGGGAAGGGAGCCACAGGAATAAGGGAAGACAAAGGAGTGGGCGGTGGGGGAAGAAAACAGAGGGGTGGGGTTACCGGAAGTTCGAGAACTCGATGTTGATGCCATCCAGTTGGAAATATGAGGTGTTGCTCCTCCAACCTGCGCCTGGCCTCAGCGTGGCAGTAGAGGAGGTCGTGGACCGACACGTCAGTGTGGGAGTGGGATGTGGAATTGAAGTGGGCGGCCACCGGGAGGTCCTGGCTGTTGTGGCGGACGGAGCGAAGGTGCTCGGCAAAGCAGTCACCCCAATCTGCATCGGGTCTCACCGATGTACAGGAGGCCACATTGGGAGCACCAGATGCAATAAGTGACTCCCTCAGACTCACAGGTAAAGCGTTGCCTCACCTGGAAGGATTGTCTGGGACCCTGAATGGTGGTGAGGGAGGAGGTGTAGGGACAGGTGTAGCACTTGGTGTGGATGCAGGGATAAGTGCCGGGAGGGTTATAGGTGGGGAGGGACGAGTGGACAAGGGAGTCACGGAGAGAGCGGTCCCTACAGAGAGCAGAGAGGGGGTGAGAGGAAGATGTGAGTAGTGGTAGGATCCCGTTGGAGGTGGCGGAAGTTGTGGAGAATGATGTGTTGGATACGGAGGCTCATGTGGTGGGTGAGGACAAGGGGAACCCTCTCCCTGTTATGTTGGCGGGGTGACGGCAGACGTGCGGGAAGTGGAGGAGATGCGGGTGAGGGCAGCATTGATGGTGATGGAAGGGAAACCCCGGTCACTGAAAAACGAGGACATCTCGGATGTCGTGGAATGGAAAACCTCATCATGGGAACAGATGCGGCGGAGGCAGAGGAACTGGGAGAAGGAGTTGCCATTCTATGTGCGTTTTGAACAGAAGGGAAGTGGATTGTCACCATCCACCCTGACAGCCACCAACACAGCTGAACCATCAGTCTTCCGGAGAGTGAACACGAGGAAAGCACCTAGCCCAGATGGTGTCCCTGGCTGTGTGCTGAGACCTTCCGCTGATCAGCTGGCAGAAGTATTTGCGGACATATTCAACCTCTCCCTGCTTCAATCTCAGGTTCCCACCTGTTTTAAAAAGACCACTATCATCCCGGTACCGAAGAAAAACAAGGTAACGTGCCTCAATGACTACCGACCAGTGGCTCTGACATACACCATCATGAAGTGCTTTGAGAGGCTGGTCATGGCACGCATCAACTCGAGCCTCCCAGACAACCTGGACCCATTGCAATTCGCTTATCAGCAAAACAGGTCTACAGCAGACGCCATCTCCCTGGCCCCACACTCAGCTCTGGAGCATCTGGACAGTGAAGACACCTACGTTAGAATATTGTTTATTGACTACAGCTCTGCTTTCAATGCTATAATTCCAAGCAAACGTCGCCAAACTCCGAGACCTGGGACTCAACACCTCCCTCTGTAACTGGATCCTTGACTTTCTGACAAACAGACCTCAATCAGTGAGGATAGGCAGCAATACCTCTGGCACGATTATTCTCAACACTGGTGCCCCACAAGGCTGTGTCCTCAGCCCTCTACTCACGACTGTGTGGCCAGATTCTGCTCTAACCCCATCTACAAGTTTGCAGATGATATCACCGTTGTAGGCCGTATGTCAAACAGCGATGAGTCGGAGTACAGGAAGGAGATAGAGAGCTTAGTGACATGGTGTCATGACAACAACCTTTCCCTCTATGTCAACAAAAGAGCTGGTCATTGACCTCAGGAAAGGGGGCGGTTTACATGCACCTGTCTACATCAATGGTGCTGAGGTCAAGAGGGTTGAGAGCTTCAAGTTCCTGGGAGTGAACATCACCAATAGCCTGTCCTGGTCAAATCATGTAGATGCCACAGCCAAGAAAGCTCACCAGCGTCTCTACTTCCTCAGGAGACTAAAGAAATTTGGTTTGTCCCCTTTGACTCTCACCACCTTTTACCGATGCACCATAGAAAGCATCCTATCTGGATGCATCACGGCTTGGTACGGCAACTGCTCTGCCCAAGACTGCAAGAAGCTGCAGAGAGTTGTGGACACAGCCCAACATGTCACGGACACCAGCCTCCCCTCCTTGGACTCTTGTCTTTACCTCTCGTTGTCTTGGTGAAGCAGCCGGCATAATCAAAGACCCCACCCACCTGGGACATTCACTCTTCTCTCCTCTTCCATCGGGTAGAAGATACAGGTGCCTGAGGGTACATAACACCAGACTTGACAGCTTCTTCCCCACTGTAATAAGACTATTGAATGGTTCCCTTATATAATGAGATGGACTATGACCTCATGATCTACATTGTTGTGACCTTGCACCTTATTGCACTGCACTTTTTCTGTAGCTGTGACACTTTACTCTGTACTGTTACTGTTTTTACCTGTACTACCTCAATGCACTCTGTACTAACTCAATGTAACTGCACTGTGTAATGAATTGACCCGTACGATTGGTTTGTAAGACAAGCTTTTCACCGTACCTCGGTACAAGTGACAATAATAAACCAATACCTTACAAATGACAGGGTGGGAAGAGGTGTAGTCAAGGTCACTGTGGGAGTCAGTGGGTTTGTAGAAGATGTCTGTGGTTAATCTGTCTCCGGAGATGGAGACAGAGAGATCCAGAAAGGGGAGAGAGGTGTCAGAGATGGACCGAGTGAATCTGAGGGCAGAGTGGAGGTTGGAGGTGAAGTTGATGAAATTGATGAGCTCAGCACTGGTGCAGGAAGCAGCACCAATGCAGTCGTCAATGCAGTGGAGAAAGAGTTGGGGGGCGTTACCAATGTAGGCTTGGAACATGGACTGTTCCACGTAGCCAACAAAGAGGCCGGCACAGCTGGGCCCCATGCGAGTGCCCATGGCTACACCTTTAGTTTGGAGAAAGTGGGAGGAGCCGGAAGAGAAGTTGTTGAGGGTGAGAACCAGTCCTGCCAGACGGAGGAGGGTGGCAGTGGAGGGGAACTGGTTGGGTCTGTTATCGAGAAAGAAACGGAGAGCCTTGAGGGGGATGGGAGTGTACGGAGCCTCGACGTCCACTCGCCTATCACCTGAACCCACCTCTCCCCTGCTTGCTTGTGCTTCTTCTCCTCCCTCCCAACTTCTTATTCTGGCTTCTGCCCTCTTCGTCTCCAGTCCTGATGAAGGGTCCCGAAACGTCAACTGTTTGTTTCCCTTCACGGACGCTGCCCGACCTGCTGAGTTCCTCCAGCACTTTTTGTGTATTGCTCCAGATTCCAGCATCTGCAGATTGTGTGCGTGTGTGTGTGTCTCTCTCTCTCTCTCTCTCCTTCCCGATTTACTTGGAGAAGAGGCACTCTCAACACCCGCTGTCACCCGAGCTGCTCCCATTGCGACTGACCATTCAGCTCTATCCAGGGACTGACGGTCGCCTCCTGATGAAATCGCAAGGACACCGGCGCGGTAGTCCGGATTGCGTCACTAAACCCTAGCCCCGCCCTTTTAGAATGCCCCAGGGTCAAGTGAGCACGCTATTGGATGCTGCAACATGGGCAGTGATGTATCAATCTGCCGTGAGATGGTCCGGGGATACCCAGCACACCGGCTGCAAACGGAGCAAGACTTCCTCTGTACTTCGGAACTAACTGATGCGTGTGTGTTTAGGTGTATCTTTGCAGAGTATTGATGATTTGTGTTTTGAAACTGTCTGTCAGCTAATGAGCTGGAGGCAGAGCGTGGACAACAGGCGTCGGGTTTATATTAAAAAAACGCTGGAGGAACTCAGCAGGCCAGGTACAAGGGTCCTGACCCGAAACGTCGACCGTCTGTTTTTCTCCACGGATGCTGCCTGGCCTGCTGAGTTCCTCCAGCGTCTTGCTGGGGGTTTTTTGTTTCGTCTGCATTCCAGCATCTGCAGTCCTTTGTTGCTTCAAGCGTCAGGTTTAATGGGCTGAATCACGCTGGAGCCGGCACGTATCCGGAGCTCGCATCACTCCCCTCCCTCAACACTTTTGACGACCCACGACTCCCAACGGGCTGGCGAGCTTTGCCTCAAAGCGGAGGCTGTGCAGACTGGGGCCACTTGCATGAACATTTAGAAAAAAATCCAAGGGAAATTGATTAATTACAAAACACTTTAAAACACAACTAATTCGTTTAAATTACTTAAATCGTTAATATTAATTAAAATATTTTAAAAAACTAACCACTTATCCTCACTTTGTAATGAAGGTCGACACTCCTATTAAATCGTTGGGGGCTGGTCTGGTGCTGAGATATGAATTGCATCTCGTCCCTCAACTCAGAATGCCTCTGGACTCAAGAGCAGAAAGTACCTGCATGCCACGGGTATTTCCAAAACAGAGCGCTAGATGTTTAAGTATTAAAGGAATCCAATGATATGGGATTAGTGTAGGAAAGTAGCGCTGAGGTGAAAGATTAGTCATGATTTATTGAATGGCGGAACAGGTACCCCTGCCTCTTTTTATATTCTAACGAGCCGTAATTCGATCGTACGCAGGCGCGCAAAGCCAGAACGCGAGTAATGTGTTTTAAAGTGCATTTTTATTAAGTCGGAAAAACACAAGCAACTCAGGCCAACAACTGACATTTGCAACCAGGTAACAAAGGGATAGTAGAAAAAGGCGGCCATTCGGCCCCTCAAGGCTGCGGCACCATCCGATGAGGTTACGAGTGATCTGATCCTTGGCTTCCAATCTCCTGCTTCATTCCAACCACCTCGGCCTTGACTAGAATGGTGGGCCGAAAGGCCTGTTTTCCGTGCGCTGTGACTCCACATTCCCGGCTCTCGTGACAGGGAATTTCCCTGCGGGAAGAAAGTCTTCCTTCTCTCAGTACAAATGTTCACGTTAATCGGCCTCACATTAACACCATTGGTTACAGTCCTGTGGAGCCGTGGTCACCGTATCCAGTGATTCTGTGCATTTTCCGACTTGCGAACAAAATAGGTTTGTGGACATCTGTAACAACGGAACCCGCTCGTAACCCAGGGACGGTCTGTACCAATTTGTTCTGAGACTATGCTTCCTGGTTCAAGAATCCCCACTGGGGAGATATCATAAAAACATCCACCACGTCAAACTCACTCAGAACACCATAGAAAGCATCCTATCTGGATGCATCACGGCTTGCTGCGGCAACTGCTCTGCTCAGGACCGCAAGAAACTGCAGAGAGTTGTGGACACAGCCCAGCGCATCACGGACACAAGCCTCCCCTCCACTGACACTGTCTTTACCTCTCGCTGCCTTGGTGAAGCAGCCAACATAATCAAAGACCCCACCCACCCAGGCCATTCTCTCTTCTCTCGTCTCCAATCAGGCAGAAGATACAGGAGCCTGAGGGCACCTACCACCAGGTTCAAGGACAGCTTCTACCCCACTGTGATAAGACTATTGAACGGTTCCCTTGTAGGATGAGATGGACTCTGACCTCACGATCTACTTTGTGACCTTGTACCTTATTGTCTACCTGCACTGTACTTTCTCTGTAGCTGTGACACTTTACTCTACTGTTATTGTTTTTACCTGTACTACCTCAATGCACTCTGTACTAACTCAATGTAACTGCACTATGTAATGAATTGACCTGTACAATCAGTATGCAAGACAAGTTTTTCATACCTCAGTACAAGTGACAATAATAAACCAATACCAATACATGATTCAGTAAAATTGTTTCTCATTCTTCTAAGATTAGGAACAATCTACTCACTCATTTCAAAGTCAAAGTCGGGTTCATCGTCATCTGCACAAGTCCATGTGTGCACAGGTGCAATGAAAAACTTACTTGCAGCAGCATCACAGGCACATAGCATCAGATAAGCAGCATTCACAAGAAAAACATAAATTAAACATAAATTGTACATAATTTTTACAAGAAAGAACACAATTAGAACCAAAAAAAGTGATCAAAGTGGTCATAGTGTTGCTCAGCTGTAGTGATTAGGGTTGTGCCGGTTGGTTCAAGAACTGAATGGGTGAAGTGAAGTAGCTGTTGTTGAACCTGGTGGTGAGGGACTTCAGGCTTCTGTACCTCCTGCCCGGTGGTAGCTGCGAGAAGATGGCATGGCCCAGATGGTGGGGATCTCTGATGATAAATGTTGCCTTCTTGAGGCAGAGCCTTCTGTAGATACTCCCGATGGTGGGGAGGGATGTGCCCGTGATGTATTGGGCAGAGTCTGCTACTCTCTGCAGCTTCTTACATTCCAGTGGATTCGAATTAACATACCGTACCAGACCATGATGCACTCAGTCAGAAAGTTGCGGGCATGCTATATTGGTGCCAGAAGTGTGGCGACACTTGTGGGCTGCCCCCAGACCACTCTACGCAAAAGATGTATTTCAGTGTGTGTTTCAATGTACATGTGACTAATAAAGATATCTTGTACTTTCAACAGTACATCTGTAGAAGTTTGTCACAGTGTTCGGTGACAAGCCGAACCTTCTTAACTTTCTAAGAAAGTAAAGACACTGGTGTGCCTGCACTCATTTCTCAAAGGACAAACCTTTCATCCCAGGAATCAACCTGATGAACCACCCCTGCACTGACTCCAAAGCAAGTTTATCCTTCTGTAAATAAGATCAAAATTGTACATAATACTTGTTAAAGTCCTGTGTAGTTGTAGGAAGACTTCCCTCCTTTTTCAATGGAGACACTGGAGACTGCAGATGCTGGAATCTGGAGCAACAAACAATCTGCTGGAGGTACTCAGCGGGTCGGGCAGCGTCTGTGGGGTGGGGGGAAGGAACTGTCAACGTTTTGGCTCGAAACCCAGCATCGGGACTGGGAGTGGGGAGCTGAGACAGGGAGCTTAGAGAGGGGAAAGGGAGTGGTGAGGCAGCAGATTGTTTGCCGCTGGAGATGCAGACATTTTTGTCTCTATAAAGTCCCACTGTGGTATTGCATTCAGAAATCTCAATGGTTTGGCATCTGGCTCACTGGGTGCTGGGGTCCGTCACATTCATTGGGGCTCCAGTTCCCCTGCCCCCTTTCACTCACCAGGACCCAGGTCCCTGCACTTCCTTTAAACTCACCCGGTTTTGGTCTGACTTCCCTTGAAATGTGCCTGTCTCTATTTCCCACAGTCCTTTAAAGGCCACAGGTTCACTGGAAAACATATTATTCCACGGTGTAACTTTTTTTAAAAGTGAACTAAAAGTGTTTTGGAGTATTAATAGAACAACATCCGATAACATCCAGAAAACCTAGTTGTCCGGAACCACCAATGTCTCAAGTGTTCCGGATTAACAGAGTTTTATTGAATCCCCTTTGTAAATAGGCCAACGTGTCACTTGTCTTCCTAATTACTTGCTGTACCTGCGCGCTGACTTTCTGAGGCTCTTGGACACACAAGTCTTCCCAAACCCTTTCAGATTCGTAGATCGATACGGCACAGAAACAGGCCCTTCAGCCCAATTCATCCATACCGACCAAGATGCCCATCTCCGCTGGCCCCATTTGCCTGCGTTTGGCCTCTAAACCTACAGCCCATGTCCCTGACCAAATGCCACTTAAATGCTGGTATTGAACCTTTCTCAGTGACTTCCTCCGGCCCCTCGTTCCATACACGCACCACCTCTGTGTGAAGAAGTCGCCCCTCAGGTCCCCATTAAACCTTTCCCCTCTCACAAACCTCTCCTTCTTTGATTCCCTTTCTACCCTTCCTGTGGTTTACTCCAATAAACAGTCTGGGACCTGAAGCACTAAATCTGTTTCCCTCTCCACAGAACGCTGACGGCTTCCAGAACTTTTGCTTCAATTCCCCAATTCCAAGCCTCCCACATTATCATCTAGCCACTCATTTAAGCTGTCTGTATCCTCTCGGAAACCTTTTGTATCCTGTTCACATTTTTTAATCTCTCACGTTGCTTTGTATCGTCAGTAGACTTGTATACAGTACCGTTGATCACCTCATCCAAGTCAGGAGTATGGACTCTGATAAGCTGAGGTTCCGCAACTGTTATGAGAAACGTTCTTTTGGTATCTTAAAGATAAACATATCTGCACACACAGTCTTTGTGCTTTAAAAGGAGGATTTTATTCACAAAGACTGACGCGGGAACAGAATGTGAAGGAACAAATGCACACTCGCACACTCGTGGGGGGAGTCGCAACAGGGGTGAAGTGCTCACACGCTCACTCACTCACACACACACAATGAACTAGTACAAACTATCAGGGAACGAACAAATATGTTGTTTGGACCCCCTGAATCGGGACAAACAACGGCTCTCCGCTACTGGGAATCTACTCAGGAAGCTCCTAGACCCCTGTGGAAGTGCACACTCTCACCTGTGGTCTCAACCCCAGCAGCAATCGGAAAAGAGGACGAGAGCCCACGTGTGCCATCTTTTATAGGGCTGTAGCGGGGTGGAGCCCGCTCAGGTGAAACAAGCCAATGATTCAGGGTCAAGAACAAAGGTGGGTTATGAGCCAGTCCTCAGGTGTGCTCTTTAATGGGTGGGGCGAAGCCGGACCCCTGATTGACAGTGGTGTAGCTTCTGACCTGATAGGCAGTGCTATCATCCAACCATGGGGGTCAGTAGTTTTGTCACTGTCATCTGACCCCTGGCCTTTCATACTACAGCAACTGATCAGGAAACATCCACAAATTACAAAGTCAAGGTCAAATTTATTGTCACCTGCACAAGTCCATGTGCACACAGGTGGAATAAAACACCTACCTGCAGCAGCATCACAGCCACACAGCATCAGAGACACAACATTCACAGGTAAAATACACGTTTGCTTTCTGTCAGCTGTTTGTGTATCCATTCTGTTAATACATTGAATCCCCTTCATCAAGTGCCGTTAATAAAGTCAAATGCAGCAAAACGCCAACAACCGATTGTTCCGATTGTTTAGGGCGGCGCCTGAGACCCGGGTTCAATCCTGACCTCGGGCATTGTCGGTGCAGAGTTTGCGCCGTTCTCCCTGTGGGTTGCTCTGGATTCATCCCGCGTTCCAAAGACGTGCAGCTTAGTAGGTATGCTGGCCATGCTACGTTGTCCCTGGTGTGCAGGGTGAGTGGTAGAGTCTGGGGGGAGTTTGATGAGAATGTGGGGAGATTATAAAATGGGATTAGTGTAAACCAGTGGTTGATGGCCAGTGTAGATGGGCTGAAGGTCCTGACTCCTAGTTGTTCAGCATCTGGCTCACCCGATTCTCTTTCCAGTATTCCTTTTAAAGTCACCAGGGGCCTGTTCCTTCTCAAACCGTTGGGTTCTATTTTTTGTACTCCCTTTAAACTCAAGTGGTTCACTGGAAAACTTAACGTACCACAAAAGTGAGCTGCAAAATGTGTTAGCATTTTAAAAGGAGTAATATCCAAAAGTCTGGAAAATCTGCCTGTCCGTAATCACAACAATCCCAAGGGTGCTGGATTGTCAGAATTTCACTGTTCGTTATGTGTGCTTGGTCAGGGAAGTAGGTTTAAAGGATCATCTTGAAAGAGGAAGGAGATGTTGAGATTAGTCTTGCATCAGTTTCACAGAGTAGTGACGGTTTCACTGTTGTTTCTACCACCATTATCTCTGGTGCAGTAAAAGTATTGCAATGTAATGTTATGTTATTTCAGGTCGAGCATCGCTGTACTGTACATTACAGGTAAATCGCACAGACAATTGGTTTCTTTTCATCTAGATTCCAGCATCTGCAGTCCTGCTTGACTGCAAAGTCTCTTCAAGGATGCCCACTTTGAAGACATTTCCTCTCACTGGAGGAATCGCACCTCATTTTCCATCTTGGAAACTTGCAGCTTAACGATGGACTCTGACCTCGCGATCTACCTTGTTGTAACCTTGCACCTTATTGCACTGCACTTTCTCTGTAGCTGTGACACTTTACTCTGTACTGTTATTCTTTTCACCCTGTACTACATCAATGGATTCTGTACGACCTCAGTGCACTAACCCAATGTAACTGCGCTGTGTAATGAATTGACCTGCACAATTGGTGTGCGAGACAAGTTTTTCATTACACAGGGCATTGAGGTTGTACAGGGTAAAAACAATAACAGAATACAGAATAGAGAAACAAAGGACTGAAATGCTGGAATCTAGAAGAAGAGCGCGATGACGCTGGAGGAACTCAGCAGGCCAGGCTGCATCCGTGGAGAAAAGCAGGCGGTCAACATTTCGGGTCAGGACCCTTCTTCAGGACTGAAGATAGGAAAAGGGGGAGCCCAATATAGAGGAGGGAAAATAGGTAGATGCAGGTAAGAGACAGTGATAGGCAGGTGTGGGGGAGGAGGGGAGAGCAGATCCACCGGGGGATGGGTCAAAGGTAGGAGAGAGAGGGAAAAAGGGGTAGAGAAAAGACAGAGAGGTGAGGAAAGGGAAGAAAGGAAGAGGCGTGGTTGGGGGGTTGTGGGGAAGGAGGTGGGGATGACCTAAAGTGGAATTCAATGTTCATGCTGTTAGGCTGCAAGGTTCCAAGACAGAAAATGAGGTGCTGTTCCTCCAGTGTGCGCTTGGAATTCTCCTGGCAGTGGAGGAGGCCGAGGACTGACATATCAGTGATAGTGTGGGAGGGGGAGTTGAAGCAACTGGAAACGGGGAGATGCGGGTCGCAGTTGTCAGGGTTGGTGTGAGGGAGTGGAGAGCAGAGCGATCAGAAGGGGTGATGTTGGAGTGGGTGAGGGGGGCAGAAGTGTCAAGACGGCTGATGTCACACTGACAGTTGGCTGTGAATAGGTCCAGGGAATGCAGAATATAGTGTTACAGTGACAGAGAAAGTGCAGTGCAGGCAGACAATAAGGTGCAGGGGCCACGACTTGGTAGATTGTGAGGTCAAGAGTCCATCTCATCGTACTAGGGAACTGACAATTGAAAATAAGGAGAAGACAGATGAATTTAGCAGGTATGTTGCATTGACTACATTACGGAGGAGGTAAGTAACATCTCAGGAGCTGCTGCAAGTCAGAAACTGGGAGGGAGCAACTCAGGTAAATTATAACCACCAGGGAAGCGGTGTTGGATCTGGGGGCTGACAAGTACAGCACAGAAATGGATTCTTAGGCCCATAAGATCCATGCTGACCGTGTGGTCAAAACTAATTTCAGTTCCCTGCAGTAGGTCCACATCCCTCTGTGCCTTGTCTATTCAACTGCCTGTCTAAATATCTCTGAAACACAGAGATTGTATCTGACTCCACCACCTCCTCTGGATATAAGTTCCAGATATCAACCACTTTTTGTGTAAAAAATATCTTTCCCCTCAAATCCCCTTTAAAATTCCTTCCTCTCACCTTAAACCTGTGCCTTCTTGTTTTTGATAGCCTGAGGGACCTCATCCGGTGTTCTTAAAATAAGAAGCCTGTGAGACAGTTGATGCACTGGTTTTAATTTTACTGAAATTCCTCAGAATCAGGGGATGTTCTGTAGACTGGAAAACAGCAAACGTGACTCTTTAGGCAGGCACGGTAGTGTAGCGGTTAGCGTAACGCTATTACAGCTCAGCGACCCGGGTTTAATTCCCACTGCTCTCTTTAAGGAGTTTGTACGTTCTCCCCGTGTCTGCGTGGGTTTCCTCCGGGTGCTCCGGTTTCCTCCCACATCCCAAAGATGTACAGGTTAGGAAGTTGTGGGCATGCTACGTTGGCACCGGAAGCGTGGCGACACTTGCGGGCTGCCCCCAGAACACTCTACGCAAAAGATGCACTTCACTGTGTGTTTCAATGTACATGTGACTAATAAAGAGATCTTTATTCAAAGAGCGAGACAGAAGTTAGTTTAATATCTGTCATGGGGAAAATGTTGGAAACTATTATTAAAGACTTTATGGCAGAACATGCAGAAAAATTCTAAGTAATCAGGTACAGTCTTCACAGTTTTGTGAAAAGCAAATCACGTGTGACCAACTTACTGGAATTCTTTGAAGATGTAACTTGTGATGTGGATGGAGGGGAATCAGTAGGTGCCAGAAGGCATTTGATAAGGCCATACGATATAGGAGCAGAATGAGCCCATTCAGCCCATCGAGACTGTTCCATCATTCAATGCTGGCTGATTTTTGTTTTCAACCCCGTTCTCCCACCTTCTCCCTGTGACCCTTAACCCCCTCACCAATCAACAACCTGTCAATCTCTGCCTTAAATGCACCCAATGACTTGGCCTCCACAGCCGTCTGTGGCAATGAATTCCACAGATTCACTGCCCTCTGGCTGAAGAAATTCCTCTGCATCTCAGTTGTAAAGCGACGTCCCTTTATTCTGAGGCTGTGCCCTCAGATCCTGGACTCTCCTACTGATGGAAATGTCCCCTCTATGTCCACTCTATCCAGGCGTTTCAGTATCCGGTGCTGTATCAATGGGAAATAGGCAATCATGGTGTGGGAGGTAACATAGATTGAAGATCGACTGGCAAACAAGAAACAGAGTTCATGTAAATCACTTGGATGAAGGCACTAGAGATTTCATTGCTAAATGTTGCTGATGATGCAAAGGTAGGTAGTAAAGTACTAGAGAAACAAAGGACTGGAGATGCTGGAATCTGGATGAAAAACACAATGACGCTGGAGGGACTCAGCAGGCCAGGCAGCATCCGTGGAGAAAAGCAGGCAGTCAACGTTTCGGGGTCAGGACCCTTCTTCGGGACTGAAGATAGGAAAAGGGGAAGCCCGATATATAGGAGGGAAAAGCAGAGCAGTGATAGGTGGACAGAAGAGGGGAGGCGGGGTGGGCACAGGGTGCTGATAGGTAGATGCAGGTAAGAGACAGTGATAGGCAGGTGGGGGGGAGGAGGGGAGAGCAGATCCACTGGGGGATGGGTCAAAGGTAAGGAGGAGAAAAGGGGTAAAGAGAGGTAGGCTAGGAAAGGGAAGAAGAAAAGAAGCCTGGTGGGGGTGGGGGGGGTTTGTGGGGAAGGGGGGTGGGATTACGTAAAGTGGGAGAATTCAATGTTCATGCCGTTAGGCTGCAAGGTTCCAAGACGGAAAATGAGGTGCTGTTCCTCCAGTTTGCATTTGGAATTCTCCCGGCAGTGGAGGAGGCCGAGGACTGACATGTCGGTGATAGTGTGGCAGGGGGAGTTGAAGTGACTGGCAATGGGGAGATGCAGATCGCGGTTACGGACAGAGCGCAGGTGTTCTGCGAAATGGTCACCTAGTCTGCGTTTGGTGTTGCCAATGTAGAGGAGGCCACACTTGGAGCACCGAATGCAGCAGATGATATTAAGGGAGGTGCAGGTGAATCTCTGTCTCACCTGAAAGGACTGTTCGGGTCCCTTTTCTCCACGGATGCTGCCTGGCCTGCTGAGTTCCTCTAGCATCATCGTGTTTTTCACTTAGGTGGGAAGGTGCATTGTGAAGAGGACAAAGGGCTATGAATAGGTTAAGGGAATAGACATAGATCTGGCCAATGGAGTATAATGTGGTGCAATTTGAAAGTATCCAGGGAAAATACAGAAACACATTGTCTAAATGTTGGGAGATTGCAGAGTAATCTGGGTCCTTTGAAAAAACTTGGCATGTCCCCTTTGACACTTTTATCAATGCACCATAGAAAGCATCCTATCTGGATGCATCACGGCTTGGTACGGAAACTGCTCTGCCCAGGACCGCAAGAAACTGCAGAGAGTTGTGGACACAGCCCAGCGCATCACGGACACCAGCCTCCCCTCCTTGGACTCTCAATGCCTTGGTGAAGCAGCCAACATAATCAAAGACCCCACCCACCCAGTTCATTCTCTCTTCTCTCCTCTTCCATCAGGTAGAAGATACAGGAGCCTGAGGGCACGTACCACCACGCTCAAGGACAGCTTCTACCCCACTGTGATAAGACTATTGGATGGTTCCCTCACACGATGAGATGGACTCTGACCTCACGATTTACCTTGTTGTGACCTTGCACCTTATTGTCTACCTGCAATGCACTTCCCTGTAGCTGTGACACTTTACTCTGTACTATTGTATTGTTTTCACCTGTACTACCTGTACTACATCAATGCACTCTGTACTAACTCAATGTAACTGCACTGTGTAATGAATTGACCTGTACGATCGGTATGCAAGACAAGTTTTTCACTGTACGTTGGTACAAGTGACAATAATAAACCAATACCAATACCAACATGGACTTGTGTAGATGATAATAAACTCGACTTTCGTCATAAAACAGTCTACCCATTCCAGGTACTAGTTTGGCACATCTTCTCTGAAATGCTGCCAACAAATTTCCATCCCTCCCTCTGATTGTATTCAGTTTCCCTTGCAATAAATAACAACATTCTGCTAGTTTACTGCACCTGCATACTAGCCTCTCATAAAGCATTGGTATTGGTATTGGTTTATTATTGTCACTTGTACCGAGGTACAGTGAAAAACTTGTCTTGCAGATCGATCGTACAGGTCAATTCATTACACAGTGCAGTTACATTGAGTCAGTACAGAGTGCATTGAGGTAGTACAGGTAAAAACAATAACAGTACAGAATAAAGTGTCACAGCTACAGAGAAAGTGCAGTGCAATAAGGTGCAAGGTCACAACAGGTAGATCGTGAGGTCAAAGTCCATCTTATTGTAGGGGGGAACTGTTCAATAGTCTTATCACAGTGGGGTAGAAGCTGTCTTTAAGCCTGGTGGTACGTGCCCTCAGGCTCCTGTATCTTCTACCTGATGGAAGAGGAGAGAAGAGAGAATGATCCGGGTGGGTGGGGTCTTTATGCTGGCTGCTTCACCAAGACAGTGAGAAGTAAAGACAGAGTCCAAGGAGGGGAGGCTGGTTTCCGTGACGCGCTAGGCTGTGTCCACAACTCTCTGCAGTTTCTTGCGGTCCTGGGCGGACCAGATGCTGTACCAAGCTGTGATGCATCCAGATAGGATGCTTTCTATGGTGCATCGATAAAAGTTGGTGAGTGTCAAAGGGGACAAACCGAATTTCTTTAGCCTCCTGAGGAAGTAGAGGCGCTGGTGAGCTTTCTTGACTGTGGCTTCTACATGATTTGACCAGGACAGGCTATTAGTGATGTTCACTCCCAGGAACTTGAAGCTCTCAACCCTCTCGACCTCAGCATCATTGATGTAGACAGGTGTATGTGCACCGCCCCCTTTCCTGAAGTCAATGACCAGCTCTTTTGTTGACATAGAGGGAAAGGTTGCTGTCATGACACCATGTCACTAAGCTCTCTATCTCATTCCTGTACTCATGTGCACAGGTGCAATGAAAAACTTACTTGCAGCAGCATTGCAGGCACATAGCCTCATCTTTTTTTGATATTAGTCACATGTACATCAAGACACACAGTGAAATTCATCTTTTTGCATCACTGAGAATGTCCTGGGGGGGGCAGCCCGCAAGTGTCATCATGCTTCTGGCGCCAGCATAGCATACCCACAACTTCCTAACCCGTACGTCTTTGGAATGTGGGAGGAAACCGGAGCACCTGGAGGAAACCCACACAGACACGGGGAGAACGTACAAACTCCTTACAGACAGTGGCCGGAATTGAACCTGGGTTGCTGGCACTGTAATAGCGTTACACTAACCGTTACACTACCATGTAGCATTCACAAGGAAGATACTAATTTATCATAAATTGTACACAATGTTTGCAGGAAAACACAATTAGAACAAAAAAAAACAAAGTCCATTTTAGTGCAAGGTGGTCAAAATGGTCACAGTGTTGCTAAACTGTAGTGATTAGGGTTGTGCCAGTTAGTTCAAGAACTGAATGGTTGAAGTCCATGTGTGCACAGGTGCAATGAAAAACTTACTTGCAGCAGCATCACAGGCACAGAGCATCAGAGACACAACCTTCATAGGAAAAATGTTAAATTATCAACATAAGTTACACAAAATTATACCAGAAAGAATACAATTAGATCAAAACAAAAACAAAGTCTATTGTAGTGCAAAGTGGCCACAGTGTTGCTGTACTGAGGTAGTGATTAGGGTTGTGCAGGTTGGTTCAAGAACCAAATGGTTGAAGGGAAATAGCTGTTTCTGAACCTGGTGGTGTGGGACTTCAGGCTTCTGTACCTCCTGCCCGATGGTAGCTGTGAGAAGATGGCACGGCCCAGATGGTGGGGATCTTTGATGGTGGACGTTGCCTTCTTGAGGCAGCACCTCCGGTAGATACTCCCGATGGTGGGGAGGGATGTGCCCGTGATGTATTGGGCCGTGTCCACTACTGTCTGCAGCTTCTTACGTTCCTGCGCATTCGAATTGCCGTACCAGACCATGGTGCAGCCAGTCAGGATACTTTCAACTGGTTGGACATTCTGGCCTTGTATTCATTGGGATTCAGAAGTGTGAGGGGGACTTAATTAAAAGATTCTGAGACGTTTTGACAGCGAGGATGTGGAGACCATCAGAATCAGAATCAAGTTTATTATCACTGACTTATATGTCGTGAAATTTGTTGTTCTGCGACAGCAGTACAGTGCAAAAACATGAAATTACTGTAAATTACAAAATTAATAAATAGTGCAAAAAAAAAGGAATAATGAGGTATGTTCATGGGTTCATGGACCGTTCAGAAATCTGATGGCGGAGGGGAAGAAGCTGTTCCTGAAGCATTGAGTGTGGGTCTTCAGGCTCCTGTACCTCCTTCCTGATGGAAGTAACGTGAAGAGGGCATGTCCCGGATGGTGAGGGTGCTTAGTGATGGATGCTGCCTTCTTGAGGCACCGCCTCTTGAAGATGTCCTCAATGGTGGGGAGGGTTGTGCCCGTGATGGAGCTGGCTGAGTCTGCAACCTTCTGCAGCCCCTTACGATCCTGCACATTGGAGCTTCCATACCAGGCGGTGATGCAACCAGTCAGAATGCTCTCCACCGTACATCTGTAGAAATTTACAAGAGTCTTTGGTGACATACCAAATCTCCTCAAACTCCTAATGAAGTAGAGCCGCTGGCATGCCTTCTTCATGATTGCTTCAACATGTTAGAGAGAGAGAGAGAGAGAGAGAGAGAGAGAGAGAGAGAGAGAGAGAGAGATAGAGAGAGAGGTATCTACTGGAAAGATCTACTGGCCACGAATCCAGTGCCCTCGGTGTGGCAGATACATTGGAACAAAGCAATAGAGATCTTCGGTGATTGAGGTGTCATATGGGTTCCATTGTTGAACTTGTGGATTTCGTAAATTCTCTCTGCATTCTCTGTACATTCTCTCTACAATCTACTGTGGTTTTCAGAAGTCTTTGCTCACCGTTCTACCTTATGACTTGCTGAACTGAACTTTGAGAACTATTCCTAGACTTGGGGGTTGGGAATTTGCCACACACACATTTCGAGTTTGTATTTTTGGGGTCAATGTTTAGTATCTAATGTTTTTATTTCTCTGATTATTACAAGTAGTTATTAATAAATAGATTCTAACACATACATGGCTCGATGTGTTTCTATTGTTGCTGGTATGTAAGTGTTCTGGTGAATGAGATGCAAACGTTTAACGTTTAACTGCAAGCACTTTGGACATAAATGGTATATTTCGCCCTTTATTCCAAGGGAGTTTGAAAAGAAAGGAAGTCTTGCCATGGTTTGGCTGAGACATCGTTTGGAGTGTCATGCACAGATTAGGAAGGACACATGGAGGATCGGTTTGGAAAGTGGACAATTCATGGCATTATCCACAGCCTTGTGCAACAGTGGAGCAGGCTGGAAGACCTGCATTGCTTTGTTCCCACTCCTGTCCCACATTACGCTGTTGTTTTCCAGAGAGGAAGTAGATGAAGGCAGGAAAGAGAGGGGTCCCAGCAGCTCAGAACAGGGTCTGGGTGAGAGGAACGTCGGGCTGAACTGCAGATATCATGAACAAAATATGGCACGGTAAAAGTTATTGCGGGAGTCACCGAGAATTTTAAATGCACATGAACTTGAAGACAGCCATTCCCTCGAAACACAAAATGAGTTGACATCTCCCTGAGAGTGAATTGAGGTCAGAGAGAGGACACATAACAATGAAAGCGGCTTTACCCAAAGAAGAAAGGTGGTACTTTTGGTTACAGTGCCAGAGGTGTAGGAGATATTGGTGAATTTACCAGTGCCAGGAACCACAGGTGACATCTCTTATGTATAATCTACCCATATAACCATTGGCAGTATTGACGGGAGGCGCTGCCTCAAGCAGACAACGTCCATCATCAAAGATCCCCACCATCCGGGCCATGCCATCTTCTCGCAGCTACCATCGGGCAGGAGGTACAGAAGCCTGAAGTCTCACACCACCAGGTTCAGGAACAGCTACTTCCCTTCAACCATTCGGTTCTTGAACCAACCTGCACAACCCTAATCACTGCAGCTTAGCAACACTATGACCACTTTGCACTAAAATGGACTTCTTTTTTGTTCTAGTTGTGTTCTTTCTTGTAAAAATTGTGTATAATTTATGTTTAATTCAAGTTTCTCGTGTGAATGCTGCTTATGTGATGCTACTGCAAGCAAGATTTTCATTGCACCTGTGCATACGTGGACTTGTGCAGATGACAATAGACTTGACTTTGACTTTACGTATAATTTACACACTGTGTTGTCTGAACCCATGTGCCTGTGATGCTGCTGCAAGCGAGTTTTTCATTGTACCTGTACCTCACCGTACTGGTGCACATGACCATAAACTCGACTTGACAACTTGAGGCTTTCAGGAGTTCCAAGTGTATGAACCGGAGGAAGTCATTGGCCAATACACAGTCAGGCAAAATGGTGCAACTTTTCAGACGTTACAGATCAGGGGCTGTGGGATCCTCTGGTGTGGCGGGGGGGCTGGCAAATGAGTGAATCTAAACAAAATGGACGCACTGGACCTGAAGTCTGAAGGAGGGATCGGAGCAGATGCCACAGTGCGAGCAGGGGCAGGACCACAGCAATGGGAAGGTCTCAGGGGCTTCTTAGAGGCACAGACAAGGTAGTCAGTCTCTTTCCCGGGGTAGAAATATCAAATACTAGAGGGTGTACTAGAAGGTGAGAGGGGGAGAGTTTAAAGGGGATGTGCGGGGTAAGTTTCTTTACACAGAGGGTGGTGGGTGAATGGGACGCACTGCTGGGGACTGGTGGAAGCAGACGCTACAGAGGCATTTAAACAGGCCCGTGAACACCTTGCCAAGGGAAGATGGTGGCGGAGTGTGCCAACCAGTTGCAAGCTGCTGTCTGCAGAGATCCCTCCTTTACCAACACGTAGCTGAACAAATGAGGAGCGTTCGGTGGCTCTGAGCCCGTACTCGATGGAGTTCAGAAGGACGGGGGGGGGGGAGGGGGGGGTGGAATCTCAAGGAGACCTACTGGATACTGGAAAGGCCAGAGAGTGGACGCGGAGAGGGTGTTTCCAGCAGTGGGAGAGTCCGGGATCCGAGGGCACGGCCTAAGAAAAAAGGGACGTCCCTTTAGGACAGAGGTGAGGGGGAATCTCCTCAGCCAGAGGGCAGTGAATCTGTGGAATTTGTTGCCACCGAGAGCTGTGGAGGCCAGGTCAATGGGGGCAGAGGTTGGTAGGTTCTTCATTGGTAAGGGGGGGGCGGGGTTAAGGGGAGAAGGCAGGAGAATGGGGTTGAGAAAATCAGCCAGGATTGATTGGCCGAGCAGACTTGATGGGCTGAAATGGCCGAATTCTGCTTCTATATTGTTTGGCCTTAGGGAATGGTATTGGTATTGGTTTATTATTGTCACTTGTACCGAGGTATAGTGAAAAACTTGTCTTGCATACCGATCGTACAGGTCAATTCATTACACAGTGCAGTTACATTGAGTTAGTACAGGGTGCATTGATGTAGTACAGGTAAAAACAATAACAGTACAGAGTAAAGTGTCACAGCTACAGAGAAAGTGCAGTGCAATAAGGTGCAAGGTCAGAACAAGGTAGATTGTGAGGTCAGAGTCCATCTCATCATATAAGGGAACCGTTCATATCACAGTGGGGTAGAAGCTGTCCTTGAGCCTGGTGGTAGGTGCCCTCAGGCTCCTGTATCTTCTACCTGATGGGAGAGGGGAGAAGAGAGAATGACCCGGGTGGGTGGGGTCTTTGATTATGCTGGCTGCTTCACCAAGGCAGCGAGAAGTATAGACATGGAGGGGATGCTGGTTTCCGTGATGTGCTGACCTGTGTCCACAACTCTCTGCAGTTTCTTGCAGTCCGGGGCAGAGCAGTTGATGTGCCAAGCCGTGATACATCCAGATAGGATGCTTTCTATGGTGCATCAATAAAAGTTGGTGAGTGTCAAAGGGGACATACCGAATTTCTTTAGCTGCCTGAGGAAGTAGAGGCGCTGGTGAGCTTTCTTGGCCGTGGCATCTACGTGGTTGGACCAGGACAGGCTGTCGGTGATGTTCGCTGCCAGGAACTTGAAGCTCTCAACCCTCTCGACCTCAGCACCATTCGTGTAGACAGGTGCATGTACACTGCCCCCTTTCCTGAAGTCAATGACCAGCTCTTTTGTTGACGATGGAGGGATACAGACCACATGCAGGCAGGTGGGTTCAGTTTAGTTCAGCACAGATCTTGTGGGCCAAAGGGCCTGTCCCTGTACTGGACTGTTCCACGTTCCTCTTTGTGGCTCTGATGGTCGGCATGGACTGGGTGGGCGGTGACTTCCCCCCCACGTAAACATTACAAGTGGGGTCAGCGGGAATCCCGTGGGGGTCTGTGAGTGCCGGGGGCAGAAGGGCTGTGGATGACGCGGGTGCAAGAGGTGGGAGGCAAGAGTTGGTGCTTCAATTGTCACCCTGTGGGATACGGGAAGGGTGACCACTGGCAAATGTCTCTTCGCACGGGGGTGGGGGGGGGGGCAAACGTTGTAGGACAGTCCTGAAGAGTATCAAGCATGTACCAAGAGTGGAGAGGAGGGGAAACCTACACTGAATGGGATTTACCCTGCATCCGGTGAAGGGATTATGACAGAACGTTGGCAGCTGCCTTCCAGATTGAGATCGGGTGATCAGTGTTGCTATGGATATGGCTGTCCATATGGAGAGTGGGAGCAGAGGCACTGATCAAAGTACAACTGGAGGAACATGAAATCTGGGCTAAATGGGAAGCAAATTGCCTTCCTATGAGTCCTTCCTGGGAGGAGGAAGGCCACGATGCACAGAATGGGCACGTGGCAAATGGACCACAGCACGACTGAGCTTTAAATTGCTGGGCGTTAACATATCCGATGACCCAGCATGTTGAAGCAATCACAAGGAAGGCGCACCAGCATCTTTACTTTCTTAGGAGGTTGAGGAGGTTCGGCTCGTCACCGAACATGCTGACAAACTTCTACAGATGTACTGTTGAAAGTATCCCCGACTGGTTACATCATGGTCTGGGACGGCAATTCAAATGCACAGGAACGTAAGAAGCTGCAGAGAGTAGTGGACTCTGCCCAATACATCACTGGCACATCCCCTCCCCACCATTGGGAGTATCTACAGGAGGTGCTGCCTCAAGAAGGCAATGTCCATCATCAAAGATCCCCACCATCCGGACCGTTGCCACCTTCTCGCAGCTACCATCGGGCAGGAGGTACAGGAGCCTGAAGTCTCACACCACCAGGTTCAGGAACAGCTACTTCCCTTCAACCATTCAGTTCTTGAACGAACCTGCACAAACCCTGATCACTACCTCAGTATAGCAACACTGTGCACTAAAATTGGACTTTGTTTTGTTCTAGTTGTGCTCTTTCTTGTAAAAAATTGTGCATAATTTGTTTAATTTATGATTTTCTTGTGAATGCTGCTTATCTGATGCAATGTGCCTGTGACACTTGTGCATATGACAAGTAAACTCGACTTTGATATAAAGGGCCAAAAATGAGTGATATAGAGTGGTTTGGTTGTGTCATGGTAAATATTTTCCTGAGGAGCCTTACAGTGCAAAGTTATTGATTTTTAACCAAAGTTCAGCTTTTGGGGATATTATGAGATTATTTTGAGTGTTTTTTTTGCAACCCGGGGGGGGGGCGGGGTGGTTTGTGGTATCGACTATTTGAGTGTCCGCCAGCAGGTCAGCAGAAGCCAAGGCAGCCATGGTAGTGTAGCAGTTAGCGTAACGCTATTACAGTGCCAGCAACCCGGGTTCAATTCCAGGCCACTGTCTCTAAGGAGTTTGTACGTTCTCCCCATGTGTCTGCGTGGGTTTCCTCCAGGTGCTCCGGTTTCCTCCCACATTCCAAAGACGTACAGGTTAGGAAGCTGTGGGAGTGCTATGTTGGCGCCGGAAGCGTGGCGACACTTGCGGGCTGCCCCCAGAACACTCTACGCAAAAGATGCATTTCACTGTGTGTTTCGATGTACATGTGACTAATAAAGACATCTTATCTTATCGATATGTCTTACGACAGTGGCAAAGCACCTGGGCTGCAGACGTCCACAGAGGAGGCATCTGCGGAGACCATTGTGTGATGGAAAGATGAGTTACAGAGCACTGCGTCAGGAGAGCCAGTGAACTGAGGCAAAGGGTCAGATGTCCCAAAGTAAACAGCAATAAGATATCTTTATTAGTCCACATGTATACTAAAACACACAGTGAAATGCATCTTTTGTGTAGAGTGTTCAGGGGGCAAGCCCGCAAGTGTCGCCACGCTTCCGGCGCCGACGTAGCACGCCCGCGACTTCCTAACTCGTAAGTCTTTGGAATGTGGGAGGAAACCGGAGCGCCCGGAGGAAACCCACACAGACACACGGGGAGAACGTACAAACTCCTTACAGACAGCAGCTGGAATTGAACCTGGGTTGCTGGTGCTGTAAGAGCGTTACACTACTCTGAGCAGCCAAATTTCAGAGCATCACATGGACAGTGATTTGGCCTTTCTTAAGCAATGAGAATACTTGCGTCCTTAGTAGCCAGTGGTTTTGTGCAGGCGACTTAACAGTTGTGGTTTGCTTGGAGGGTCACAGAGAGTGTCAGGACGAAGGGTGTGCCGCTGCAGGAGTCCACTGATGGAACAGAGTGAGGAGCTTGGTATAGGGCGTTCATAGCAAGGTCACGTCGATCGAGTCGTGTTAGCTGGTGGTGGGGGAATTGATGGGCGTCTACGAGAGAATCATTTGCAGACAAATATAATGGGCGGGGGATGCAATTGCTCGAAGAGCCCACTTTCACTCAGTGGGCCAGATAGATTCCTTCTGTGGTGAGAAAATTCCGACAATACTTCAAGTTCCTGGGACGTGAACATCACCAATAGCCTGTCCTGGTCCAATCACATAGACACCACGGGCAAGAAAGCTCATCAGCGCCTCTACTTCCTCAGGAGGCTAAAGAATTCTGTTTGTCCCCTTTGACACTCACCAACTTTTATCAATGCACCATAGAAAGCATCCTATCTGGACGTATCACGGCTTGGTACAGCAACTGTTCTGTCCAGGACCACAAGAAAAACTGCAGAGAGTTGTGGACACAGCCCAACACATCACAGAAACCAGCCTCCCCTCCACGGACTGTCCTCGGTAAAGCAGCCAGCATAATCAAAGATCCCACCCACCCCAGACATCCTCTCGGGCAGAAGATACAAAAGCCTGAAAGCACATACCACCAGGCTCAAGGACAGCTTCAATCTCGCTGTTATAAGGACCCATTGAACGGTTCCCTAGTACGATAAGATGGATTCTTGACCTCAAAATCTACCTCACTATGACCCTTGCACCTCATTGTCTACCGGCCACTGCACCTTCTCTGCAGCTGTGACACTTCATTCTGTATCTGTTATTGTTTTACCCTGTACTACCTCCATGCAACTGTGTAATGAACTGATCTGTATGAACAGTATGTAAGACAAGTTTCTCACTGTACCTCAGTGCCTGTGACAATGATAAACCAATTTACCAAAACAAAATTTACATTCTTCTTTGCAGAGTTGAGAAAATTTGAAAGATATATTCAACATCACCTCCAGCTTCTGACATCATCCCCACTCTCCCCTCCCTCATCTGCTCATCGTTCCCCACCTCACCTGGATCCACCTATCACCCGCCAGCTCTTGCTCCATCCCTTCCACTCCACCTTTTTATACCGGCTCTCTCCCCTCTTTCTTTCCAGTCCAGATGAAGGGTCTCAATCTGAAACGTCAACTGTCCATTTCCCTCTACAGATGCTGCTCCCGACCTGCTGAGTTCCTCCAGCATTTTGTGTGTTGCCCCAGATTCCAGCATCTGCAAAATCTCGTGTCTACATATTCAGAATCATGATATGATTTGGGAGAGTAAATAAGAAATACTTATGTTTCAAACAGTACTGATTTATTTTGACATGGATCAAGAATATTAAACTACAGACTAGTTATACTGATTCTTCATGTCAACAGAAATAAACTCTAACTGTGCACATTAACTAAATTAATTCTCGATATATTTAGCAGCAACAACGATCGCAGAATCCAATTCCTGCAGACCCTTTGGGACTACTCTGGTGTGTCAGCAGCTGCGATGTTTAATCTCCCTCATACAGAAGGGTCAGAACTTCTCCCCGGTGTGAAGCCGCTGGTGTCTCAGCAGGTGGGAGGACTGGTGTGAACCCCTTCTCGCACACTGAGCAGGTGAACGGCCTCTCCCCAGTGTGAACCCGCTGGTGCGTCAGCAGGTTGCCCGGATGAGCAAACCCTTCCGCACACGGAGCAGGTGAACGGCCTCTCTCCGGGTGTGGACCCGCTGGTGTCTCAGCAAGGAGGACGACTGATGAAATCCTTTCCCGCACACGGAGCAGGTGAACGGCCTCTCCACGGTGTGGACTCTCTGGTGATTCAGCAGCTGGGACGCGTAGGTGGAACCCTTTCCCGCACTCGGGGCAGGTGAACGGCCTCTCTCGGGTGGACTCGCTGGTGGGTCAGCAGGTGGAAGACTGAGTGAATCCCCTCCCACACATGGAGCAGATGAACGGCCTTTCCCCGGTGTGGAACCCGCTTGTGATTGACCAAGTGGGACGAGTGGGTGAACCCCTTTCCCACACACAGAGCAGATGAACGGCCTCTCCCCGGTGTGGATGTACTGGTGTGTGATCAGGGCATTGGATCGTTTAAAGTTTTTCCCACAATCAGAACACTGAAATGGTTTCATTAGTGTGAAGACAACGGCGCTTCGGGCAGGAAGAGAAATTAATGAACTCCTTCCCACTTACACAGCGAATAAAGACAACGCACAAGCTTAACAGCTGGGACGAGCAACTGCTTCCCTTCCAACCATCAACAAGGCGCACTGAGATAGCACTTCTCTCGGGGAGGTTTCTCCTCACTCTTTCATACGACTGAAGAATATTTACATGGTTTCCTCACCAGAATCCGTTCATTAGCGAGAACTTCACCCACAAGCAGTCAGTTTCTCCCCACCTTGACCGCCGCTCCTCTTCTCTAACTGTGCGTGACCGGCCTGAGCTCCTTCCGCAATGAGCACCCGGGACTCTGTCACTCGCGTTTCCAACTGCCCTGCTAATCACACCGAGGTCTGCAACTCTTGCCCAGGGACAGAACAAACACGCCTCTGCCCATGGCATTCAGGTGCCAGTGAATCAAGAGGACCGTCTCAGATCTTGACGTGAGTGCTTTGAGGTTCCCACCAGCATATTCTCCCCTTCTAAAACCCTGTAAAAGAAGTTCATAAAAGTCATCAGTAAACAAAAAAAAACAGGAGACAAGTTCAGAATGGATATTTCTAGTTTCTCTGGTCAACTGTAACTCAGTTGGAGCTGGAAAGTGCAGACATTTAACACTAACTCCTGTCACACTGCCACAAAAATCTAGCCTAGAACTTCAATGCCGTAAATGAGGGGTCACTGCTGGAGATCAGAAGATATTTAACCTGAGGCACTTCTGTTCTCTTTGTGTCTCCACATTCAAAATCATGAATGGTTTGGGAGAGTAGATAAGAAATGCTTATGTTTCAAACAGAACTGACTTATTTGACATGGATCAAGAACATTAAACTACAGGGAGGGGGGGGTGAAGTGGGGATGAGAGGGGGGGGAAGTGGGGAGAGAGAGGGGAGGAGGGGAGGGAAGGGGGAGGAGGAGGGGGAGGAGGAGGGGGAGGGAAGGGGGAGGAGGAGGGGGAGGGAGAGGGGGGAGGGAGAGGGGGAGGGAGAGGGGGAGGGAGAGGGGGGGGAGGAGGGGGAGGGAGGAGGGGGAGGAGGGGGGAGGGAGGGGGGGAGGGAGGGGGGGAGGGGAGGGGGGGAGGGAGGGGGAGGGAGGGGGAGGGAGGGGGAGGAGGGGGGGGGAGGGAGGGGGAGGAGGGGGAGGGGAGGAGGGGAGGAGGGGGAGGGGGAGGGAGGGGAGGGGGAGGAGGGGAGGGAGGGGGAGGGGGGAGGAGGAGGGGGAGGGGGATGGGGGGAGGGAGAGGGGAGGGGAGGGGAGGAGGGGAGGGGAGGGAGGGAGGGGAGGGGAGGAGGGAGAGGAGGGGGGGGGAGGAGGGGAGGGGAGGGGAGGAGGGGAGGGAGGAGGGGGAGGGGAGGGGAGGGGGGAGGAGGGGAGGGGAGGGAGGGGGAGGAGGGGAGGGAGGGGGGAGGAGGGGAGGGGGAGGAGGGGAGGGGAGGGGGGAGGAGGGGAGGGGGGGAGGGAGGGGGGAGGAGAGGGAGGAGGGAGGGGAGGGAGAGGGAGGGATGGAGGGAGGGGAGGGAGGGGGAGTGGATGGGAGGGATGGCGGGGGGAGGGGAGGGAGGGAGGGAGGGGGAGGGGAGGGAGGGGGAGGGGAGGAGGGGGAGGGAGGGGCGGGGGGAGGAGGGGAGGGGAGGGGAGGGGGAGGGAGGGGAGGGGAGGGGGGGAGGGAGGGGAGGGGAGGAGGGAGGGGGAGGAGGGGAGGGGAGGAGGGGAGGGGAGGGAGGAGGGAGGGGGGGGGAGGGGGAGGAGGGGAGGAGGGGAGGGGAGGAGGGGAGGGAGGGGAGGGGAGGAGGGGAGGGGGAGGGAGGGGGGAGGGGAGGGGGAGGAGGGGAGGGGGAGAGGGGAGGAGGGGAGGGGAGGGAGGATGGGGGGGGAGGGAGGGTAGGGGGAGGTGAGGGGGTGAGGGGCAGGGAGGGGAGGAGGGAGGGAGGAGGGGAGGGGAGGGGGGGGGAGGGAGGGGGGGAGGGAGGGGAGGGGAGGGGGGGGGTGGGGGGAGGAGGGGGGGGGAGGGAGGGAGGGGAGGGAGAGGGGGGAGGAGGGAGGGGGAGGAGGGGGGGGGAGGGGGGGGGAGGAGGGGGGGGGAGAGGGGGGAGGGAGGGGGGGAGGGGGGGGGGGGGGGGGGGGGGGGGGGGGGGGGGGGGGGGGAGGGGGGGGAGGGGGGGGGGGGGGGGGGGGGGGGGGGGGGGGGAGGGGAGGGGGGAGGGGGGGAGGGGGGGGGGGAGGGGGGGGAGGGGGGGGGGGAGGGGGAGGGGGGGGAGAGGGTGGGGAGGGGGGGGGGGGGGGAGGGGGGGGGGGGGGGGAGGAGGAGGGGGGGGGGGGGGGAGGCGGGGGAGGGGGGGAGGGGGAGGGGGGGAGGAGGGAGGGGAGGGGGAGGGGGGGAGGGGGGGGGGGGGGGGGGGGGGGGGGGGGGGAGGGGGGGGGGGGGGGGGGAGGGGGGGGGGGAGGGGGGGGAGGGAGGGGGGGGGGGGGGGGGAGGAGGGGAGGGGAGGGGGGGAGGGGGGGGAGGGGGGGGGGGAGGGGGGGGGGGGGGGAGGGGGGGGGGAGGGGGGGGGGAGGGGAGGGGGGGGGGGGGGGAGGGGGGGGGGGGAGGGGGGAGGGGGGGGGGGGGGGGGAGGGGGGGGGGAGGGGGGGGGGGGGGGGGGGGGGGGGGGGAGGGGGGGGGGGAGGGGGGAGGGGGGGAGGGGGGGAGGGGGGGGAGAGGGGGAGGGGGAGGGTGGCGGCGGAGCCATCGCGGGAAGATGGGACCCGACCCCCGACCAGCAGAGGCAGGACGGGCCGAAGGACCTCCGCGCCCCCTGGAATCAGATCCCGTTTACTCACACCGAGGCCGCGCATGGGCCTAGGGCCCGGGGTCCGGGCGGGGCTGAGCCAGAACCGGTGGCGAGCTGCAGACACCGGCGGGCCGCCGCGCCGCACTGGGCCCGCCCGGACCCCGGGCCTTACCCCTTTCCCTCGGCCGCTCCGGTGCCCGGTCCCGGGGCCCCTCTCCCTCCCGCTGCCGCTCGGCGTCGGCCCCGGTCCGGTGCGGCCCGGCCCAGGGTGCACTGCGGGCCCCGGGCGCGCCTGCGCACCAGCGGGACGGGCGCCCCGCGGGGCGGTTTCTGAGCCCCTTGGGATTGTGGGTGGTAGAGGCGGCCATTGCTTGCCGCCACTTTGGCGCCAAAGCAGAGCAGAAACCAATTGGGAGCCCCGCGATCTGTTCCTGATATTCGCCTGAATCAGAATCAGGTTTATTACCACTGACTTAGATGACGTGAAAATTGTTGTCTTGCGGTAGCGGTGCAGTTCAAAGACAGAGAATTGCTATAAGTTACAAAATAAAGAATGGCAAAAAATGAATAACTCATGGACCGTTCAGAAATCTGATGGCGGTAGTACTGAGAAGAATGACCTTAGTGATGGATGCCACCTTCTTGGTTGCGGTTACAGACGGAGTATGCTCCACACCATCACAGATATGTCAGTCTTTCAGTGTGGCTTCCCCTGCATCAGTGAGACCAAACGCAGACCAGGTGACCATTTCGCAGGACACCTGTGCTCCGTCCGAAACCGCGACCTGCATCTCCCCGTTGGCCAGTCACTTCAGCTCCCCCTCCCACCCCCATCACTGACATGGTCAGTTCCTCGGCCTCCTCCACTGCCGGGAGAATTCCAAGCGCACACTGGAGGAACAGCACCTCGTTTTTCTGTCTTGGAAAACTTGTAGCCTAACGGCATGAACAGTGAATTCTCCACTTTAAGCGATCCCTCAACCCCCCACCACAACCCCCCCCCCCCGACAACCACACCTCTTCTTTTCTTCCCTTTCCTAGCCTCTCTCTCTTTTTTCCTACCCTTTTTCCTCCTTACCTTTGACCCATCCCCCGGAGGATCTCCTCTCCCCTCCTCCCCCACACCTGCCTGTCACTGTCTCTTACCTGCATCTACCTATCACCACCCTGTGCCCACCCCGCCTCCCCTCTTTTGTCCACTTATCACTGCTCTGCTTTTCCCTCCTATATATCGGGCTTCCCCTTTTCCTGTCTTTAGTCCTGAAGAAGGGTCCTGACCCCGAAACGTTTGTCTGCTTTTCGCCACAGATGCTGCCCGGCCTGCTGAGTTCCTCCAGCTTCATAGTGTTTTTCATAAGAAATAGGAGCAGGAGTCGGCCATCTGGCCTGTTGAGCCTGCTCTGCCATTCAATAAGATCACGGCTGATCTCTCCGTGGACTCAGATCCACCGACCCGTAACCCTTAATTCCCCTGCTATGCAAAAATTTATCTAACTGTGTCCTAAATATATTTAATGAAGTAGCCTCCACTGCTTCCCTGGGCAGAGAATTCCACAGATTCACTACTCTCTGGGAAAAGCAGTTTCTCCTCATTTCCGTCCTAAATCTATTCCCCGAATCTTGAGGCTGTGTCCACGAATTCTAGCCTCACCTGCCAGTGGAAACAACTTCCCTGCCTCTTATCTATCCCCCTCACAATTTTATAAGTTTCCAGAGAGTATAATCCCAGGTGACTCAGTCTCTCCTCACGGGCTAACCCCCTCATCTCCGGAATCAACCTGGTGAACCTCCTCTGCACCGCCTCCAAAGCCAGTACATCTTTTCTCAAGTAAGGAGACCAGAACTACATGCAGTACTCCAGGTGCAGCCTCACCAGTACCCCGTACAGTTGCAGCATAAGCTCCTTGCTCTTAAATTCAATCCCTCTGGCAATGAAGGCCAACATTCCATTTACCTTCTTGATCGTCTGTTGCACCTGCAAACCAACCTTTTGCAATTCATGCACAAGCACTCCCAAGTCCCTCTGCACAACAGCATGCTGCAATCTTTCACCATTTAAATAATAATCTGATCTTCTATTTTTCCTTCCAAAGTGGATGACCTCGCATTACCCAAATTGTACTCTATCTGTCAGACCCTTGCCCACTCACTTAACCTATCTACATCTCTCTGCAGACTCTCCGCATCCTCTGCACAATTTGCTTTTCCACTCAATTTAGTGTCATTGACAAACCTGGATACACTACACTCGGTCCCCTCTTCTGAATCATTAATGTATATTGTGAACAGTTGCGGGCACAACACTGATCCCTGCCGCACCCCATTCACCACTGATTGCCAACCAAACTCCTAACAAAGTAGAGCCACTGGCGCGCCTTCTTCATGATTGCATCAATGTGTTGGGCCCAGGATCGATCCTCTGAGATGACGCCCAGGAACTTGAAGCTGCTCCCCCTTCCCACCACCGACCTCTCAATGAGGGCTGGTGTGTGTCCTCCTGACTTCTTCTTCCTGAAGTCCACGATCAGTTCCTTGCAGAATCGCAGCGGGTCGAGGTCCTTGCTCAGGTAGGAGTTAATTCTAGCCATAACCAACCTCTTGAAGCACTTCATTATGGTAGACGTGTGTGCTACAGGGCAATAGTCATTGAGGCAGCTCGCCCTGCTCTTCTTGGGCACTGGAATGATTGATGCCCTTTTGAAGCAGGTGGGAAACCCAACTGCAGCAGCGAGGGGTTTAAGGTGCCTTTGAACACCCCAGCCAGTTGGTCAGCACGGGTTTTCAGTACCCCACCAGGTACACCGACGCCTGACGCCTTGCGAGGGTTCACCCTCTTGACGGATGTTCTGACATCAGCCTCCAAGACAGAGATCACAGGGTTTCCAGATGCTGTGGGGATCCGCACAGGTATAGTGTTAGTCTCCCTTTCAAAGCGTGCATAAAAGGCATTGAGCTCATCAGGGAGTGAAGCATCACTGCCATTTATGCTGTTAGGTTTCGTCTTGCCTGGTAGTGAAGGCAGGCACGGTAGTGTAGCGGTTAGTGTAACACTATTACAGCGCCAGCGACCCGGGTTCAATTCCGGCCACTGTCTGTAAGGAGCTTGTACGTTCTCCCCGTGTGTCTGCGTGGGTTTCCTCCGGGTGCTCCGGTTTCCTCCCACATTCCAAAGACGTACGGGTTAGGAAGTTGTGGGCGTGCTATGTTGGCGCCGGAAGTGTGGCGACACTTGCGGGCTGCCCCCAGAACACTCTACGCAAAAGGTGCATTTCACTGTGCGTTTCGATGTACATGTGACTAATAAAAATATCTTATCTTGTAGGAAGTAATGGGATGCAAACCCTGCCACAGCTGTTGTGCATCCGATTGTGTCTCTAACTTCACTCAGAATTGCCTTTTTTGCTCTCACTATGACCTTCCGTAGGTCGTACCTGGACTTCTTGTAGTGTTCTGGATCGCCGGTCTCGAACACCATGTTTCTAGCCCTCAGCAGAGTGTGAATCTCCTGGTTCACCCAGGGCTTCTGGTTTGGGAAGCCTCGGTATGTTCTCGATGGCACACACTCATCCACGCAGGTCCTGATGAAGTTGGTGACGGTCGTGGCACATTCATTCAGATCTATGGATGAATCCCTGAAATTGATCCAGTCCACTGATTCACAGCCGTCCTGCAAACATTCCTGTAATATCAAAATGCAGGGAGGTAATGGCTGTAGCGACAATCTGCTGGGGGAACTCAGCAGGTCAGGCAGCGTCTGTGGGAGGAAAGGACTCGTCGACGTTTCAGTTGGAAACCCTGCATCAGGACTCAGATGTCCTGGTTGGAGTTGGGACTGAAATGGAGAGAACGGAACTGGGTTAAGTTCCCATGAAAATGAACTCTCCTGATTTTAAGGTGCTGCGAAACATGTGGGTTGTTTATGAAAACTGACGCGAGATCTGTTGTTCACTTTGTAGCTGAACTGGGGCTGGTAATTTAAAGAGTTGGGGTACATCAGACAACTGAGAACAGGGTGCATGCAGGCAGATGTTTCCACTGGCCCTGGATTATATGTTTATAATCCTTTTGCTCAGGTTTAATGCTATCCTTAATTTCTTCTTTCTGCCTTGGGTTTTTATGCCCTGGGTTATTTTCTTTCTACAAGTTAGACATTATTACTTTAGTTGCTTGCCATTGCCTGTCCATCAGCATGCCCTTCAGTGTGTTTTTCTAATCAGTCACAGCCAGCTCTCCCCACACCTCCTGATAGTTTCCTTTGGCTAGATTTAAGACCAGGCTTTGGACTGAACTTACATCACTTTCAAACTCAATGCCAAATTCTATCCTGATGGTCACTCTTCCCCCCCGAGACCTCTGTACAACAGGCTGATCAATTAATCCTTTCTCATGCACAATACTATTCTAAGATAGATATACAAGAAAGACCGCGGATGTTGGAAATCTGGAGCAGCACACAAAATGCTGGAGGAACTCAGCGGGTCAGGCAGCATCTGTAGAGGGAAGTGGACCAGGTACAGTGAAAAACTTGTCTTGCATACCGATTGTACGGGTTAATTCATTACACAGTGCAGTTATATTGAATTAGTACAGAGTACATTGAGGTAGTACAGGTAAAAACAATAACAGTACAGAGTAAAGTGTCACAGCTACAGAGAAAGTGCAGTGCAATAAGGTGCAAGGTCACAACAAGGTAGATCATGAGGTCAGAGTCCATCTCATCATTGAACCGTTCAATAGTCTTATCACCATGGGATAGAAGCTGTCCTTAAGCCTGGGGGTACATGCCCTCAGGCTCCTGTATCTTCTACCTGATGGAAGAGGAGAGAAGAGAGAATGACCCGGGTGGGTGGGGTCTTTGATTATGCTGGCTGCTTTGCCAAGGCAGCGAGAGGTAGAGTCATGGAGAGTCCATGGAGGGGAGGCTGGTTTCCGTGACGCGCTGGGCTGTGTCCACAACTCTCTGCAATTTCTTGCGGTCCTGGGCAGAGCAGTTGTCATACCAAGCCGTGATGCATCCAGATAGGATGCTTTCTATGGTGCATTGATAAAAGTTGGTGAGAGTCAAAGGGGACAAACTGAATTTCTTTAGCCTCCTGAGAAAGTAGAGGCGCTGGTGAGCTTTCTTGGCCGTGGCAGCTACATGATTTGAGCAGGACAGGCTATTGGTGATGTTCACTCCCAGGAACTTGAAGCTCTCAACCCTCTCGACCTCAGCACCATTGATGTAGACAGGTGCAAGGTTTAGAGGCAATGAATAACTTTTAGTAATTAAGCAATGGTAAACAAACAGTCCGAGAGAAGTTGCTGAGACTTAAAACCAATAATTCTCAAGGATCCGGTGATTTAGGATGATATCCTTATTGGTCACATGTACATCGAAACACACAGTGAAATGAACACCCGAAGACACATCCTAGGGCCTTAAAGGAGCTGGCTTTAGAGAATGTGGATTCCGTCTTTACAGACTCTACAGATTCGGGAACTGATCCTGTGGATTGGAGGGTTGCAGGAGTGAACCCAGTATTTAAGAAAGAAGGAGATGAAAAATCAGGGAACCGTGGCCCTTGTTAGCCCAACATCGGTGGAGAGGAAAGTTCTGGAGTCCAGACCGGGGAATGTAATAACGGAACAACTTGAAAATAATTGGATTGAGCAGGGTCAGCATGCATCAATGAAAGGAAAATTGTGTTTGATTAATTCATTGGAGTCCTTTGTAAATGTGACAAGTATAACAGATAAGGGGCCACCAGTGGATGTGGTGTTTTTGGATCACTGGAAGGTCTCGTACAGATGTTTGTTCAGCAAGGTTAGGACCGTCCTTCAATCCTAAGGTCAGAAATAGGGATGTTCGCTGATGACTGCACAATGTTCAGCACTGTTTGCAAATCCTCAGGGAGTGAGGCAGTCCACATCCAAATGCAACAAGACCTGGACAGTCTCCAGGTCTGGACTGACAGGTGGCAGGTAACATTCCCGCCGCACAAGTGCCGGGTAATGGTGACATCCAACAAGAGAAAATCCAGCTGTCACCCGCCTGGACGTTCATAAGACGTGCGTGGACGAGTGCGGACCCACAAAATCATTCCGAGTCTTCCCCAAGCAGAAGCCCTGGATGCACCAGGAGATGGGTTTCCTCTGGGTGCTCCGGTGTCCTCCCACATTCCAAAGACGTACGGGTTGGGAAGTCATGGGCATGCTATGTTGGTGCCGGAAGCGTGGCGACACTTGCAGGCTGCCCCCCAGAACACTCTCCGCAAAAGATGCATTTCGTTGTGCGTTTCAATGTACATGTGACTAGTAAAGATAACTTGTATCTTGTATGTGCTGAGGGATATCTGTGGTGTTCAGGACTGGCGACCCAGAGTCATGTAGGAAATCCAGGTACAATCTCTGGAAGACCATTGCAAGCGCAAAGAGGCAATTTCAGACTAAACCGGAATCACAGGTAGACTCTCGACAGCTGTGGCAGGGCTTGCAAAATTTCCTACAAGGGGAGATCAGGGGGCAATGATCCATCACTCCCAGATGAGCTCAATGCCCTTTATCCACGTGTTGATCGCGAGAACTATGACACATCTGTATTAAAATAGGACTCAGGTTCTTTTGGGTTCCTTTCGAACGACAGAATCGGTAATGAAAGACACCACGATTTCAAGAAAAGTTGAGTAACTTTATTTAACGCAACTAAAAACAACCAAACACAAAGGAAACTACAGCTCGAACCACAAATCTAATCAAACCCAAATTAAAAGAAACAAAACCAAAAACCCAAACTCTCTCACTTAACACTTCCCTGGTAAAATTGAGCTCATGTTTGCATGCAGTTCTTAGTGATACTTATACATACATGACTGTGTGGCTAAGCACAGCTCCCATGCCATCTTCAAATTCACCGGTGACACCACTGTTGTGGGACGGATCACAGGTGGCGATGAGTCAGCTTACTGAAGCGAGATAGGACACCTGGTTGAGTGGTGCTACAACAACAACCTCTTGCTCAACGCCAGCGAAACTAAAGAGCTGATTGTGGACTTCAGGAAGGGGAAGGAGGGCGAACATGCACCGGTCTATTTTGGGGGATTGGTGGTGGAGAGAGTCAGCAGCTTTAAATTCCTGGGCATTAACACCTCGGATGATTTGTCCTGGGCCCAGCACATAGGTGTCAATCACAAGGAGGGTGCGCCAGCATCTTTACTTCCTCGGTTAAGGAGGTTCGGCTTGTCACCAAACACTCCAACAAACTTCTACAGATGTACTGTTGAAAGTATCCTTGAAGCCTGCTGGTCGTTAATGGAGTAACAGCTATTTGCCGTTGCTCCTACTTTATCTTCCTTTCTCAACCCGGTTTGAAATCCTTTTTCTTAAATGTAATATTATTTTACTATGACTTCAAGGAGTGCCAAAGGTACTAAAACTACCAAGGAAGGTGATCCTCCTGTGTCTTTGGAATCTATTTTACAATTGCTTTGAAAACACACAGATGATTCTTCCGAGCAGTTTCAACAGCTTAACTCCAAGCTGGACTCTATTCAGAAAACCCTACATGATCATGACAAGCGAATTGAAGTGAATGAAATGACTCTTCCATTTTTTGGATGCGAAAATTGATGATTTAGAAAAGCTTTGTAAAAAGCAATAAAAGTCTAATGAAAAATTAATGCAGAAGCTTATTGGCTTGGAAAACAGAAGCAGAAGAAATATTCTACCTATTCTGGGCCTTAAAGAATTGATTGAAGGTGACCAGCCTACAAAATTCTTTGCAAACCTTTTGGCACAGCTATTCCCTAATATTTTATCATCTCTGCCCAAGGTCGATCAAGCGCATAGGTCACTGCTGCATAAACCTGCTGTGGGAGAGAGACCCAGATCGGTTATAATCTGTTTACATGACTTTCAAATTAAAGAGCTTCTGATTCGTGATTCCCGCCAAAGCGGGATGATTGATTACCAAGATTACAAGATCAGAATTGTTGAAGATTTTTCACCCAAGGTTATGAATGAACATGTTAAATTCAAAAAGATTATGTCGGAACTTTATAACAAAGGCTTCAAGCCTTCTCTTCGTTACCCTGCAAGGCTTAGAATTATTCTGAGAAATGGCTCGCAGAAGTAGTTTCATTCGGTCGAAGAGGGTCAAGGATTTTTGGAATCTGAAGATTAATGGCTCCGAACTTTTCTGCATGAACATTTATCGCTTTTACTCCTGGTAATCCCTTGTAGCTAACGTTCTTTTTGAATCTTTTAGTGTCTTACTAAGAGAATAAGGTCTTAAAGAGCTATTACCTTGAATGTCCATGTATTTTGATTTCTGATCTTTTTTTGATATTTTACTTTATACATATTTTTTGGTTTTTCCTTTATTAAAGGCTTTGTATGGATACTTATCATTTTACTACTTTGAAATCGTGTTTTTTTTCATTTTGCTGTTTTGACTGGGTTGGTATTATCTAACCTTGAAACAAAGGGGGCAGGATTTTTTTGAGAGGGATGCTATCTGTAGCTTCAGCTGCCGGCTGTCAATTGGTCGGCCTTCTGTCTTTGGGTGATGGGAGGGAGGGTGGATTCCTTCTTTGGAAGCTGTTTTGGGTTCATAGCCAAGTCTGTTGCTTGGTTACCTTACCTGAAAGCTTGTTGTCTGGTTTGAATTTACATTCCATTGTAGTCTGTTTGTTAACCTTTCTTTTAACTGCACTTAAATAATATTAAAATGGATCAAATTATTGATCTACTTAGTTTTAACGGGAAAAGGTTAAAACTCCCTGTGAAACGAAATAAGATTGTTGCCGAAATTAATAAATTAAGGTCTCAATTATTTTTTACAATAAACTCAAAAAAGTAATTGTGATAACTCACGCATTTTTAGCCGATGGAGAGGGTTGCAATTTCATTCCTCTTTCCTAACTAAATCTAGGGGGTGGGGGATGGGTTCAATTTTATAGACAATCCAGTATCATTTGTTCAACACAAGGTCATATCTGATACTAATGGACGTATTGTCATAGTGTCATGAAAATTAGATAATGATGTATGGTATTTGCCAATATTATGCCCCGAATATATAGGACCCAGGATTTCCTTCAACGATGTTTGCATGCTTGCCAGATTTTAATCTTTATTCTTTAATCTTAGGAGGAGACTTCAATTGTTGGCTAGATTCAAGATTAGATAGGTCATCTTCCAAACCAGCTTCTCTCAATAAATCAGCTTTATTTCTTCAATCATTTTTAATGAAATCTGGAGCTTCTGGTGTTTGGTGTTTTTTTTTTACATCCAGAAAATGGGGAGTATTCTTTTTTTTTTCTCATGTTCACCATACGCATTCCAGGATTGATTATTTTTATTGACAGCCAAATGATCCCATCAGTTCGATCCTGTGATTACAAAGAGATTGCTCTTTCAGATCATGCTCCGGTGTTTCTATCTTTAAACCTCGCTGGACTTCTTCAAGCAAACAGATTTTGGCATTTTAAACTAACTTTGTTATCTAATAAAGACTTTTATATTTTTTGTAGAAACAAATTATTCTTTTTTTAAGAGAATATACCGGAAGAGACTTCCAGTCTTATTATATGGGATGCTCTTAAGGCCTTTATTAGAGGACACATTATCTCTTATACGGCAAGTGTCAAGAAAAAAAAAGCTAACAGAGAAAGAATTGATTTAGCTAATCAGTTGAAACTATAAGACCAAAAATATGCCTTGGAACCAGGTCCAGCTTTGTACAGAATAGGGGTTGAAATTAAAACTAAATACAACCTCCTTTAAACATATCCAATTGGAAGTCAACTTTTAAAAGATGAAAGTCAATTTTGTATTCATGGAGACAAAACAGCGAAATTACTGGCGAATCAATTAAAAACCTTTATAGCTGGACGGCAGATTAAAGAAATTTGCAAAGCTAATGGTGATAGGACAACTGATCATTGAGAAATAAATGATACCAGTAGAGGATTTTATTTTAAACTTTATAGTTCTGAAATTCCCAAAGAAGATACCGTAATGAATAATTTTATACCAATTAAACATTCCTACAATCTCTGCTGATAACTGAAAGCAGTTGGACCAACCTATTTATTATGAAGAAATTCCCAAGGTTTTACATTCATTGCACTCTGGTAAGACTCCGACTCCTGATGGATTTCCTGTAAACTTTTATAACACTTTTCCCTCATTGCTAATACCTCATTTATGTTCTGCTTTTTTGGACTCTTTTAAATTGGGTGGGCTGCACAATCTTTTTATGAAGCTTCCATTTCACCTATTCTTAAGAAAAATGAGAACCCAACGGAATGCTCTTCATTTTGACCATTTGTTTAACTTAACGTTGATATTAAAATTTTATCTGAAGTTTTGGCTCGTAGTTTGGAAAATATTTTACCATCAATTATATCTGATGATCAGACTGGTTTTATGAAAAAATCGCTATTCCCATTTTAATATTCGTCGCTTACTGAATATTATCGATTCTCCCTCTAAGGAAATATCGGAATGTGTGATATCTCTAGATGCTGAGAATGCCTTTGATCAGGTTGAATGGAGTTACTTATTTAAAAGTTAAGAGAAATTTAACTTTGGGCACGATTTCATTCAATGGAGTAAATTACTTTATTTATCCCCCTCTGCTCGTGTTCTTAACAACATTCAAAATTCTAAACCTTTTAAACTTTAACGCGGAACCAGACAGGGATGCCCTCTGAGACCTTTCTCTCTTTGATTTGGCTTTAGAACCTTCAGCTATTGATTTTAGAGTATCTAGAGATATCACTGGTATCTTTAGAAGAGGTATTGCCCGCAAAGTTTCGCTTTATGCTGAGGATTTATTGTTTTTTTTTATTTCTAATGTTGAGACCTCGTTACCTCCAATGCTTTCTCTACTCTGCTGTTTGACCCAATTTTCAGGATATAATCTGAATTTACATAAGAGTGAAATTTTCACTTTGAATAATCTGATGTCATTCGATACTTACCTTCCTTTTAAAATTGTAAGGAATCATTTACCTATTTGGGTGTAACAATTACTAAAAATATAAACATCTATTTAAAGAAGTTTTTCTTACTTTACAGAACTATGTCAAAAGGGTTTTATCAAATTGATCACCACTCTCCATATCGTTGATTGGTCGAAATGATATAAAAATGAATATTCTACCTAAATTTATATACCTATTTGAGGCACGACCCGTTTTATTCCTTAGTCCTTTTTTGATTCTCCTGATTCAATTATTTGTTCTTTTATATGGAAAAACAAACATCCGAGATTAAATGAAGTTCATTTTCAAAAAGTTAAAAAGAATGGAGGTTTATCCTTACCCAATTTTCGGTTTCATTACTGGGAAGTTAATATACGAAATCTTACGTTCTGGTTATATTACATTAATCATGAGGCTTGCCCAGTGTAGGTTTCTTCAGAAGCTAACACTGTTAATTTTTTTAATTGTTTCGCTATTGGTTTCTCACTTCCGTTATCATTAAATAAAGTAAATGATCATCTGGTAGTTAAACATACTTTGAGGATTTGGCTACAATTTTGAAAATATTTTGGTTTATCGAGATTTTCTCTTTCTTGTCCATTTTTTTCTCATTTTTTAAAAACCTTCTATGACTGATGCAGATTTTGATGAGAAGGATAGATTGGGTATTACGTGCTTTCATGATCTGTTTCTTGAAGGAAATCTCTCTTCGTTAAACAATTGTCAACTAAATATAGTTTACCAAAAACCCATTTTTTTCGAGATTTACATATTAGAGGCTTTCTCCGATTTCAATTACATACATTCCCTGAGTCCTGATAAGAATTAGTAGATGTAATTTTTAATTTGAAGCCTTTACATAATGGCTCAGTATCTAATATTTACAGCATGTTATTAAGAATGAGTGAGGTTCCTTTGGAAAAAATTAAAAATGCCTGGAAACAAGATTTACAGATTTCAATCTCTGAGGAAACTTGGAATGAAATCTTTAAATTGGTCAACACTTCATTATTATGCGCTCGTCACTCCCTCCTTCAATTTAAAGTGGTCCATAGAGCTCACTTGTCCAAAGACAAGTTATCTCGTTTCTATCCGGATATATCTCCCTATTGTGATAAATGCAACAATGGAGAGGCTTCTGTAATCCATATGTTTTGGACATGTCTGAGTCTTAAAAAATACTGGATAGAAGTACTTCAAACTTTTTCTGTGCTTTTTAAAATAAATTTTAAGCCTAATCCTTTAACTGCATTATTTGGGATTGTTGGAGAAAAAGGCATAACTTTGGAGACTTCTGATCTACGTATATTGGCTTTTATTTCTCGTATAGCCAGGAGGGCCATGTTGCTTAAATGGAAGAAAGTTACTCCCCCACTCATGCTCAATGGTTACGGGATGTAATGCCATGCCTAAATTTAGAGAAGATCCGTTGTTCAATTTCTGATTCTAACTTAGACTTCCAAACATTGTGGGGACCTTTTTTGAACTATTTTCAAAACCTTTGATTTAGTGATTAAAGTACAGATGTTGGCCAACATCATTATGTGATAAGGGTTTCTCTCTGTCTTTCTTTCTTTACCAAACAGCTTTGGTCTTGGTAGTGGGTTTACTTTTTTTTAATAATAAAATTATTGCAATTTAATCATTATTAATTATCATTTTTGATTACCATTATGGGGTATTGTGATTTTAAGTGTGATTCAAGATAGTATTCAGTACTATTCTTTTTTTTTCTGATTCATGTAATCTGTATTCTCTATGTGGAATTAATAGAAATATTGTAAAGAAAAAGAAAGAGTCCTGACTGGTTGCATCACGGTCTGGTACAGCAATTCGAATGCGCAGGAAAGTAAGAAGCTGCAGAGAGTAGTGGACTCTGCCCAATACATCACGGGCACATCCCTCCCCACCATCGGGAGTATCTACAGGAGGCGCTGCCTCAAGATGGCAACATCCATCTTTGAAAATCCCCACCATCCGAGCCATGCCATCTTCTCACAGCTCCCATCGGGCAGGAGGTACAGAAGCCTGAAGTCCCACACCATCAGGTTCAGGAACAGCTACTTCCCTTCAACCATTCGGTTCTTCAACCAACCAACACAACCCTAATAACTACAGTTTAGCAACACTATGACCACCATGTTCACTTTGCACTAAAATGGACTTTTCTTTTGTTCTAATTGTGTTCTTTCTTGTAAAAAGTGTGTTTAATTTACATTTAATTTATGTTTTTCTCGTGAATGCTGCTTATCGGATGCTATGTGCCTGTGATCTGCTGCAAGTAAGTTTTTCATTGCACCTGTGCACACGTGGACTTGTGCAGACAACAATAAACTTGACTTTGACATTCAATGGGTTTACCATTGCCGAATCCCCCACCATCAATATCCTGGGGGTTACCATTGACCAGAAGCTGAACCGGAGTAGCCACATACACAGTGTGCTTACAAGAGCAGGACAGAAGCTGGGAATCCTGTGGTGATAACTCACCCCTTAACTCCCCAAAGCCTGTCCACCATCTGCAAGGCTCAGGTCAGGAGTGTGACAGAACACTCTCCGTTGCCTGGGTGAGTGTGTCTTCAACAAGACTCAAGAAGCCCGACACCATACAGGATGTAGCAGCCCGCTCGATAGTAGGCACCCCATGTGCAACCACTCACTCACCCCACCACTGACGCACAGTGGCAGCAGTTTGTACCGTCTACAGGACTCCTCAGACACCACCTTCCAAACCCATGACCCCTTCCAGCCAGAAGGTAAAGGGCAGCAAAAACACGGAACCACCACCAACCAACCCTCTGTCCCGACTTGGAAACACATCTCGCCGCTCCTTCACCGTCTCTGGGTCAAAGGTCCCGGAACTCCCCTCCCTCACAGTATCGTGGGTAGAGCCAAGGACTGCAGCAGCTCACCGCCGCCTTCTCAAGGACCACTGAGGATGCGTAATCAAGTGCTGGCTCAACCTGTGGAGCCCACACCCCTTGAATGGATACACATTGTGAGAAGAAACCACGGAATCCCGGGTAATATTGACGTGAATTGGTTATCGGACGGAAAGCAGAGTGGGATCCGATGGGTGTGTCTCAATCTGGCGGACCGTGAGTGGCGGGGTATCACATGGATCAGTGCTTGGACCCTAGTTGTTCACATCACAGGGAGGTACAGTGCCAAAACAGGCTCTTTGGCCCATCGAATCTGTGCTAACTGTGTTATTATGTGGTTATAATAAAGAACTACAGTTCCCAGTAGGCAATGCAAGGGGTCACATGGGGGAACATAGCTGTAAAAAGAGAGGGAAAGCAAGCCAGTCTGTGCTGGTTAATAAAAATGTTCAGATCTTAAACCCATGCAAAGTTTATCTCGTGATGAAGAACAAACATAACACTAACCATCACCCGTTTACACCCATCCTGCATTGATCCCAGTGTCATCCTCCACACACATCCTGCAGGTATTTGTCTAAGGGGATCAAATGTCGTTGTTTCTGAAGTTGCTGATTGGCTCAACACTAGGCCACATGACAGACAGGGAGGAGGACAGAGAGAGACTTCAGGCTGCGTGAGTGGCAGACAGAACGTCATGCGGGAAAATCCAAGGTCACCCACCTTGGTGAATATAACGGAAGAGCAGAGCATTTGTTGAACGGTCACGGATTGGGGAAGGCTGATGTTCGAGGGGGACCTGGGTGTGTTTGTACACATCACTGGAAGCCAGCGTGTGAGGACAGCAAGGGACGAGGAAGGCAAATTGTACCCTGACCTCAGGATTCAGTGGTAGCTTGGTCAGACCCTAGCATTAGGCTCCTTACCTAAATAAAAAGGATATTGTGGATAGTATTGAAGGTTGCGGTAGGTTGCAACAGGACATTGATAGGATGCAGAGCTGCGCTGAGAAGTGGCAGATGGAGTTCAACCTGGATAAGTGTGAAGTGATGCACTTCAGGAGATTGAATTTGAAGGCAGAATACAAGGTTAATGGCAGGATTCTTAGCAGTGTGGAGGAACAGAGGGATCTTGGGGTCCACGTCCATAGATCCCTCAGGGTTGCTGTGCAGGTCGATAGGGTTGTTTAGAAGGTGTATGGAGTGTTGGCCTTCATTAGTCAGGGTATTGAAATCAAGAGCCGTGAGGTGATGTTGCAGCTCTATAGAACTCTGGTTAGACCACACTTGGAGTATTGTGTTCAGTTCTGGTCGCCTCATTATAGGAAGGATGTGGAAGCTTTAGAGAGGGTGCAGAAGAAATTTACCAGGATGCTGCCTGGATTGGAGAGCATGTCTTATGAGGATAGGTTGAGCAAGCTAGGGCTTTTCTCTTTGGAGCAAAGGAGGATGAGAGGTGACTTGATAGAGGTGTACAAGATGTTAAGAGGCATAGATCAAGTGGACAGTCAGAGACTTTTTCCCAGGGCGACAATGGCTAACAGGAGGGGGCATAATTTTAAGGTGATTGGAGGAAGATATAAGATAAGATATTTATTTATTAGTCACATGTACCATGGAAACACACAGTGAAATGCATCTTTTTGCGTTACTGAGAATGTGCTGGAGGCAGCCCGCAAGTGTCGCCACGCTTCCGGTGCCAACACAGCATGCCCACAACTTCCTAACCCGTACGTCTTTGGAATGTGGGAGGAAACCAGAGCACCCGGAGGAAACCCACGCAGACACGGGGAGAACGTACAAACTCCTTACAGAGAGCGGCCGGAATTGAACCCAGGTCGCTGGCGCTGTAATAGCGTTACGCTAAGCACTACACTACCTTGCCTGCCAAAGGAGTCACGTTAGCTGTTTTCCAGTCTACAGAACATCCCCTGATTCTGAGGAATTTCAGTAAAACTAAAACCAGTGCATCAACTGTCTCACAGGCTTCTTATTTTAAGAACACCAGATGAGGTCCCTTAGGCTATCAAAAACAAGATGGCACAGGTTTAAGGTGAGAGGAAGGAATTTTAAAGGGGATTTGAGGGGAAAGATTTTTTAACACAGAAAGTGGTTGACATCTGGAACTTATATCCAGAGGAAGTGTACAGAGGCTGGAAAGAGAGCAAAACACATTGACGTGGATAACTTTTTGTTCTGTACAGGTTATTGAAGACACTGAATCCACCTCGGGAATTTGTTGGTGGGTCACTTTCTTGAATTGCTTCCAGCCTTTGGGTGAAAGTGCTTCAACGTTGTTGTTGGTGAGGGAGTTCAAGGATTTGGACCCAGCAACAATGAAGACCATAAGATATAGGGGCAGGATTGGGCCATTCGGCCCATCGAGTCTGCTACACTACACTACGCTACACTCCGCTACACCACTGTGCCAGAAACAAACAAATCACTGCAGGTGAATATGGCTCAGTCCTGGATGTTGTGAGAGAAGGGGTGATTGACAGCTGAACCTGGCCTGTGCAGTCACACAGGGGTGCACCCACCAGAGTGAATCCCCTCCCAGTCTCGGAGCATTGCAACCGTTCCCACCCGAGGCGAACACATCGGTGTCTGAGACACTGGACGGACGAAACAATTCCCCTTAGTGTGAGCCGTTGGAATGCCTCTCCCCAGTGCGAACTCACTCAGGGCAGACGAGTGACTGAATCCCTACCCGGATGCAGAGCAGGTCAGTGGTTCCCCCCCCCCCACCCCCGGGTGTGACTGCGGTGAGGAATTTCGAGCCCTGACAGGCAATTAAACCCCCTTCCCACAGTCCCCCACATAAACACAGGAGATCGGAGCAGGAGGAGGCAGCTCGGCCCCTCAAACATGCCCTGCTATCCAGTGGACCTGATTATTCCTTCAGCTGGGGGGACACAGGGACTGCAGATGCTGGAATCTGGAGCAACACACAATCTGCTGGAGGAACTCAGCGGGTCGGGCAGCGCCTGTGGCAGGGAAAGGGATTGTCCACATTTCGACTCGAAACCCGTCCTGACGTGGGGTTTCGACCTGAAACGTCGGCAGTTCCTTTCCCTCCACAGATGCTGCCCGACCCGCTGAGTTCCTTCAGCAGATTATTTGTTCCCTCAGCTCCTCTCTCTCAGCTTTGACCCCCTTGCTTACCACAAATCTGTCTACCTCTGCCTGAAAAATATTCAAAGTGCCCTTTGAGGAATAAATTATAAAGACTTATTACAGTCTGAGAGAAAAAAAAAATTCTCTGTCTTGAATGGGCAACTTTTGCTTTTAAACAGTGATCCCCTGGTTCCAGATTCTCTCATAAAATGAAACATACTCCCCACGTCCCCCCCGTCAAGACCCCTCGGGATTTTACATGTTTCAATCAAGTCCCTTGTGACTTTGCTGAGCTCCAAATAGATAACAGGCCTCGTCTGTCCAACCTTTCCTCGTAGACAAAGTCAAAGTCAAGTTTATTGTCATCTGCACAAGTTCACGTGTGCACCGGTGCAACGAAAAACTTACTTGCAGCAGCATCTCAGGCACGTAGCATCAGATACACAACATTCACAAGAAAAACATAAATTAAACATAAATTATACACAATTTTTACAAGAAACAACACAATTAGAACAAAAGAAAAGTCCATTTTAGTGCAAACTGGTCACAGTGTTGCTATACTGAGGTAGTGACTGGGTTTGTGCAGGTTGGTTCAAGAACGGAATGGTTGAAGGGAAGTAGCTGTTCTTGAACCTGGTAGTGTGGGACTTCAGGCTTCTGTACCTCCTGCCTGATGGTAGCCGTGAGAAGATGGCTCGGCCCGGATGGTGGGGATCTTTGATGATGGATGTTGCCTTCTTGAGGCAGCACCTCCCGTAGATACTCCCGATGGTGGGGAGGGATGTGCCCATGATGTATTGGGCCGAGTCCACTGCTCTCTGCAGCTTCTTACCTTCCTGTACATTCGAATTGCCGTCCCAGACCATGATGCAACCAGTCAGGACACTTCCAACAGAACATTTGTAGAAGTTTGTCCGAGTGTTCGGTGACAAGCCAAACCTCCTAAGAAAGTAAAGACACTGGCGCGCCTTCCTTGTGATTGTATCTATGTGCTGGGGCCAGGGCAGGTCATCCGATACGTTAACGCCCAGGAATTTAAAGCTGCTGACTCTCTCCACAGTCGAATCCTGCTATGTTCACTTTTTAGGAAACACAGAAACACTGGAGGAACTCAGCGGGTCAGGCAGCACCTATGGAGGGAGATGGACAGTCGACGTTTCAGGTCGAGACCCTTCATAAGTCCGGACTAAGGGTCTCAACCCAAAACTTCGACTGCCTAATTACAGAGAACCATGTAGTTGTACCCCAGGATCTCACTGCTGAACAACACTCCCTAGGGCCCTGCCATTCACTGTGTGTGTCCTGGCCTGGTTTAACTTCCCAAAATGCATGACTTGGTGTTTGGCTGAATTAAATTCCATTTGCCATTTATTTGCCCACTTACCCAGTTAATCAATGTCCTGTTGCAACCTCAGACGACCTTCTTCGCTGCCCACCACACCATTAAGGAAAGCCAGCATGGCTTTGTGCGGGGCAAGTCGTGTCTTACTAACCTGGCTGAGTTTTTTGACAAGGTGATGAGAGAGATTGATGAAGGTCCAGCTGTGGATGTCACCTATATGGACTTCACTAAGGGATTTGACAACGTCCCACATAATCAGTTAATCAAGAAAGTTCGGATGCATGGGGTCAGTGGAGAATTGGCTGTGTGGATCCAGAACTGGCTTGCCCATGGAAGACAGAGGGTGGTGGTTGAAGGGACTTATTTGGGCTGGAGGCCTGTGAGTAGTGGTGTTCCGCAGGGATCTGTGCTGGGACCTCTGCTGTTTGTGATGTACATAAATGACCTGGATGAGTATGTTGATGGGCGGGTTAGTAAATTTGCAGACGATACCAAGATTGGTGGAGTTGTGAATAGTGTAGAAGACTGGCGACGGACACAGCGTGATATCGGCCAGTTGCAGATGTGGGCAGAGAAATGGCAGATGGAGTTTAACCCGGATAAATGTGTGGTGTTGCACCTTGGTAGGACTAATGTCAAGAGGCAGTACACTCTTAAGGGCAAGACACTTAACAGTGTTGAAGAGCAGACCGACCTTGGGGTGCAAGTCCATGGCTCATTGAAAGTGGCTACACAGGTAGACAGGGCGGTTAAGAAGGCTTGTGGGATGCTTGCTTTCATTAATTGGGGTATTGAGTACAGGGGTCAAGGAGTTATGATGTATCTCTATAGAACTCTGGTTAGGCCACATTTAGTGTATTGCGTGCAGTTCTGGTCACCTCACATTCCAAAGACGTACGGGTTAGGAAGTTGTGGGCATGCTATGTTGGCGCCGGAAGTGTGGTGACACTTGCAGGCTGTTCTCAGAACACTCTACGCAAACGATGCGTTTCACTGTGCGTTTCGATGTATGTGTGACTAATAAAGATATCTTATCTTATCTTATCTCATAGGAAGGATGTCAAGGCTTTAGAGAGGGTGCAGAGGAGGTTTACTAGGATGCTGCCTGGATTAGAGAGCATGTGCTGTCAGGAGAGGCTGGACAAACTTAGGCTCTTTTCTCTGAAGTGGCGGAGGCTGAGGGGTGATCTGTTGGAAGTGTATAAAATTATGAGGGGCATAGATAGGGTGGACAAGCAATATCTTTTTCCCATTATTAAGCAATCCAATACCAGAGGGCGCGCATTTAAGGTGAGAGGGGGTAGGTTTAGAGGAAACGTGAGGTTTAAGTTTTTTACTCAGAGAGTGGTGGATGCCTGGAATGCATTGCCTGATAGGGCGGTGGAGGCAAATTCACCGGGGGCTTTTAAGAGGGGCTTGGATGGGCACATGAATGAGAGGAAACTGGAGGGACATGGGCATTCTGCAGGTAGGAGGGATTAGCTAAGTTGGCACAACATTGTGGGCCGAACGTCCTGTTCTGTGCTGTACTGTTCTACGTTCCATGTATCACCAGTATTGGTGTCATCTGCAAACTTATCAATTGTGCCTCAAATCATTAATAACAACCAATGGGAGACCTCCCTGAGGCTAACTGCTAGTTACCAGTCTCCAAACTGGACATCAACCTTCCACTACCACCCTCTTGCTCCTACCACCAAACTCATTATTGTCTCGCTCTCCCTGGATCCTATGTATCCTAACTTGTAGGACCAGCCTTCCATGCAGGACCTTGTCAAAGGCCTTGCTAACGTCCACGTCGACAACGTCCACTCACCCTGCCCTCGACAGCCGCCCGGGCCGCCTCCTCAGAGACCTCAAGCTTGTGAGACGCGATTCCCCGTGCACAAAGCCGCGCCGACTGTCCCTAATCAGTCGTTGCCTTGCCCAATGCAAAAAGATCCTGTCTCTGGGAATACCTTCCAGCAGCTTTCCCACCACTGATGTTTGCCTCACTGGCCTGGAGTTCCCTGGCTTGTCCTTGCAGCCCTTCTTAAACAAAGACACAACATCATCCACCCTCCAGTGTTCCTGTAGCTCGTCCGTGGCTGAGGAAGATACGAAAATCTCTGTCCGAGCCTCAGCAACCCTTGCTACCCACAACATCCCACATTATTATTCTGTTCTCCAGCAGTAAATAGTTCGCATTCCAAATTGCTTGCTCTGCCTGTGTACTGTCCTTCTGTTAATCAGGTATGAGGACTCCCAAATGCCTCTGTGTCTCAGAGCTTTACAATCTCTCACCATGTAGATAATATGTTATTTTTCTCTTGCCAAAATGAACACATTCAGTAGCAAGGTGTCATGACAACAATCTTTCCCTCAATGTCAACAAAACAAAAGAGCTGGTCATTGACTTCAGGAAAGGGGGTCAGTGTATACACACCTGTCTAATCAAGAGGGTTGAGAGCTTCAAGTTCCTAGGAGTGAACGTCACCAATAGCCTGTCCTGGTCCAACCACATAGACGCCACGGCCAAGAAAGTTTACCAGCGCCTCTACTTCCTCAGGAGGCTGAAGAAATTTGGCATGTCCCCTTTGACACTCACCAACTTTTATCGATGCACCATAGAAAGCATCCTATCTGGATGCATCAAGTCTTGGTACGGCAACTGCTCTGCCCAGGACCGCAAGAAACTGCAGAGAGTTATGGACACAGCCCGGTGTGTCAAGGAAACCAGCCTCCCCACCTTGGACTCTGTTTATACCTCTCGCTGCCTTGGCGAAGCAGCCAGCATAATCAAAGACCCCACCCACCCGGGTCATTCTCTCTTCCATCAGGTAGAAGATACAGGAGCCTGAGGGCACGTACCACCAGGCTTAAGGACAGCTTTTATCACATGGTGATAAGACGATTGAATGGTTCCCTTATACGATGAGATGGACTCTGACCTTATGATCTACCTTGTTGTGACCTTGCACCTTATTGCACTGCACTTTCTCTGTAGCTGTGACACTTTATTCTGTACTGTTATTGTTTTTACCTGTACTACCTCAATGCACTCTGTACTAACTCAATGTAACTGCACTGTGTAATGAATTGATCTGTACGATCGGTATGCAAGACAAGTTTTTCACTGTACCTTGGTACAAGTGACAATAATAAACCAATACCAATACCAATGAAGGACTTGGAGGGCTTGACAGGTGGTTGCAGCACGGATGTCTCCCTGGCTGAGGTGTTTGTGTGGTTAGTCTCAGAATAAGGGACAGACCATTCCAGACTGGACTGAGGGGAATTTTTTCCACTTGAGCAGGTGAATCTTTGGAATTCTCTAAGCTGTGGAAGCTCAGTCACCGACAGCATTCAAATGTGGGCTTGAGGAGGACGTAAAGGGATTTCGAGGGAACGCGGACAAGCCGAAGGGACGGGCAAGAACATGACAGATGGAGTAAAATGTGGGGAAATGGGAGGTCACCGACCTCAGTGGGAAACTCCCGATGTTAAAGGGATCCCGGGATGTCGGACGGGAGGGAAATGGTGTCCGGTCACCGTCAGCCGTGACCTTGCTGATTGGTGGGGCAGGTGGGAGGGGCCGAAGGGCCTTCACCTGTTGTACGACAGTCACACAGAGCAGGGAGCACAACCCACCGAGGGTCGGGCAGCATCCGTGGAGGCAGAAGGTGCGAGTCGACGTCCTGGGTCTCCGGAGGCAGGGTCTTGACCTGAAACGTCGGCTCACACCTCTTGCCTCCTCAGACGCTGCCCGAGCTGCTGAGCTCTTCCGGCGTTCCGTTTGTTGTTCCCGGTTCCAGCATCCGCCGTCTCTTGTGTCCTCACACAGCCCGCTGAGGTGGGCAGGGCGGAAACAGGCCCTTCGGCCACCACCTCCGTGCTGACCAGAAACCACCCATTTACACTGATTCCCCTGTTTATTCTACCCCCGGATCCTCCCACTCACCCACACCCTCGGGACAGTTTACAGTGGCCAACGGACCCACCGACCCTCAAGTCTTTGGGATGTGGGAGGAAACCGGAGCACCTGGAGGGAACCCCACACGGTCACGGGGAGACTGTGCAAACTCCACCCACGCAGTACCCGAGGTTGGGGCTGAGCCGCAGAGTCGTACGGCGCAGAAACAGGCTGTTCGGCCCACCGTGTCCGCACTAGCCCTTCTGCCCATCTCCACCAATCCCTTCTGCCTGCATTAGGTCCCCGTTCTTCCACTCCCTGCTTGTTTATGTGTCTGGCTGGATGTCTGAATTGGATCTAATTCCACTTCCTCTGGTAGCGAGTTCCAGACATCAACCCCACTCTGTGTAGACAGAACACAGACCAGTACAGCAGAGGAACAGGCCCTTCCACCCACCGTGTCTGCGCTGACCAGGACTCCAACCTAACATCTCCTCAGCCTGCACGTGGTCTGCTTCCCCCTGTTCCCGTGTCTGTGTTAATGCTTTTAAACACTGCTATTGTGTCTGTCTCCTGCAGTGCGTCCCAGACACCTACCACCGCCTGTGAGAAAAACCTGACGCACAAATCTCCTTTAAACTTTCCCCTCTCACCTTCAACTTACGTCCTTCAGTTTTTGACATTTTCACCCAGTCAGAAACACTCAGGCTAACTGTCCTACCTGCGTCTCTCATAATTTTATACTGGTATTGGTTTATTATTGTCACTTGTACTGAGGTGCAGTGAAAAACTTGTCTTGTACCCAGGGAAAGGTTTGAAGAATAGGGAGGTTTTGTTCCGACCCACAAGATGCTGGAGGAACTCAGCGGGTCGGGCAGCATCCGCGGAGGGAAATGGACAGTCAACATTTCGGGTTGAGACCCTTCATCTGGAAAGAGGGCGAGAGAGGGAGGGGGTGTAGGAAAGAAATTGGTACATTGGTTTATTATTGTCACATGTACTGAGATACAGCGAAAAACTTTGTTTTGCATGCCGTTCATACAGATCATTTCATTACATCAGTGCATTGAGGTAGCACAAGGGAAAACCAATAACAGAATGCAGAATAAAGTGTTACAGTTACAGAGAAAGTGCAGTGCAGGCAGACAATAAGGTGCAAGGTCATAAGGTGTACAAGATGATAAGAGGCATAGATCAAGTGGACAGTCAGAGATTTTTTCCCAGGGCGATGATGGCTAACACGAAGGGTCATAATTTTAAGGTGATTGGAGGAAGATATAAGGGGGATGTCAGGGGTAAGTTTTTTTTACACAGAGAGTGGTGGGTGTGTGGAACGCACTGCCGGCAGAGGTTGTGGGGGCAGATACATTAGGGGCATTTAAGAGACTCATGAATGATAGAGAAATGGGGGGCTATGTGGGAGGGAAGGGTTAGATAGATCTTAGAGCAGGATAAAATATTGGCACAACATCGTGGGCCAAAGGTTCTGTATTGTGCTGTAATGCACTATGTTCTATGTTCATGCCGTTCACAGAGATCAATTCATTACACAGTGCATTGAGGTAGTACAGGGTAAAACAATAACAGAATACAGAGTAAAGTGTCATAGCTACAGGGAAGTGCAGTGCAGGTTGACAATAAGGTGCAAGGTCAGAACAAGGTAGATTGTGAGGTCAAGAGTCCATCTCATCGTTCAAGGGAACTGTTCAATAGTCATCACCATGGGATAGAAGCTGTCCTTGAGCCTGGTGGTAGGTGTATCTTCTGCCCGATGGGAGAGGAGAGAAGAGAGAATGACCCGGGTGGGTGGGGTCTTTGATTATGCCGGCTGCTTCACCAAGGCAGTGTGAGGTAAAGACAGAGTCCATGGAGGGGAGGCTTGTTTCCATGAGGTGCTGGGCTGTGTCCACAACTCTCTGCAGTTTCTTGCGGTTTTGGGCAGAGCAGTTGCTGTACCAAGCTGTGATACATCCAGATAGGATGCTTTCTATGGTGCATTGATAAAAGTTGGTGAGTGTCAAAGAGGACATACCAAATTTCTTTTGCCTCCTGAGGAAGCAGAGGCGCTGGTGAGCTTTCTTGGCCATGGTGTCTACGTGGTTGGACCAGGACAGGCTATTGGTGATGTTCACTCCAAGCAACTTGAAGCTCTCGACCCTCTTGACCTCAGCACCATTGATGTAGACAGGTGCATGTACACCACCCCCTTCCTGAAATGAACGACCAGCTCTTTTGTTTTGCTGACATTGAGGGAAAGGTTGTTGCTCTCCTTCCTGTACTCTGTACTTATCGTTACATACTTCTATAAGGGGTGTGAAAAAAAACTAATCCTCAAATCCACTTTAAAGCTCCAGAAATAAAGGATTGCAGATGCTGGAATCTAGAGGTAAAAACAAGATGCTGGAGGAACTCAGCAGGTCAGGCAGCATCTGTGGAGAAAAGCAGGCGGTCAACGTTTCGGGTCAGGACTATAATCAAGTGTGGACCAACCACTGTTTTGTCAGGTTACGATGTGATGTCCCGACTCTTATGATCTCTGCCCCGACCTCTGAAGGCAAGCTCTGCACATGTTCTTCACCGCCTTGTCTACCCGTGTTGCACCTTTCAGGGAAGTCTGAACTTGAACCCTCAGTCCCTCCGTACATCAATATTCCTCAGCACCCTACCGTTTACTTAATGTGTCCTACCTCCACCTGACTTCCCGGAATTCATCACCCTGCACTTGTCAGCGTTGAAATCTCTCTGCCATTGCTCCATTCGGCTTTCCAGTTGGTTTGTGTCCTGCGTTAGACCCCGGACAACCTTCCTCACTGTCCACCACGGCACCCAAATGTGCCCAATAACCAGGGTCTGAACCTAGATGTGATCAACAGCACCAATAACCACAGAATCAACGTTGCTTGTGAACTCACTGGTGTCTCAGCAGCTGCAGGGTTTAAATGCCCGAAGTACGTACTGCACATTTAAACTTTCTCTTCAGTGTGAGCTTGTTGGTGTCTCAGGAGGCTGTCCGACCGAGTGAATTCCTTCCCGCACTCAGTGCAGGTGTACGGTCTCTCCCCGGTGTGATTTCATTGGTGAATTAGCAGCTTGGAGGGTTTAGGGTATCCCTTCCCACACTCAGAGCAGGTGAACAGTGTTCTCCAGGAGAGCCTGCTCTCTCCAGCGGACACAGGAGATCCCCTCCAACTGATTTAACCAGATCTGCAGAAGCAGTGACGACATTGCCGGGGCTTTAACTGTGATTTTTTTTTCACCTTTGTTAGCCTCGGGTGAGGTACCAGAAGGCGGTGGGGGGATAGGTAATGTTGTTGCCATATTCAATAAGGGCAGCAGGGTCAGATCAGAAACCACAGGTTGGTGACCTTTGCATCAAAGTCAGGGAAATTATTGGAAAAAATTCCAAGCGACAGGATTTATATTCACTTAGAAAGCCGGGGAATGATGAGGGGGAATCAAAATGGTTTCCTTTGTTTATTTAGATTAGTTTATTGTCATATACACCAGGGTGCAATGAAATTCCCTGTATTCTCTAAGCTCACAGAGCAAACAGTATACATGGTAAAAATAAGTGAGAATAGTATTCAGAGCTCAAGGTCTGCATGTTCCTGTTGAAGGGCAAAGCTGGCAGGATAAGGAACCCTGGATGACGAGGGATATTGGGGCCCAGGCCAGGAAAAAGGAGGAGGCATAGGTCAGGTACAGGCAGCTGGGATCAAGTGCATCCCTGCGGGAGTATAGGGGATACAGGAATGTGCTCAAGAAGGAAATCAGGAGGGCAAAAAGGGGGCACGAGGTAGCTCTGGCTAGAGTAGACTAAGGAAAATCCAAAGGGATTTTATAAGGATACTGATGCTGCAGGTGTGACAGAGGTGCAGGTAAGCAAGGAGGGGGTGTTGCCTTGTAGATAAGGGAGGACGTAGTGTTTAGAGATTACATTCTTGGGGGAATCGTCCAGTGAGGCCATATGGGTAGAACTTAGAAACAAGAAGGGGAGGCTCACTCCAGTGGGGCTGCATTATAGACCTCCCGTTAGTCGGTGGGAACTTGAAGAGCGGGTATGTAGAGAAATTGCTCATGGCCCTAAGAGTAATACGGTTGTCTTAGCGGGAAATGTTAATTTTCCCAGTATTGACTGAACTACCCAGAATGTTAAGGGCTTGAATGGGATGAAATTTGTGAAATCCAGGAAAGTTTCCTGAGTGAATACACAGAGGAGCCTGCTCGGGAGGGTGCAATACCAGACCTTCTCTTAGGGAATGAGGCAGAGCAAGTCAGGGAGCACTTTGGCTCTGGTGACCATAATTCCATCAGTTTTAAGATAGCGATAGAAAAGGACAGGACAGCCCACAGGCTGGGGTCCTAAACTGGAGCAGAGCTAATTTTGGGGGAATTAGGTAGGATCTAGCAGAAGTCGATTGGGTGTGCCTGTTTGAAGGGAAAGGAATGAATGGAAAGTGGGAGGCTTTTAAGAGTGTGATATTGAGTCCAGGATGTTCCTGTTAGGATAAACCAGGCAAGTTGAAGGAACCTTGGCTGATGAGAGATATTGAGGCTCTGGTCAAGAAAAAGAAGGAAGCATGCATTGTGTTTAGGAGGTCGGGGACGAGTGAATCCCTCGATGATTACAAAAAGATAAAGAATACACTTAAGAGGGAAATCAGGAGGGCAAAGAGAGGGTAGGAGATGGATCTGGCAAGTCAGGTGAAGGAAAATCCCAAGAGGTTCTATAGCTATATTAAGAGTAAAAGAGTGGCTAGGGAGAGAGTAGGTCCCCTTGGAGATCAGCAGGGTCGCCTATGTATTGGTTTATTATTGTCACTTGTACCGAGGTACAGTGAAAAACTTGTCTTGCGTACTGATTGTAGAGGTCAATTCATTACACAGTGCAGTTACACTGAGTTAGTAGAGAGTGCATTGAGGTAGTACAGGTAAAAACAACAACAGAATACAAAGTAAAGTGTCACAGCTACAGGGAAGTGCAGTGCAGGTAGACAATAAGGTGCAAGGTCAAACAAGGTAGATTGTGAGGTCAAAAGTGTATCCCATAGTATAAGGGAACCATTCAATAATCTTATCACAGTGGGATACAAGCTGTCCTTGAGCCTGGTGGTATGTGCTCTCAGGCTCCTGTATCTTCTGCCTGATGGGAGAGGAGAGAAGAGAGAATGACCCGGGTGGGTGGGGTCTTTGATTATGCCGGCTGCTTCACCAAGGCAGCGAGAGTTGTAGACAGAGTCCATGGAGGGGAGTCTGGTTTCCGTGGTGCTGGGCTGTGTCCACAACTCTCTGCAGTTTCTTACGGTCCCGGGCAGAGCAGTTGCCGTACCAAGCCATGAAACATAGGATGCTTTCTATGGTGCATCGATAAAAGTCGGTGAGTGTCAAAGGGGACATACCGAATTTCTTTAGCCTCCTGAGGAAGTAGAGGCACTGGTGAGCTTTCTTGGCTGTGGTGTCTTCAGCCACAGGAAATGGGGGTGGGATTTTTGACGAATATTTGTCCTTGGTGTTTACTGAGGAGAAAATCATGGGTGCTCAAGAGATAAGGAAAACAAATGGAGATGTTTTGGAGGACATTCGTATTACCAGGGAGGAGGTATTTGCAGCCTCACAGCACAGCCTAGGGCGTGACCGAGTACATCTTCGGACTTTGTGGGAGGCTAGACACGAAATTGCAGAGGCCCTTGTGGAGATATTTGTTTCATCGCTAGCCACTGGTGAAGTTCCTGAAGACTGAAAGGTGGCTAATGTCGTTCCGTTGTTTACAAAGGTAGCAAGGACAAGCAAGGGAACTACAGGCCGGTCAGCCTAAAATCATTGGTGGGGAAGTCACTGGAGGGAGTTCTGAGGGACAGGATCTACTAATGTTCGGATAGAAAGAGTCTGATTAGGAGGAGTCAGCACGGCTTTGTGCGTGGAAAATCGCGCTTGACGAATCTTTTCGAGTTTTTTGAAGTGGCAACCAAAAGGTTAGAAGAGGGTAGGGCGGTGGATATTGTCTACATGGACCTCAGCAAGGGCTTTGACAAGGTCCTGCATTGCAGGCTGTCTGGAAGGTTAGATCCCATGGAATCCACAGAGAGCTAGTTAGGTGGATTCAAAATTGGCTCGGAGGTAGGAAGCAGACGGCAGTGGTTGAAGGTCGTTTCTTGGAACGGAGGCCGGTGACTAGTGGTGTGCCGCAGGGGTCGGTGTTGGGACCCTTGTTATTTGTTATTTATAGAAATGATTTGGAATGTGAATGCCCAAGGCTTGATCAGTAAGTTTGCAGATGACACGGTGGGAGCTGCAGAGGTGTTGTTGATAGTGAAAAAGTTTATCGTAGATGATAGGGGGATCTTGATCAGTTCGGGAAGTGGGCCGAGGAGTGGCAAATGGATTTCAATACAGATATGTGTGAGGTGATGCATTTGGAAAGTCAAAACAGCGTAGGACTTGTACTATGAATGGTGGGGCACTAGGGAGCGCAATGGAACAGAGGGATCTTGGAGTACAAGCGCATCATTCATTGAAAGCGGCATCACAGGTAGACGGGGTGGTGAAAAGGGCATTTAGCACACTGGCCTTCATCAGTCAGGGCAATGAGTATAGGAGTTGGGATATTGTGTGGCAGTCGTATGTTGTTGGTGAGGCTGCACTTGGAGCACTGTGTACAGCTTTGGTCACCCTGTTATAGGAAAGACGTGGTTAAACTGGGAAGAGCGCAGAAAGGATTTACGAGGATGTTGCCAGGACTGGAGGGCCTGAGTTATAGGGAGAGGTTGGCCAGGCTGGGTCTTCATTCCTTGGAGAGGAGGAGAATGAGGGGCGACCTTATAGAAATGTTTAAAGTTATGAAGGCGTAGATAAGGTGATGGTAACAGTCTTTTCCCCAGGGTAGAGGAGTCCAAAACTAGGGACCATAGGTTTGGGGTGAGAGGGGAAAGATTTAAAACGGACCTGAGGGGCAACCTTTTAATGTAAAGGGTGGTGAGTGTATGGAACGAGCTGCCAGAGGAAGTGGTTGAGGCAGGTACAATAGTATCATTTAAGAAGCACTTGGATAGATGCATGGAGGGGTGGGTCTTGGAGGGATATGGGCCGAACACAGGAAATTGGGACTAGCTGGGTGGGCACTGTGGTCTATGTGGACTGATTTGGCCGTACAGTCTGTATTCATGCCATATTGCTCCGTGACTGAGTATATTAAGGGGAAAAGAGTATCTAGAGAGAGAATAGAGCCCATCAAAGATCAAAGGGGACATCTTTGTGTGGAGCTGGAGGAGATTGGCAAAGTACCTGATGAATATTTCTCCTCTGTTTTTACCATGGAGAAAGACACGAAGACTTCAGAACAAGGAAAAGTAAATGGGGAGGTCTTCAGGATCGTCTGCATTACAGTAGAGGTGGTGCTGGATGTCTTAAAATGTACAAAGGTGGACAAATCTCCAGGGCCTGTCCAGGTATATCCAAGCACACTGTGGGAGGCTAGAGAAAAAATTGTGGAAGCCCTGGCTGATATATTTGCGCTATTTTCAGCTACAGGTGAGATGCCGATAGACTGGAGGGCAGCGAACGTTGTGCCATTATTTAAGAAGGGCGGCAAAGAAAAACCTGGAACTATAGACCAGTAAGTCTAATGTGTGTGGTAGGCAAGTTATAGGAGAGGATTTTGAGGGATGCGATGTATGTACCTCTGGAAAGACGGGTTGATTAGGGGTAGTCAGCGTGGCTTTGTGCATGGGAGGTCAGGTTTTGATGATGTGACCGAGAAAGTCGATGAGGGCAGGGGTCGATATGGACTTCAGTAAGGCCTTTGATGAGGTTCCACACAGTCGGCTGCTCTGGAAGGTTAGATCGCATGGAATCCAGGGAGAGCTGGCTAATTGGATACACAATTGGCTTGATGGTAAAAAGCAGAGGGTGATGGTGGACGGTTGTTTCTCGGGCTGGAGGCCGTGATTAGTGGTGTGCCTTAAGTCGGTGCTGGTCTCATTGTTGTTAGTCAACTATATCAACTATTTGGATAAAACTGTACAAGGCATGGTTAGTAAGTTTGCAGATGACACTAAAGTCGGTGGTATAGTGGACAATGAAGAAGACTTTCAGAAATTATGGCGGGATCTTAATCAGCTAAGTGGGCCAAGGAATGGCAAATGGAGTTAAACTCGGATAAGTGTGAGGCGTTGCATTTTGAAAAATCAAATCCAGGTAGGGCTTTCACAGTGAATGGCAGAGCCCTGGGGAGTGTTGCAGACAGTGGGCCCTTGGAGTACAAGTACACGGTTCACTGAAAGCGGAGTCGCAGGTAGACAGGGTGGTGAAGAAGGCTTTTGGCATGCCGGCCTTCAGTCAGGGCACTGAGTATAAAAGTTGGGTGGTCAGGGTGCGGTTGTACAGGACACTGGTGAGGCCGCCCTTGGAGTATTGCGTTCAGTTTTGGTCGCCCTGCGACAGGAAAGATGTTATTAAAATGGAAAAAGTGCAAGTCTTTTCCGCAAGGATATTGCCAGGACTTGAGGACTGAGTTATAGGGAGAGGTTGGACAGGGTAGGGCTATTCCTTGGAGCGTAGGAGACTGAGAGGTGATCTTAAAGAGGTCTATAATATCATGAGGGGCAAGTGTTGTGGGACAAGTTCGAGGTCTCGAAAGTGAAGGACTCTGAACACAGTCTGGCAAGGAAGGATTTTATTTACAAAGACACACACACACACACACACACAGTTTATAGTGAGCGTGGGCAAATCGCAACAGGGGTAAGATGCACACGCACACAACGAACTGGGTACATACAATCAAGGAACAGTCAATACGATACCTGCCACCCCTTGTTCAGTGCAGGCATGGCTCTATGCTACAGCGATATCCTAACTAATTTCTCTTAAACAGTGCACAGCTTACCTCGGCATCCCTCAGAGACAAAAGAGACAGAACCAGGCATATGGCGCTCTTTATACTGCTGGAGCACTGCTGGGTGGTCCAGCCCAGGTGGTTCAAACAGGCCAATGACCTGAGGCCAGGTACAAAGGTGCTTAAAGGGACCAATGGTCAAGTGTGCCCTGATGGGTGGGGTGGAGCCAAACCTTGATTGGCAGTGGTGTGTCTTCTGACCAGGTAGGGGCAGTGCTGTCATGTGACAGCCACGACCCTCCACAATACAGCAAGATAGGGTGAATGCGCATAGTCTTTTTCCCAGGGTTGGGGATTCGAGAACTAGAGGGCATAGGTTTAAGTCAGAGGGGAAAGGTTTAGTAGGAACTTGAAGGGCAACTTTTTACACAAAGGGTGGTATCTATGTGGAATGAGCTGCCAGAGGAGGTGGTTGAGGCAGGTACAATAACAACTTTTAAAAACAGTTGGACAGGTTCATGGGTTGGAAAGGTTTTAGGTGGTTATGGGCCAAATGCTGGCAAATGGGACTAGCTTGGATGGGGCATTTTGGTTGGCATTGATAAGTTGGGCTGAATGGCCTGTTTCCCTGCTGTATAACCCTATGACTCTAATAAATATAACAATATCTACAGCGACGAGTGCAAAACTACTGAATAGTGCAAAGACTGCAGTGCATTCTGAACTACTGTGTAAAGAAAGGCTAAAGTGACAAAGAAGAAATAACTGAGAGGGGCAGGATTCAGAGTCTGAGCACATAGCAACACCACTGGGAAGAGGATGTAAAAGAGGTGATTGGATCAGAAGTCTGGTAGCAGTGGGGGAGAAGCTGTTCTTAAATCTGGACATTGGGACTTTCGAGCTCCTGCATCTTCTCCCAGAAGGTAGAATAGTAGTGGAAATCCTGTCTCACAAATCTGATTCAGTTTTTTTGACGAGGTAATTGATGAAGGCAGGGCAGTAGTGGTGATGTATGTGGACCTTATCAAGGTCTTTGACAAAGTCTGACACTGTAGGCTGCTACAGAGTGTTAGGGAACTTTGGATCCAAGTTGTGTCAGCAAACTGGATGCAAAATTGTCTTGGTGATGGGAGGCCGACGGGTGTTTTTCTGACTGGAAGTCTATAAACAGTGGTGCACCATAGGGATTGTTGCTGGGATCATTGTGGTTTTCCATGTGTATAAATGACTTGGATGAGAATATAGGTGGGCTGCTCAGTAAGTTTGCTGATGACACAAAAATTGGTGGTGGTAGAAAGAGAAGAAGGTTGTGAATGGATACAGAGAGACTTAGTTGGAAAGTTGGCAGTGGTGGCCGATGGAATTTAATCCAGACAAGTGTGTGATCACCATTTTGCGACGTCAAACACTAATGGGACAAATGCGGGGTCCTTGAAGTATTAATGTACAGAGGGACCTTCGGTACATGTTCATAGCTTCATGAAACTGGAGACATCAGTGGATGGAGTAGTGAAAGAGACTTTTGCCATGCTTGCCTTCGTAGGCTGAAGCACTGAGTTTAAGATTTGGGACGCCAAGTTGCAGCGGTACAATACATCAGTCAGGCTGCCCCTGGAGTATTGTAGACAGTTCTGATCACCACACCACAGGCAGCATTAGAAACAGTGGAGAGGAGATTCACCAGGACGTTGCCTGGATCCGAGGGCGTTATTTATGAGGAGAGATTGGATAGGATGCTTTTATTCTCACTGGAACCCAGGAGGCATTTAATACTCAATCAACGTTACAAATCCTGTCGTGGTCACGTTGTTGTTTGTGGGAGCTTGATGTGCGTTCATTTTCTGATAATAATACAATCATAAAACATTTCAAGCAACGAGGAAGCCGGAAGGCAGTGACAGGCGCTGTTTAAATGCAAGTCTGCAAGCTGTTTACAAAGGACTACATTACCCAGAAACCACCGGGCCAGCGGAAGCCGCTTGTTCCGGGGCGCGGGCGTCAGACACCGGACGTGACGCCACGAACTGCTCGGTGGGGATCTCAACGGTCGGAGCCGAGCGCCGGGGCCGCGGGTTTGATCAGCACCGGGGCCGGGACCGAGGAGCGGCCCCCGGCGGGGGGAGAGTCGGTACGGGCGCCACCAACACCGCGGGCCGCCGCAGTGAGGACGAGCCCCCCCCCGGTCCCTCACCGCCCACCCGAGGCCCCGGGGACTCCCCGCTCGGTCTCCACGGAGGCCGGAATGTACGGGCGGCGCATGCGCGCCGGTGGAGCAGAGCGGTTGCTCTCGCGCTTGGAATTGTGGGTAAAGAGACCGCCATTGATCCCGCTGGGCCGCTCTGATTTAGACTAGAAGAGAGAAAGTAAATGAAACTCCCAGTAAATAAACAAAATCATCACATCTGGGCTCCAGGTCATTTAATTGTACCAGATACTGAGATTGTAAATTTTAATCATTTATTCTTTGTTATATTAACTAGAAGAACATAATTAGAAGAACGTAAAAGGGTAGATGTCGTATATTTTGGCTTCAGAAGGACTTTGAAAGGTGTCACACGACATTATAAAATAAAATTGGAGCACAAGGGATTGGAGGTGTCAATTAAGCCCTGAACGTCTGACTCGGAGGCAGTTGAGCTACCAACTGAGTCAGCACTGACCAGGGAGATTAAAACGATCTGTTTGAAGTTATTGGCCTCCACTTATTGATGACTTTTGAAATTTTTTACAGGATATTCAAGGTAGCAGATGTATGAATGGGAACCTCAGGTGTGATATCACATCAGGTCTACAGCCTCACTCAGTTCACCTGCATCTGAAGATCATCATCCTTTGAATATGGAAGGAGAGATGCTTTTGCGTTTCACTTCTGAGTTTAGGTCTTCAAACTACAGCAGTGAGACACCCACGAAGGGCTGTTGCAGAGCACCACCTGTGACACAGCTGGAGAGACGTCACGCTATTTAAAGCCAAGACGGAAAAAACACGTGTACGAGGATTTCATGAACCAAGTTGCAGAGGAACAGTGTAAATTTTCTTCAAGTCTCTGAAGGAGTGGGCAGTGATTACTTCAGTGCATTTTGCAACCAGAGGCCTGGGTGACACGCTGGGGGAGGTGACTTCCCCTGATTTGTGACTGAGAATAACTTGGTGTTATCCATTGCCCTGATAATATTCAAATGCTTTCACTTCTTCCGTTTGAGCTAAGTAATTCAGGCATCCTTTTTACTGACCATTGAGTTCACAGGATAATATGGTCCCCCGTTCCAGGCGCATGAAGGGTTTCACTCAGTCATCTGACCAGATGAGGCGCCAGCGAATTGGCTCTCGGGAGAGGCCGTTCACCTGCTCCGAGTGTGGGAAAGGATACACTCGGTCATCCAACTTGCTGTTGCACCAGCAAGTTCACACTGGGGAGAAGCCATTCACCTGCACCGAGTGTGGGAAGGGATTCACTCAGTCTTCGAGCCTTATGCGACACCAACGGGTTCACACTGGGGAGAGACCATACAGCTGTCCTGAATGTGGGAAGGGATTCACTCAGTCAAGCTGCCTGGTGAGACACAAGCGAATTCACACTGGGGAGAGGCCGTTCACTTGCTCCGAGTGTGGGAAGGGATTCCGTCAACCATCCAACCTTCTGAGGCACCAGCGATTTCACACTGGGGCGAGGTCATTCACCTGCTCCGAGTGTGGGAGGGGGTTCACTAAGTCATCCAGTCTTCTGAAACACCAACAAATTCACAGTGGGGAGAGACCGTACACCTGCTCCGAGTGCGGGAAGGGATTCACTCAGTCATCCAAACTGCTGAGGCACCAGCGAATTCACACCGAGGAGAGACCGTTCACCTGCTCCGAGTGTGGGAAGAGATTCAGACAGTCAGCCCACCTGTCCACCCACCAACAAATTCACATGGGGGAGAGGCCATTCACCTGCTCCGAGTGTGGGAAGAGATTCACTCTGTCATCCGGCCTTCTGAAACACCAACAAATTCACACCGGAAAGAGGCCATTCACCTGCTCCGAGTGTGGGAAGGGATTCACTCTGTCATCCAGCCTTTTGAGACACCAACAAATTCACACCGGGGAGAGGCCGTTCACCTGCACCGAGTGTGGGAAGGGATTCACTCAGTCTTCGAGCCTTCTACGACACCAACGGGTTCACACTGGGGAGAGACCATACAGCTGTCCTGAATGTGGGAAGGGATTCACTCAGTCAAGCTACCTGGTGAGACACAAGCGAATTCACACTGGGGAGAGGCCATTCACCTGTTCCGAATGTGGGAAGGGATTCACTCAGTTGTCCCACCTGGTAACACACAAGCGTATTCACACTGGAAAGAGACTGTTCACCTGCTCTGAGTGTGGGAAGGGATTCAATCAGTCATCCAAACTGCTGAGGCACCAGCGATTCCACACTGCAGGGCGGCCGTTCACCTGTTCCGAGTGTGGGAAGGGGTTCACTAAGTCATCCAGTCTTCTGAAACACCAACAAATTCACACTGGGGAGAGACCGTACACCTGCTCCGAGTGCGGGAAGGGATTCACTCAGTCATCCATACTGCTGAGACACCAGCGAATTCACACCGGGGAGAGGCCGTTCACCTGCTCCGAGTGTGGGAAGGGATTCACTCTGTCATCTGGCCTTCTGAAACACCAACAAATTCACACCGGGAAGAGGCCATTCACCTGCTCCGAGTGTGGGAAGGGATTCACTCTGTCATCCAGCCTTCTGAAACACCAACAAATTCACACCGGGAAGAGGCCATTCACCTGCTCCGAGTGTGGGAAGGGATTCACTGAGTTGTATGGTCTTCTGAGACACAAACAAATTCACACCAAGGAGGGACTGTACACCTGCTCCGAGTGTGGTAAGGGATTCACCAAGTTATCCAGCCTTCTGACACACCAACAAATTCACAGCAGGGAGAAACTGTTTACCTGTTCTGAGTGTGGGAAGAAGTTCAGACGATCAACTGAGCTGTTGATACACCGGCGGATTCACACCGGGGAAAGACCGTTCACCTGCTCCGAGTGCGGGAAGAGATTCAGACGATCAACTGACCTGCAGATACACCGGCGGATTCACACTGGGGAGAGACCGTACACCTGCACCAAGTGTGGGAAGAAATTCACACAGTTGCCCCACCTCTTGAGACACCACCGAGTTCACACTGAAGAGAAAGTTTAAATATGCGGTACGTACGTGGGGCATTTAAACCCTGCAGCAGCTGAGACACCAGCGAGTTCACAAGTGACTGCAGGCATTGATTCTGTGGTTATTGGTGCTGTTGATCACATCCAGGTTCAGACCCTGGTTATTGGGCACATTTGGGGTTGTTTCCCCCTGTAATTGGAGGCACGTTTGTATTCTGGGTCAATTATAAATAAATCTGTTCTGTTTGAATGTGTTGGGCTTGAGGAGGATGTAAAGAGACTGGATATGGATAAGCTGAAGGGACGGGCAAGAACACAGCAGATGGAGTAAAATGTGGGGAAATGGGAGGTCATTGACCTCAGTGGGAAACTCCTGATGTTAAAGGGATCCCGGGATGTCGGACGGGAGGGAAATGATGTCCGGTCACCGTCAGCCGTGACCTTACTGATTGGTGGGGCAGGTGGGAGGGGCCGAAGGGCCTTCACCTGTTGTACGACGGTCACACAGAGCAGGAAGCACAACCCACTGAGGGTCGGGCAGCATCCGTGGAGGCAGGAGGTGCGAGTCGATGTCCTGGGTCTCCCGAGGCAGGGTCTCGACCTGAAACGTCAACCCGCACCTCTTGCCTCCTCAGACGCTGCTCGAGCTGCTGAGCTCTTCCGGCGTTCCGTTTGTTGTTCCCGGTTCCAGCGTCTGCCGTCTCTTGTGTCCTCACACAGCCCACTGAGGTGGGCAGGGCGGAAACAGGCCCTTCGGCCACCACCTCCGTGCTGACCAGAAACCACCCATTTACACTGATTCCCCTGTTTATTCTACCCCCGGATCCTCCCACTCACCCACACCCTCGGGACAGTTTACAGTGGCCAACGGACCCACCGACCCTCAAGTCTTTGGGATGTGGGAGGAAACTGGAGCACCTGGAGGAAACCCCACGTGGTCACGGGTAGAACGTGCAGACTCCACACACACACACAGTACCCAGGGTTGGGGCTGAGCCACGGAGCTGTACGGCACAACAGGCCCTTCGGTCCACTGTGTCCACACTAGCCCTTCTGCCCATCTCCACCAATCCCTTCTGCCTGCACATGGTCCGCGTCCCTCCGTTCCCTGCCTGTTCATGGGTCTGTCTCAGTGCCTTTTAAATCTTGTTATCGTTCCTGCTTCCACCACCTCTAGTGGCAGCGCGTTCCAGGCACCCACCACGGTCTGTGATTTAAAATAAAATTACCTTACACAGCTCCTTTAAACTTTCCCCCCTTTCACAAACCTATGCCCTTAGTATTTGACCTTTCCACCCTAGGAGAAAGTCTGACTAACTGGTCCTAATGCAGAGTCTAGACCCGAAACGTCGACTGTCTCTTTGTTCTAATGATCAGGTTTATTATCACTGACATATGTTGTGAACTTTGTTGTTTTGTGGCAGCAGTACAGTGCAAGACATAAAAATTACTGTAAGTTACAAAAATAAATAGTGCAAAAGAGGAATAACGAGGTAGTGGTCATGGGTTCATGGGCCGTTCAGAAATCCGATGGCGGAGGAGAAGAAGCTGTTCTTGAATCATTGAGTGTGGGTCTTCAGGCTCCTGTACCCCCTCCCCGATGGTAGTAATGTGAAGAGGGCATGTCCCCTGTGCCTTTCCACCCTGGGAGAAAGTCTGACTAACTGGTCCTAATGCAGAGTCTAGACCCGAAACGTCGACTGTCTCTTTGCTTCCCCAGATGCTGCCTGACCCAATGAGTTGCTCCAGATCCTAGCACCTGCAGTCTCTTGTGTCTCCCTCTGACTAACTATCCCTATTACCTCTCAGTTTTATATGCTTCTATAAAGTGAAAAAAATTCCTCTCAAATCCACTTTAAAACTCCTTCTCAGCTCAAACCTATGCCCTCTTGCATTTCATACCCCTACCATGGGGAAAAGATTCTGACTGTCTACCCTATCTAATAAAATTAAATAGCTCTGTCAGATCACCCCTCAGCCTCCTTGAATCCAGGGAAACTATCCCAGCCTTTCCAATCAAAGTCAATGTCCGGTGTGTTTTATGCTGTGCTGTACTTAGTTGTCCACGAGGTGCATCTCCTCTGCACTCCCTCCAGCTCAACCACATCCTTCCTATCGCGCAGCCACCAGAGCGTCACACCAGAATCCAAGTGCGGACCAACCACTGTTTTGTCAGGTTACTATATGATGTCCCAACTATGAAGGCAAGCATTGCACATGCCTTCACCACGATATCGATCTGTTTTGCACCTTTCAGCAAACTGTGGACTTGAACCCTAAAATCTCTCTGTACATCAACATTCCTTAGTGCCCTACCACTCACTGTGCACCTCCTGCCTCTAGTTGACGTCCCAGATTTCATCACCTCGCACTTGTCAGCATTAAATTCCCTCTGCCATTACTCCATATAGCTTTTCAAAGTCAAAGCTGAGTTCACTGTCATCTGCACAAGTTCATGTGTGCACAGGTACTATGAAAAACTTACTTGCAGCAGCATCACAGGCACACAGCATCAGGTAAGCACCATTCACAAGAAAAATATCAACATAAGTTGTACACAATTTTTACAAGAGAAAACACAATTAGAACAATAAAGACGCAAAGTCCATTTTCATGCAAAGTGATCAAAGTGGTCATAGTGTTGCTCAGCTGTAGTGAATAGGGTTGTGCCGGTTAGTTCAAGAACCGAATGGTTGAAGAGAAGTAGCTGTATCAAAGTCAAAGTCGAGTATATTGTCATCAGCGCAAGATCACGTGTGCACAGGTGCAATGAAAAACTTACTTGCAGCAGCATCACAGGCACATAGCGTCAGATAAGCAGCATTCACGAGAAAAACATAAATTAAACACCACCTGGGGTGTCGTCGGTGAATTTGTAATACGGCATTGGAGCTATGCTTAGCCACACAGTCGTGTGTATAGAGAGTAGAGCATTTACCAGTTGGTCAATGTCCTGCCTTAGACCCCGGACAATCTTCCTCACTGTCCACCACGGCACTGATTATTGTACCATCCGCACACTTACTAATGGTACCTCAAATTCAACCTGGATCGACGGTTCGACCCCTTTCCCTGTGATCAGTGCTGGAATAACACGGCAGCCATGGGCTTTTCACACATCTCCCACTGGGGAATGCCTGGTTTGAGACTCTTTATCCCACCCCCACCCCCAATTTTTAGGGGATCTTGAACGAGCGCAGCCATTGCATTAATGATGGCTTAGTCAGTGTCAATGTCACATGGTTGACAAAGAGGCACATCGTGTGACTCCTGTCCAATAGGATCACAGTCTGAGCACGGACATGGATACACAGAGTCCACTGTCCATGTGCAGAGTTACACTACAGGTGTCCTGATTTCCACATGGAGGAAGGGGGGGGTGCGGTGGTGATGTGTACAGGTGACCCCTGTGTTACCCCCCCATTGTTCCTAGAAAACAGTTTGTATCGCGATTTTCTGTAATGTGAAGGTGCCTTGTCTGTGCATTTGCCAAGAAATGCAAATTGAAAATAAAATGTATTTAATGCTTATTCATTTACAATTTTCCCAGTTAAATTTCATAAGGATGAATTTTATTTCCGTATCAGCTTCAATCACTCTCTCAGGCAGTGCATTCCAGGTACTTGCCTCTCTCTGGGTGAAGAAGGTCCCAGTCATATCAGCTCTAAATCTCTTCCCCCCCTTACCCTAAACCTATGTCCTCTAGTTTTACCCACCTCTGGTGTGGGGGAAAGTTTCCTGCAGTCTGCCCTATCCTTACCCTTCAGTCAAGTCCCCCTTTAACCTCCGCTGCTCCAGGGAGAACACACCCGGCTTCTCCAGTCTTCCTCACAGCTGAACTCCCCCATCCCAGGAAACGTCCTGGTGAATCTCCTCTGCACCTTCTCCGGCACATCCTTCCTGGCCCTCAGTGCCCACCACTGCATGCGGTCCTCCAGCCGAGGGCCTGACCAAGGTTCTATGTGGCGGCAACCTTTTCACGGAAGTATTTGCCCATTTCCAGAGACTTGAACAATTACCTGGTTTCATTCCAGGCCTGCTAGTTATTAGGAGCTGGTGAAGAAACATCAACTGTTCAGTTTCTCCCCATTGTGAAGGTGCACTGTCTTCTCTGGCTGTGTAATGGACTGAAGCTGTTTCCATTCTGTTCTGGGATATTTTCACTTGTATATGTGTATGTTACAGTGTTTCATCAGTCACGATGCTCAATATCTTTCCCCAAAGACCAAAATCAAAGGCCAATGATGTACGGGTTCTGAAGAATTGAAGATACTGACAGTTTGACCTTCCCAGTCATAAATCTACTCCTCTGGTACCCCATAAAAGTTTATACAAGTCATCAATGAACATAGTATTTTAATTTGGAAGAGATAATTCCATTTTTGATGGTTAGTTTAGATACTATTGCCTCCTGCTCTACTCTTTATACACACCTGACTGTGTGGCTAAGCACAGCTGCAATGCCACGTACAAATTTGCCTGGAACACCACTGTTGTTGGACGGTTCACAGGTGGTGATGGGTCAGCTTACTGCAGCGAGGTAGGACACCTGGTTGAGTGGTGCTACAACAACAACCTCTTATTCAACAGCAGTAAAACCAAAGAGCTGATTGTAGACTTCAGGAAGGGGAAGGAGGGCAAACATGTGCCAGTCTATGTTGGGGGATCGGCAGTGGAGAGAGTCAGCAACTTTAAATTCCTGGGCGTTAATATATTGGATGACCTGTCCTAGGCTGTGCACTTAGATGCAATCACAAGGAAAGTGCGCCAGTGACTTTCTTAGGAGATTAAGGAGGTTCGGCTTGTAACCGAACACTTTAATTAACTTCTACAGATGTACTGTTGAAAGTATCCTGACTGGTTGCGTCATGGACTGGTACGGCAATTCAAATGCGCAGGAATGTAAGAAGCTACAGAGAGTAGTGGACTCAGCCCAATACATCACAGGCACACCCCTCCCCACCATCGGGAGTATCTACAGGAGGCGCTGCCTCAAGATGGCAATGTCCATCGTCAAAGATCCCCAGCATCTGGGCCGTGCCATCTTCTCACAGCTACCATGGGGCAGGAGGTACAGAAGCCTGAAGTCCCACACCACCAGGTTCAAGAACAGCTACTTCCCTTCAACCATTCGATTCTTGAACCAACTGGCGCAATCCTAATCACTAGAGTTTAGCAACACTTTGCACTACAATGGACCTTTGTTATCTCTTGTGTTCTAATTGTTTTTTCTTGTTGTGTGGAAATTGTTTATATTTTTCTTCTGAATGCTGCTTACCTGACGCTATGTGCTTGTGATGTTACTGCAAGTAAGCTTTTCAAAGCACCTCGACGCTGACTTTGTGAAAAGGGTTTAGATGGGGTGGAACTCATTGAAGACGGTTTATGAAGCAGTAAGTAGCGAGTCCTACAGAGGAAGAGGCTGCACAACCTTATCTAAGGGAGTGAGGATGGGCAAGTCTGTGGAGGAACCCCTTGGAAACAGCAACAATAGTTGGGTAAGTGTCAAGGGGGTTATGGAAAAAGATAAGGTTGGTCCTAGAGTTCGGGTCTAAAATTGGGGGAGGGCTGATTCCAACCGTAAAAGGCAGGACTGGTGCAAGTGGATTGGGAGCAGCTGTCCGGGAGGGGGGAACGGGATCTGATAAGCTGGACACCTTTAAAGGCGAGAAGCTGAGAGCTCAGAGTCAGCATGTTCCCATTGGTAATTGGTTGATTATTGTCACATGTACTGAGGTACAGTGAAAAACTTTGTTTTGCACGCCATCCAAACAGATCACTTCAAAACGTAAGAACAGTGAGATAGTACAAGAGGAAAAGCAATAACGGAATGCAGAATATAGTGTTACAGTTACAGAGGAAGTGCAGTGAAATTAGTCAAATAAGGTCCAAGGGCACGGAAGGGTAGATTGTGAAATCAAGAGTTCCACTTTATCATACATGAGGTCTGTTCAAGAGTCTTATAATAGCAGGATAGAAGCTTTCCTTGAGCCTGGTGGTGCCTGTTTTAAATCTTTTGTATCTTCTGCCCGATAGTAGAAGGGAGAAGAGAGAGTGTCTGGAGTGGGTTGTGTTGGTTGCTTTCCCGAGGCAGCGGGAATTGTAGACAGAGTCCGTGGAGGGGAGGCTGGCTTTCAAGATAGTCTGAGCTGTGTCCACAGCTCTGATTTCCTTGCGGTCCCGGGCAGAGCAGTTGCTGTACCAAGCCATGATGCATCTGGATAGGATGCTTTCTATGGTGCATACTAGATAAGTTGGTGAGGGTCAGTAGGGCATGCCGAATTTCCTTAGCCTTCTAAGGAAGTAGAGGCACTACTGTGCTTTCTTGCCTATAGCAGCTACCTATTTGGACCAGGACAGGCTATTGATGATATTTACACCTAGTAACTTGAAGCTCTCTATCATCTCCAACTCAGCACCATTGATCCATACAGGGGTGTGTGTCCGCCCCGCTTCCTGAAATCAATTACCTGCCCCTTTGTTTTGCTGACATTGAGGGAAAGGTTGTTGTCTTAACACCATGCCACTAGACTCTCTATCTAAGCAAAGATGCTAAGATTAGGGAACCTTGGTTAACAAAGGAAATTGAAGGTTTGATCAGAAGTAAGAAGGAAACATATGTCAGGTCTGGGCATTTGGTATTGAGTGAATCCTTTGAAGGATATAGGACAGAACTCAAGAAAGAAATTTGGAGGGCAAAAAGAGGACGTGAAGTGGCACTGGGAAACAGGATTGAAGAATCCCCCAAAGAGGCAAGACTCGTTAGGAGGAACCAACATAGTTTTGAGCGGGGGAAATCCCATCTCACAAATCTGAGTGTTTTGAGGAGGTAACTTAGAAAATGGACGAAGGCAGAGCAGTGGATGTGGTTCATGTGGACATCAGTGAAGTTTCTGAGAGAGTCCCACATGGTAGACTGGCCCAGAAGGTTAGGGCATGTGGGGTCCAAGGTGTGTTAGCAAACTGGATGCAAAATTGCCTTGGTGATGGGATGCAGAGGGTAATAGTTGAGGGGTGTGTTTCTGGCTGGAAGTCTTTAGCCAGTGGTGTACCACATCTGCCGATGCGGAAGTCGAGGACCCAGTTGCAGAAGGAAGGACAGAGGCCCGGGTCTTGAAGCTTGGTGATGAGTTTGGATGGGATGATTGTGTCGAACGTTGAGCTGTAGTCGATGAACAGCAGCCTGATGTACGAGTTCCTGTTGTCCAGATGGTGCAGAGTAGAGTGAAGAGCCAGAGAAATCACATCTGCCGTTGACCTGTTGAGGCAGTCGGCAAATTAAAGTGGATCCAGGTCATCTCTGGGGCAGGAGTTGATTTGCGCCATAACCAACCTCTCAAAGCACTTTGTTACGGTTGATGTAAGTGCTACCCGATGGTAGTCATTGAGGCAGGTCACCAAGCTCTTCTCGGGCTGCGGTACAATGGATGCCTTTTTGAAGCAGGTGGGAACCTCAGACCGCAGAGTCGAGAGGTTGGATATGTCTGTAAATACTCCAGCCAGTTGGTCCGCACAGATCCTTAGTACTCAATATTTGGATCTTTAATAAGGGCATCAGCATAAGGTAGGAAACCACAGGCTGGTGAGCCTTATAATAGGGAAATTGTTGCAAAAAATTAAAAGTGACAGGATTTAGGTTCACTTGGAAGGGTGGGGAGAAATCAACATGGTTTTCTTAGTTTAGTTTATTGTCATATACACTAGAGTGAAATGAAATTGCCTGCACGCCTGAAGCTCACAGAGTAAACAGTATACATGGTAATAATAAATACAGCAATAACTGAGCGCAAAATCAGAGAATGGTGCTGAGATTCTAGTGCAATCTGAAGTACTGCAAAAAGAAATGCTAAAGTGACAATGAAGGAATAACAGTGGAAGGTAAAATTAGGAGTCCGAAAATGTGGTGGTATCACCACCAGGAAGGCGATGTAAAAGAGGTGATTGGATCAGAAGTCTGGTAGCAGTGGGGAAGAAGCTGTTCATTAAGTCTGGACATTGAGACTTTCAAGCTCCTGTATCTTCTCCCAGAAGGTAGAATAGTAGTGGAAATCCTGTCTCACAAATCTGATTCTGTTTTTTTAAGGAGGTTACGCAGGAAATTGATGAAGGCAGGGAGTAGTGGTGGTGTATGTGGTCTTTGACAAAGTCCCGCATGGTAGCCCAGTCCTGAATGGATGGATACTTTGGATACAAATTATGTCAGCAAACTGGATGCAAAATTGTCTTGGTGATAGGAGGCAGAGGGTAATGGCTGAGGGGTGTTTTTCTGACTGGAAGTCTGTATCCGGTAGTGCACCACAGGGATTGTTGCTTCGACCATTGTGGTTTGCCATGTGTATAAATGACTTGGATGAGAATGTAGGTTGACTGATCAGTAAGTTTGCTGAGGACACAAAAATTGGTGATAGTAGAAAGTGAAGAAGGCTGTGCATGGATACAGAGAGACTTAGTTGGAAAGTTGGCAGTGGTGGCCGATAGAGGTGTGTGATCACCATTTTGGGACGTCAAACACTAATGGGACAAATGCAGGGTCCTTGAAGTACTAATGTACAGAGGGACCTTGGGTACAGGGTCTTAACCCCATGAAACTGGAGACATCGGTGGATGGAGTAGTGAAAGAGACTTTTGCCATGCTTGCCTTCGTAGGCTGAAGCACTGAGTTTAAGATTTGGGACGCCAAGTTGCAGCGGTACAATACATTGGTCAGGCTGCCCCTGGAGTATTGTAGACAGTTCTGATCACCACACCACAGGCAGCATTAGAAACAGTGGAGAGGAGATTCACCAGGACGTTGCCTGGATCCGAGGGCTTTGTTTATGAGGAGAGATTGGATAGGATGCTTTTATTCTCACTGGAACCGAGGAGGCATTTACTCCTCAAAGACAATCAAGCCGGAAGGCAGTGACAGGCGCTGTTTAAATGCAAGTCTGCAAGCTGTTTACAAAGGACTACATTACCCAGAAACCACCGGGCCAGAGGAAGCCGCTTGTTCCGGGGCGCGGGCGTCAGACACCGGACGTGACGCCACAAACTGCTCGGTGGGGATCTCAACGGTCGGAGCCGAGCGCCGGGGCCGCGGGTTTGATCAGCACCGGGGCCGGGACCGAGGAGCGGCCCCCGGCGGGGGGAGAGTCGGTACGGGCGCCACCAACACCGCGGGCCGCCGCAGTGAGGACGAGCCCCCCCCCCCGGTCCCTCACCGCCCACCCGAGGCCCCGGGGACTCCCCGCTCGGTCTCCACGGAGGCCGGAATGTACGGGCGGCGCATGCGCGCCGGTGGAGCAGAGCGGTTGCTCTCGCGCTTGGAATTGTGGGTAAAGAGACCGCCATTGATCCCGCTGGGCCCGGTCCACAGGCGGACCGATCGGGAGCTGGTGGTGGGGCTTCCTGACCCTGCCGAGCTCTCGATACAGTCTGGAGAGACTGGGACTCGGACAGTGGAACTGACTTGTACTCCGAGTCAGTAAAGAAAATCTTCTCATCTGGTTACCAGGTCATTAAATTGTACCAGATGATGGGAGAGTAACTGTGAATTATAAACTTTAATCACTTGTTCTTTGGTAAATTATTTGACCACTAAGTTACCCCTAGAGTATTGGTAAAGGGTGGAATCGGGGGAGGGGAATTGATGAGAATGTGGGGAGAATGTTTGAAACAAAAGCAGGATTGATGCAAGATTAGTGTAAATGTGTGTTGATGGTCGATACTGACACGGTGGACCAAAGGGCCTGTTTCCATGCTGTATCTCCCTATGATTCTAGTAACATGGATTTATTACAAGAAAATGATAGTTGACAATTCTTTAGAGTTTTTTTTGATGTTATAACTAGAAAAACTAAAAAGGGTGGATATGGCATATTTGAGCTTTCAGAAGGACTTTGAAAGGTGATGCATTGAAGTTAGAGCACAAGCAATTGGAGAAAGGCAATCCTTCAGTTCACACCTGCATAAACAGACATCGATCAGGAATAAATGGGTTATTTCTGGGTCACGAAGCAGTAACTATTGAGGAGCCATAAGGATTGGTACTGGGGCCCCAGCTGTTCACAAATCATTATCAATGATTTGGGACCAAGTGCAATGTATCCACATATGCTGATGGTACAGAGGTGGGTGAAAGTGTGTGTTGTGAGGATGCAGGGAGGGTTGAAGGTTAGAGAGACAGGACATGTACGGGTAGGTTAATTTGGGGTTTAAAATGGGCGGCACGGACTCATTGGGCCGGAAGGGCCTGTTACCACACTGTAAATAAAATTTTAATTTTTAAAAAAATTTAATTTATATGGGTGAGAATATGGCAAATGGAACGTACTGTGGGAAAAGTGAGCTCAAGCGAACAGAGCAGCAGATTAAGTTTTAAATAGCTGGAGATTTAAAAAGTTTGGGTTTATAGAATGGCCTGGGAGTCCTTGTACGTGAGTCACTGGAAGAGAATGCTCAGGTACCACAAACAGTTAAGATGACAGAAGATGAATGCGTGGCTGAAGAGTTGGTGCAGAGGGGCAGGGATTCAGATTTGTGGACCATTGGGATCTCTTCTGGGACAGAGGTGATCTGTACAAAAGGGACAGGCTGCACCTGAACTGGAGGGGTTTGCAATATCCTAGTGGTCAGATTTGCAGGTGCAACTAGGGATGGTTTAAACTAGATTGGGTGGGGGGTGGGGTGGGATCCAAAGCAGAAGTGAGGCTGGAAGGTGAGACAGAATTCAATGACGGTAAGGTCAGTAGACAAAACAGGCAGCAGCATGGCAGGGAGCGAGGAAAGACCATTGGATTACATTGCATTTATTTCAATGCAAGAGGCCTAATGGGTGAGGAGGATGAACTCGGCATGGATAGGTACATTGGACTGGGATATTACAGCCATTACAGAAACATGGCTAAGGGAGGGACAGGACTGGCAGCTAAATGTTCCAGGGTACAGGTGCTATAGGTGGGATAGAGGTGGAGGAAGGAGAGGAGGGGGAGCTGCATTTCTGATTGAGGAGAACGTCATGGCGGTAGTCTGTGATGAAATCATTGAGAGAAGGTCCAGTGAGGCTTTATAGGTGGAGCTGAGAAATAAGAAGGGGATGATCACCTTGTTGGGATTGTACTATAGGCCCACCCCCCCAATAGTCAATGGGAATTAGAGGAACAAATATGTAGGGAGATTGCAGAAAGTTGCAAGAATAAAAGGGTTGTCATAGTGGGGAATTTTAACTTTCCTAATATAGGCTGGGACTACCATTCTGCTAAGGGCTTAGATGGGATGGAATTTGTTGTGTTCAGGGGAGTTTGCTTGCGCAGTATATTGAAGGCCCTACCAGAGAGAGGGGGCAAAGCTTGACCTACTCTTGGGAAATGGGGCAGGACAAGTGACTGAGGTGTCAGTGGGGGAGCACTTTGGGACCAGTGACCATAGTTCTATTAGTTTTGAATTGGTTATGGAAAGGGACAAATCTTCTCCAGAAGTTAAAGTTCTAAATTGGGGCAAGGAAAAAAAAGATTTGATGGTATTAGATGGGAACTTGCAAAAGCTGATTGGAGCAGGTTGTTTGTAGGCAAAGGAATGTCTGGCAAGTGGGAGACTTTCAAAAGTGAGATATCGCAAGTTCAGGATCTGCATCTTCCTGTTAGAGTGAAGGGCAAGGCTGGCAGGAGTAGGGAGCCCTGGATTACGAGGGATATTGAGGCTCGGGTCAGGAAAAAGGAGGCATGCATCAGCTACAGGCAGTTGCGATCAAGTGAGTCTGGGGAGGAGTACAGGGGTTGCAGGAGTATACTCAAGAAGGGAATCCAAAGAGCTCAAAGGGGGTATGAGACAGCTTTGACAGAGAAGATTAGGGAGAATCCAAAGAGATTTTATAAGTATGTTAAGGGAAAAAGAGTGTCCAGAGAGAGGCTAAGGCCCCTCAAAAGACCAAAGTGGACATTTTTGTGTGGAGCTGCAGGAGATGCATGAGGTCCTTAGAGTATTTCCCCTCAGTTTTTACTATGGAGAAGGATGTGAAGACTTCAGACCTTGAGATAGTTAATGGGGGGGGGGGGGGCTTGGGGATAGTCTGCATTACAACAGAGTAGGTATTGGATGTCTTAAAACGTATGAAGGTAGGTAAATCCCCAGGGCCTAATCAGGTATATCCAAGTACACTGTGGGAGGCTAGAGAAGAAACTGTGGGAGCCCTGGCTGAGATAGTTGCATCATTGTTAGCGACAGGTAAAGTGCTGGAAGACTGGAGGGTGGCTAATGTTGGGCCTTTATTTAAGAAGGGCTGCAAAGAAAACCTGGGGACTTAAGACCAGTAAACCTAATATCTGTGGTAGGTAGGTTACTAGAGGGGTGTTGTAGGACAAGTTCGTGAGGTCTCGAAGGGCAAAGACTTTGGACACAGTCTTTGGAGTTAAAATGATTTATTTATAAAAGACAAACGTGGGACAGGATAATGGGCAATACTCACATACACGCACACAGGTGATTGCGAACGTCGGGGGAGAATCACAACTAGGGTGAGATGCGCGCGCACACACACACACACACACAAAACAAACTGGGTGCACACAAGTCAAGGAAGAAACAATACAACACCTGCCACCCTCCCTTGACTCAGTGTAAGCATTGGCTCTATGCTAGAGGGATATGATAACTAACTATTAAGCAGTGCACAGCTTACCTCAGAGACAACAAAGGGACAGAACCAAGCATGTGGCACTCTTTATACTGCTGGAGGGCTGGGGGTGGAGCCAGCCCAGGTAATTCAAACAGGCCAATCGCCCGAGTGTGCCAGGTACAAAGGTGTTTAAAGCGACCAATAATTAGGTGTGGTGGGGGTGGAGCCAAACCTTGATTGACAGTGGTGTAGCAAGAGAGTGGGAGGTCCAGATTATTTAGTTTGCTCCTTGTGAGTATATGTATTAAACTGTTATTGTTATCCCGATCTCTTTGCACCATGTGTATAATCGTTAATGTTATGTATATTAATTGAATTAATTTGAAATTCAATAAAAAGATTGAAAAAGAAAGACAGTGGTGTGTCTTCCGACCAGGTAGGTGCAGTACTGTCATCCGACCAGGTGGGTCAGCATTGTCACTGTCATGTCACAGCCACGACCCTCCACAATACAAGGGGATTCTGCGGGATAAGATGTACAAGCATTTGGAAAGACGGGTAGATTAGGGATAGTCAGGACAGCTTTATGTGTGGGAGATTACATCTCATGAATTTGATTGAGTTTTTCGAGGAAGTAATCAAGAAGGTTGATGATGTAGACATGGTCCATATCGGCTTCAGTAGGGCCTTTGACGAGGTTCCACATGGTCGGCAGCTCTGGAAGGTTAGATCGTATGGGATCTAATTAGATGGCTAATTGGATACAGAATTGGTCTGCTCGTAGGAAGCAGAGGATGGTGGTGGAGGATTGTTTCATGGACTGGATGCCTGTGACTCGTGGTGTTCCCCTGGGGTCAGTGCGGGGCCCATTGCTCTTCGTCTTCTATAGCAATGATTTGGATGAGGAGGTACAAGGCACGGTAAGTTTGCCGAATGACACTAAAATAGGTGGCGTTGACGACAGTGAGGATGGTTGTCAGGATTCACAGAGGGATCTCGATCAGCTGGGTAAGTGGGCCGAGGAATGGCAAATGTTGTCTAATTTGGATAAGTGCGAGGTGTTGTATTTTGGGAAGACAAATGAGGGTAAGACTTTCACAGAGGACAGAGGAGTACAAGTATATGGTTTCCTGAAAAGTACATGGCAGGTAGACAGGGTGGTGAAGAAAGCTTTTGGCACGCTGGCCTTCATCAGTCAGGACATTAGATATAGAGGCTGGGATGTAACGTTGCAGTTGTACATGATGGTGAGGCCACATTTGGAGTATGGTGTTCAGGTTTGGTCACCCTGTTATAGGAAAGATGCCATTAAGCTGGAAAGACTGCAGAGGAGATTTATGAGGATGTTGCCAGGACTTGAGGGACTGAGCTATGGAGAGAGGTTGAGCAGGTTGGGACATTTTTCCGTTGGAGCGTAGGAGAATGAGCGGTGATCTTACAGAGGTGTATAAAACCATGAGGGGCATAGATAGGGTGAATGCACACGGTCTTTTTCCCAGGGTTGGGAAATTAAGAACTAAGTTTAAGGTGAGAGGGGAGAGATTTAATGGGAACCTGAGGGGCAACTTTTTCACCCAGAGGGTTCTCAGTACATGGAATGAGCAGCCAGAGGAAGTGGTTGAGGCAGGTCCATTAACAACATTTAAAAGATGCTTGGACAGGTACATGGATAGGAAAGGTTTAGAGGGATGTGGGCCAAACATGGGCAAATTAGACTAACTTGATGGGCACCATGGTCAGCATGGACCAGTTGGGCTGAAGGGCCTGTTTCGGTGCTGCATGATTGTATGACTCTATTTCAAAAGACTTTGAATATAAGAAGAAAAATGCCTCACTGTAATTATTCAGGGCCCTGGTGAAACAGCTCCTGGAATATTGGGTGTCATCTCCCTATCCGAGGATGTGAGCTCCTTGCCTAGCTACTTGCAGTAGGAGTCCACCCAAGAGGGCCGTGGAGTTTGTGTCCCTGACTATATTTAAGACAGAGATCAATAGATTTTAAGGCATTACGGGAATCAAAGGACAAGGGGCTGGTGCAGGGAAGAGGCACCGAGGGGAAAGATCAGCCGTGACCTGGCAAGGTGTAAGGGGCTGAAAGGCAACGGCCACTTCTCCTCCTCATCTCCTCATGTTTCTGTCCCGATCTCCTCTGTGGAAACAGCTCATCAATGTGAACATTTCTCTTCAGTCTCTGCTCGTTGGTGAACCTCACTGTCTGCCCAGTCACTCCAGAAAATTGGAGTCTCTGCCCCCTTCATGTACTTCCTCATGACCAGCTGGGGCCCAGTTCATGATTTGTCAGGATTTAGCATCACTTCCTTACATTTCTGCTATAATATTGAGTCAGCTGTGGTTTGGCGTGTCTCACTCTTGCCCGTGCATCAGAGGTAGAGGGGTCAGATCTCACTGCACCAACTTAAACACGTGTCCTGGTGCTCATTGATGGAGCACTGCACTTCTGGGGCAATGTCCAGAAGAAGATCCAGTATTTTTATTGGTTTATTATTGTCACTTGTACCGAGGTACAGTGAAAAACTTGTCTTGCATACCAATCGTACAGGTCAATTCATTACACAGTACAGTTACATTGAGTTACTACAGAGTGCATTGATGTAGTACAGGTAAAAACAATAACAGTACAGAGTAAAGTGTCACAGCTACAGAGAAAGTGCAGTGCAATAAGGAGCAAGGTCACAACAAGGTAGATCGTGAGGTCATAGTCCATCTCATCGTATAAGGGAACCGTTCAATAGTCTTATCACAATAGGATAGAAGCTGTCCTTGCCTGGTGGTACGTGCCCTCAGGCTCCTGTATCTTCTACCCGATGGAAGAGGAGAGAAGAGAGAATGACCTGGGTGGGTGGGGTCTTTAATTATGCTGGCTGCTTCACCAAGACAGCGAGAGGTAAAGACAGAGTCCAAGGAGGGGAGGCTGGTTTCTGTGATGCTCTCAGCTGTGTCCACAACTCTCTGCAGTTTCTTGCAGTTTCTTGCAGTCCTGGGCAGAGCAGTTGCCTGTGTCCTGGCCAGTAATGTTCCCCTGATGGACAACAGATCAGCTGCTCATCATCACGCTGGGTTTTCAGGTAGGACCTCACTGTGGAGACATTTACTTCCTGACCCCATGACCCTTGGCTGCTGTTCAGTCCAAAGGTTCGTCGATATCACCCTCGAATATACCGGATGAATCGGTCTCCATTGCTGTCTCAGGCAGAGAATTCCAAGGGTTTGTGACAAGGAATTTCTAATCCAATTGAATCCTTCATCCCATGACCATTGATCTGAGTGTGAGCTCATTGATCACTCTGCTAAGTCTTGTACTCAGACTCTGGAGTTGGACGCAAGCCCCTGACGTCTGACTCGGAGGCAGGAGAGCTGCCAGCTGGGTCACAACTGGCCAGGGAGATTAAAATGATCTGTTCTGGGTTACTGCTCCCTACCTATTGATGATATTTTGTAACTTTTTACAGGATCTCCAAGATGAAGGAATTGCGAACGGGAATCTCAGGCGTGATATCACATCAGGTCTGCAGCCTCACCCAGTTCACCAGCTCCTGAAGATCATCGTCCTTTGAATATGGAAGGAGAGACTCTTTTGTGTGTTCCACTTCTGAGTTTAAGACTTCAAACCACAGGCAGGGAGACACCCACGAAGGGCTGTTGCAGAGCACCGACTGTGACACAGCTGGAGAGACGTCACACTGCTTACGGCGGGCAGTGAAAAACCATGTGTGTGTGAGAATTTCCATGAACCAATTTTCAAGTCTCTGAAGGGGTGGGCAGCAATTACCTCCGTGCAGGTTGGGAAAGAAACGCCCATTGCAACTGGAAACCTGTGTGACACATTGTGGGAATGGACCAGTGAGTTCACAGGGGAAAACATCATCTCCTTGTTCCAGGCCCGTGAAGGGATTCACTCGGTCATCTGGCCAGATGGTTCACTCAGGGGAAGTGCCCTTCACCTGCTCTGAATGTGGGAAGGGATTCACTCAGGCTGGTGCCCTGGTGGTGCACCTGCGAATGCACTCGAGGGAGAGGCTGTTCACTTGCTCCGAGTGTGGGAAGGGATTCACTCGGTCATCCTGCCTGCTCGTGCACCAGCAAGTTCACACCGGGGAGAGACCGTTCACCTGCACTGAGTGCAGGAGGGGATTCACTCAGTCGTCCACCCTTCGGAGACACCAGCAAATTCACACCAGGGACAAACTGTTCACCTGCCCCGAGTGTGGGAAAGGATTTACTCTGTCAATCTACCTAGTGAGACACAGGCGAATTCACACTGGGGAGAGACCGTTCACCTGTCCCGAATGTGGGAAGGGATTCAGTCAGTCCTCCCACCTGGGTAACCACAGGCGTATCCACACCGGGGACGGGCTGTTCATCTGCTCCGAGTGCGGGAAGGGATTCACTCAGTCATCCAAGCTGCTGAGGCACCAGCGAGTTCACACCGGTGAGAGGCCCTTCACCTGCTCCGAGTGTGGGAAGGGATTCAGTCGGTCATCCCACCTGCTGACACACCAACAAATTCATACCGGCGAGAGGCCCTTCACCTGCACCGAGTGTGGGAAGGGGTTCATACGATCAGCAGACCTGCAGATACACCAGCGAGTCCACACTGGAGAGAGGCCCTTCACCTGCACTGAGTGTGGGAAGGGATTCAGTCGGTCATCTGACCTGCAGATACATCAGCGGATTCACACCGGGGAGAGACCATACACCTGCACCGTGTGTGGGAAGGAATTCACTCAGTCATCGCACCTTTTCAGACACCGACGAGCTCACACTGAAGAGAAGGTTTAAATATGCAGTACGTTCGTGGGGCATTTAAACCCTGCAGCTGCTGAGACACCAGTGAGTTCACAAGTGATGTTGATTCTGTGATTATTGGTGCTGTTGATCACATCCAGGTTCGGACACTGGTTATTGGGCACATTTGGGGTTGTTTCCTCCTGTGATTGGAGGCACGTTTGTATTCTGGGTCAATTATAAATAAATCTGTTCTGTATTAAACTGTCTCAAGCCCTTAATGTTTTGAGATACATAGGTGTACCTCAGCAAGAGCAGAAATTCGGCCCAGCTGCCAGTGTTTCTGCTGCACACCAACTCATCCCCTTTCACCCTGTTGGATTGCTCTTGTATTTCTCTCCTCTGTTTTCACTTGCCCCCTGTAGCTGTGTCCCTGCTATTCACCTCAACTACTACAGATTTCTACTTTCTTGAGGTGAACAGATAGGGGAGGTGCTAGGAATTCTTCCCCCATAGCAGAGGGGTCTGTAAGTATTGGTATTGGTTTATTATTGTCACTTGTACCGAGGTACAGTGAAAAACATGTCTTGTATACTGATTGTACAGGTCAATTAATTACACAGTGCAGTCACATTGAGTTAGTACAGAGTGCATTGAGGTAGTACAGGTAAAAACCATAACAGTACAGAGTAAAGTGTCACAGCTACAGAGAAAGTGCAGTGCAGGTAGACAATAAGGTGCAAGGTCACAACAAAGTAGAGTATGAGGTCAAGAGTTCATCTTATTGTATAAGGAAACCATTCAATAGTCTTATCACAGTGGGATAGAAGCTGTCCTTAAGCCTGGTGGTACGTGCCCTCAGGCTCCTGTATCTTCTGCCTGACAGAAGAGGAGAGAATGACCCAGGTGGGTGGGGTCTTTGATTATGCTGGCTGCTTCACCAAGGCAGCGAGAGGTAAAGACAGAGTCCAAGGAGGGGAGGCTGGTTTCTGTGACGCGCTGGGCTGTGTCCACAACTCTCTGCAGTTTCTTGCGGTCCTGGGCAGAGCAGTTGCTGTACCAAGCCGTGATGCATCCAGATAGGATGCTTTCTCTGGTACATTGATAAAACTAGAGGGGATAGGTTTAAGATAAGTGGGGGAGGGGGGGGGAAGGTTCAGAGGGGATCTCGGGAGAAACTCCTTCACCCAGTGATGTTTGGAATGTGAAGGGCACTGCCTGAGGGGGTGGTGGGAGCAGGAACTCTCCCAGCGTGTGAGACGTATCCCTTCCAGCACTTGAATCACCCAGGTATTTTGAGCCTCGTATCTGAGGAAGGATGCACTGGCCCTGGGGAGGGTCCAGAGGAGGTTCATGAGAATGATCGCGGAAATGAAAGGGTTAATGTTTGCCATCTCTGGGCCTGTCCTCGATGGTGTTCAGGAGGATTGGTTGGGGGGGGGCGCGGGTAGGGGAAATCTCATTGAAACCTACTGGATACTGAAAGGCCTGGATAGAGTGAACGTGGAGAAGATGTTTCCATCAGTGGAAGAGTCTGGGATCTGAAGGCACAGACTCAGAATAAAGGGACGTCCCCTTTAAAACTGGGCTGAGGAGGAATTTCTTCAGCCAGAGGGTGGTGAATCTGTGGAATTTGTTGCCAGGGAGGGTGCTGGAGGCCAAGTCATTGGGTGTATTTAAAGCGGAGGTTGATAGGTTCTTGATTGGTGGTGGGGGGTTAAGGGTTGGTGCAGATGGTCCGATGATGATCGGGCGTGGGCTGGTTTATCAGAACTTCTCGCTAAATCCAAGCAATGTCACATCAACTGCTCTCCCTCCATTAACACTCTTTGTTGCCACCTCGGATAGTACACCCAAGTTGGACGTGATCTTCCCATGCCTGCGTGCTGACGGTCTGTGACGGACCCCTGCCTCTCGGAGTTTAGTCCATGAATTCGCCTGCTGCAGATGTTGGGCTGACTGGTCTGCAGCTGGTCGATGACTTTACTTCCCTTGCAAACTGTGGCACCACCTCCCCAACCTTTCTGCCTTCCAGCACCATCCCAGAGGCAAACAGAATTAGAAAACAACAGTCACAACCAGAATTATTTTCACCTTTTACAAGGCTGTGGTATATTTTAATCAAGACCTGATGAATTATCCTCTTTTAAAGATGCTGGACCCCTCTCTCTCCATCTCTCCCTCTCTTATCTCTCTCTTCCCATCTCTCCTCAGTCCTGCTCTCTCTCCCCTCGCTCTCCCTCCCTCCCTCCCTCCCTCTGTCTTACTCTCTCTCCTTCCCCCTCCCACTCTCCCCCTCCCACTCCCTTCCAATACTTACCTTCCTCCTCCTCCATACAGATGGTGTAATCTCCCCTTTCCACAGAAACAGATGCAAGATGTTCAGGTGTTCACCTGGATCCTCACCTGTCTTCCCTGCCACATTCGGGTTACTGCTTTGATCCATTCAACTGACAGGGAGAAATGATCCCAGAAATCTGAAGCCCTCCCTCCTGCACCAGCTCCTTAGCCATGTATTGAACTGCACTGTGTATCTATTTCTCACCTCACTCGCACGTGGCACCGGTAGTAATCCTGAGATTACAACCCTGCAAGTCCTGCTTTGTAACTTTCTACCTGGCTCCCTAAAATCCCTGTGCAGGACCTCATCCCTTCTCCTGCCCATCTCACTGGTACCTATATGGACCACGGCCTCTGGCTGCTCGCCCTCCCCCCTCAGAATGTCCTGTTCCCGCTGCGAGGCATCCTTGACCCTGGCACCAGGGAGGTAACACACCATCCTGGAGTCTCGATTGCAGCCACAGAAACGCCTCTCTGCGCCCCTTACTATTGAGTCCCCTATCACTGTCACTCTGCCTGACTTCAGCCTTCCCTTCTGAGCCTCAGAGCCAGGCATGGGGACACAGATCCGGCTACTGGTGCTGGCCTCTGAAAGGTCATGCCCCCCCACCCCCCAACAGCATCCTGTTACCGAGGGGGGTGACCTCAGGGAAAACACTGCATCGTCAGCCTCCTCTCCTCTCCTGGTGGTCACCCAACTATCTGTAAGCCTGCACCTGGGGTGTGACCACCTCACAAACTCGCGCCCCTCAGCCTTTTTACAATCTGCTTTCATGTTTCCCACTAAAATGAGGAGCAATCTCTTTGCTGCAGCAGATAAGGTCAGGTCAGGTATCTTCATTAGTCACATGTACATCGAAACACACAGTGAAATGCATCTTTTGCGTAGAGTGTTCTGGGGCAGCCCGCAAGTGTCGCCACGCTTCCAGCGCCAACATAGCACGCCCACAACTTCCTAACCCGTACGCCTTTGGAATGTGGGAGGAAACCGGAGCACCTGAAGGAAACCCATGTAGACACGGGGAGAACGTACAAACTCCTTACAGACAGCGGCGGGAATTGAACCCAGGTCGCTGCCACTGTAATAGCGTCATGCTAACCGTTACACTATTGTGCCTTTGTGTGTGTTGCACCATTAAACCCACTTACACTTCCAATTTACTGCTCTGCACTTGGTGCACACAATGTCATCTATTCTAAAAAAAAATTGCAGATTGGGTAATTACTATGTAGAACACCTTCATTTTGCCTGCAAGGATGACCTTCAGAATCAGAATCTGGTTTATTATCACTGACATAAGTCATGAAATTTGTTGTTTTGCGGCAGCAGAACAGTACAAAGACAAAAAAATTACTACAAGTTACAAAAATAAATAACTAGTGCAAAAGAGGAATAATGAGGTGGTGTTCATGGACTGTTCAGAAATCTGATGTCATCAGTGAATTTATAGATGAACTTCTGGCTGCCTGTCACCTTAATTCTCTATCCCTATCCCTCTCTTAACTGGGCTCTAACACTATTCCAAAAAAACCCGACCAACAGCAACTCACCTTCCAACTAGTCATACTACAATCCTCAGGACCCCACGTTGAACTCAATTTCAGATAATCAACCTTTCCAGTTTGTATCAGTCCTGGCCAGATAATCGACCTGAAACGTTAACTCGGTTTTTCACTCTCCGCTACCCGATCCGCTGAGTTTTTCCAGCATTCTCTTGTTGCAGATTTCCAAAAGCTGCAGTATTCTGGTTCCATCGATGGTTCTAGCACCGACTCTCCTTTCATTCATCTGCTCCCATTTGTACCTCCTTCAGAAGAATCAGCCGCGGTTAACAAGCATTCGCCATCCTCCTATCAGACGACATCACCACCACTTTGCCATTGGGTCAGCCCTGCTCTCGATCCAATCACGTTCTTTTCTCCAACCCACCCTCTTCTCTGCAACATAAAAACTTGTTTGATTTCTAACTTTCCCTCATTCTGAACGAGATCTAAATGGTTAATTTCTGTGTCGCTCAGATGCGGTTTAACCTGCCGAATCTTTCCACAATTTTCCTTTTTCATTTTAACTTTCTAATATCTGCGAGGTGTTCTTTTCGCTTTCGGAGACATTTGTCCATCTGCAGAAAGGGACTGCGGACTGGCGAGGGGAGGAGGGGGGGGACCAATTAATGGCCGCCTCCCTACCCACACCGCACCGCGCTTCAGAAAGCGCTCCGCCCAGCTGGGCGCCCCGCCGGCACGCATGCGCCGCCCGGGGCCCGCGATGAGGAAGCGGGGGCTGGCTTCCGGGTGCGGAGCGTGGCCCGCAGGGCGGGACGGAGGAAGGGCCGAAGGACCGCGACCGTCCCAGCGCGGCGACCGGCCGGCTGTCCGGAGCTCGCACTGACCTTCCCCTCTACCTCCACCCCCCCACCCCCACCCCCCCAGCCGGGGGTGGGGTCCCTGCTCCTAGGACCCGGGACTCGGCCTCCGGCCTCCGGCCTCGGGGTCGATTTAATCCACACGCCGGGGCTTCAGCTCCGAAGCTCCCGGAGCCTCCAGCGGGCCGGGGAGGGACCTTCAGCCGCTGTGTGAGTGGGAAGGAGTTCACTGACCTACCCCCCCCCCCCCCCCCCCCCCTTGTTCACACCCTCCTGTCTCCACAGCCATGAACCCCTTTCACTGCTCGGATTGCGGGAAACAATTCAAGCGATCCAGTGACCTGATGAAGCACCAGCGGACCCACACCGGGGAGAGGCCGTTCACCTGCACCCACTGCGGGAAGGGCTTCATTGATTCTTCCAACCTGCAGAGGCACCGGCGAATCCACACCGGCGAGAGGCCCTTCATCTGCCCCCAGTGCGGCGAGGGGTTCACCCAGTCGACCCACCTGATGATCCACCAGCGGGTCCACACCGGGGAGAAGCCGTTCACCTGCCCCGAGTGCGGGAAGGGGTTCACGCAGGCGGTCCACCTGGTGACCCACCAGCGGATGCACACGGGAGAGAGGCCCTTCACCTGCTTGGAGTGCGGGAAGGGCTTCACCGAGTCGTCGACCTTGCTGAGGCACCAGCGCATCCACACTGGGGAGAGACCGTTCACCTGCTCCGAGTGCGGGAAGGGCTTCATCCGGTCTTCCAACCTGCTGACCCACCAGCGGATCCACACCGGGGAGAGGCCGTTCAGCTGCTCCGAGTGCGGGAAGGGCTTCATCCGGTCCTCCAACCTGCAGAGGCACCAGCGAGTTCACACCGGGGAGAGGCCGTTCATCTGCCCTCAGTGCGGGGAGGGATTCACCCAGTCGACACACCTGATGATCCACCAGCGGGTTCACACCCTTGAGAAACCCTTCACCTGCCCGGAGTGCGGGAAGGGATTCATTCAGGCGGTCCACCTGGTGACCCACCAGCGGATGCACTCGGGAGAGAGGCCGTTCACCTGCTTAGAGTGCGGGAAGGGGTTCACCGAGTTGTCAACCTTGCTGAGACACCAGCGCATCCACACCGGGGAGCGGCCCTTCACCTGCTTGGAGTGCGGGAAGGGATTCACTGAGTCTTCCACCTTGCTGAGGCACCAGCGGATCCACACCGGGGAGCGGCCGTTCATCTGCTCCGAGTGCGGGAAGGGCTTCATCCGCTCGTTCAACCTGGAGATACACCAGCGGATCCACACCGGGGAGAGGCCGTTCACCTGCTCCGACTGTGGGAAGGGATTCACCCACTCGTCCAACCTCCTGAGACACCAGCGTTAAGGGACGATCCATATGGAATATCTGAACGGGGCAGCTGCTGTAAGACCAACGAGTGACAAATGACAGCAAGAATTAGATTCTGCTGCTCATTGCACCCAGGATTGGACCCCAGTCGCCGAGCTCAGTTGGGGCCTACTTCTGCTGAATTTAACTGGGCCTATATTCCGGGTCTACAGTATTTTTTTTAATGCTAAGTGTCTCAAGACATGAATTCCTCTGAAATATATATATATATATATATATATTTGTACAGTACAAAGGCAGGCAAATGGTCCCTGCCAGTGTTTACGGATGGAATATTCTTGTATTTCTTCCTTCCCTGTTTATTTGGCTTTATGTAAATATATCTCTGATATCCACCTCCACTTCTTTCCGTAGTGGTGGGTTTCATTTTGTTGCTGTCTTGTCGAAGTCCTGACACAGGAGACCCGAAAGGGAACCACCATGGACCCTTCAGCCCATCATATCCATGCTGACCTTTATGCCCATCTACACCAGCTCCCATTTGCCCCCACTGGGTCTGTATCCTTCCCCTCCACCTTGTCTGTCCAAGTGCCTGTCTAAGTGTCTGTTGAGAAACGGTGATTGTACCTGATTCCACCACCACCCGTGGCAGTGAGTTCCAGATGTCGGCCACTGTTTTCCCTCAAATCCCCTTCCTTAAACCTTATGCCCCCCTTGTTTTGACACCTCTACCGGTGGGTATCAAGGGTGAGCGAAAGGGAGAAAGGATGAAGCGCTGAGCCGTGGCTCCAGGGCCTCCCTCCCAAGAAAGGAAGGACGACGTGCACTTATGTAGCACCGGCCACGATCTCAGGGCTTCACGGCCGTTGAAGGGGTTTTGAGGTGTGGTGGCTGCTGAGGTGTGGGAAGCCCAGCCGCCAATCTGTGCACAGCAGGATCCCACGGAGAGCAGGGCGAGAGTCGATCTGCTTCAGTGGTGTTAGTGGAAGGGTAAATATTGGCCAGGGCAGAAGGAATGTGAACATGCAGGAATGGTTCTGGGATATCCAGAGGCGGCGAGGACATGGAACTCATTCCCACAGGGAACAGTGAATGCGAACAGCATGGATCCACTTCAGGGATGGGCTGGATAAGTCCCGGAGGGAGAAGGGAGCAGGAGATACTGACAGGGAGGGTGGCTTCTGTGGAGCCAGTGGATCAAAGAGCCTGTTTGTGTAAATACTGTGCAACAGAAACTAATTTTTTTGTAGCGTAGTCTTTTTATAAAGAGTCATCAGAACACCATTTGGGCTGAATGGCCTGTTTCTCTGCTGTATGTTCCTAACTATTCATCTTATTTCAACCCGTAGTGGGAAGGAGAAACCCCTCCCTAACCAGAATCTGATAAAGATGAGTCCCTCGAGGAGAGATTGAGTCGCCTGGGACTATACTCGCTGGAATTCAGAAGACTTCTTATAGAAGCACTAAAAATTATGAAAGGGATAGGTAACATAGAGGCAGGAAGGTTGTTTCCACTGGTAGATGAGACTAGAACTAGGGGACGTAACCTCAAGATTCGGGGGAAAGATTTAGGACGGAGATGAGGAGGAACTGCTTTTCCCAGAGAGTAGTGAATCTGTGGAATTCTCTGTCCAGGGAAGCAGTGGAGGCTCCCTCATTAAATATATTTAAGACACAGTTAGATAGATTTTTGCATAGTAGGGGAGTTAAGGGTTATGGGGATAAGGCAGATAGGTGGACCTGAGTCCACGGCCAGATCAGCCATGATTTTATTGAATGGCGGAGCAGGCTCGACGGGCCAGATGGCCTCCTCCTGCTCCTGATGTTCCCTCATCCCCTCTCTCAAACTGCTCTGCAGCTTATTCTGGCGGAGATGTGTGCTCTGGTCCTCAAAGATCACCCCCCTGCACTGTAAGTAATTCATCAGAGGTCCCAGCAGCAACAGACCTGTGCCCCTCAGCACCTGACAGTAGGAATCGGGTTCAGTCCTGGGTCACCAGTGAAGCCAGTCAGGAGAGGGGACATACATCTGCTCCGAGCCTGGGGAGGGACTCATTCGGTCATCCCAGCCTCTCGTCCACCAGTAAATCTTAGACAGAATAACAATCCTGAATGAAAGACTGGTTCCTGGGATGGAAGGTCTAAATTATTGGGTTGATTAGGCTTGTATAGAATGAGTAGGGTGAAAATGGCTTAACGTGAGGGGGCATAATTTTAAGGCGATTGGAGGAAGGTATAAGGGGGATGTCAGGGGTAAGTTTTTTACACAGAGAGTGGTGGGTGAGTGGGGGCAGATACATTAGAGACATTAAAGCAACTCCTAGATAGCCACATGAGTGATAGAGAAATGGGGGGCTATGTGGGAGGGAAGGGTTAGATAGATCTTAGAGCAGGATAAAATATCGGCACAACATTGTAGGCTGAAGGGTCTGTCCTGTGCTGTAATGTTCTCATGGAAACCCATTACAGTTGGGTATTACTGGACAGCAGGAAGATCATTCCCAATGGCAGAGGGGTCCAGTTCCGGTGTTGTAATCTAAGGGTAAAGAGTAGACCGCGTAGGATTGAGGTGAGGTGAGATTTCTTCACCCAGCAACGGGCGAACCTGTGGATCTCTCTACCACTGATCGCAGTTGAAGCCAAATCATCAAACAGGTTCGAGAGGGAGTTCGATATTGTTCTTATTATTTGATATTGTAAGAGGAATGGATAGAGTGGACAGCCAGTGCCTCTTTCCCAGGGCACCAATGCTCAAAACAAGAGGACATGGCTTTAAGGTAATGGGTGGGAAGTTTGAGGGAGATGTCAGAGGGAGGTTTTCCACCCAGAGAGTGGTTGGTGCATGGAATGTGCTGCCTGGGGTGGTGGTGGAGGCTGATACATTGGACAAGTTCAGGAGATTGTTAGAGAAGCATATGGAGGAATTTAAGTTAGAGGGATATGTGAGAGGAAGGGGTTAGATAGTCTTAGGTGTGGTTTGAAGGTCAGCACAACATGGTTGGCTGAAGGGCCTGTATTGTGCTGTATGGTTCTATGGTTCTTGGAGCAAGGAGGACTAAGGGTTACGGGGAACAAGGGACTGAATTTGGATATCAACAGCAGGCTCGAAGGGCTGGATGGTTTACTTCTGATGTTTGTAGCTATGGTCATGAAGTACCTGGGGTGATCAGCTCTCGAAACAGCTGGGTCTCTTCCTCCCAAGCAGCTCCCATGCGTTTGTTGAACTCCCGTTTATCTAACGCAAGAACAGAGAATCCATTGTGAGCTGCAAAAGAGCCCAAGGGCTTAATGTCAACTTTGACAGATTAATTGCCACTAAAAATGAAGTTAACTTTTAGAACGGCTAATATATGAATGTTCATTCAGCAATATTAGAGTCAGAGCGAGTCATAAAGATACAGCATGGAAACAGGCCCTTCGGCCCATCGAGTCCCTGCTGACTATCAACCACCCACTTACACTAGTCCAACCCTAACCCATTTTGTTCCCCCTGCGTTCTCTTCCACTCCCCCCAGATTCACCCACACACCAGGGCCAATTTACAGCGGCCAACTGACCAACCAGCCTGCAAGTTAGACAAGAGGTATAGACAGAGTCCAAGGAGGGGAGGCTGGTGTCCATGACGCACTGGGCTGTGTCCTCAACTCTCTGCAACCTCAACAACCTCAAGCGACCTCAGCGGTCCAAGGGGATTTTTGGCATCTGCAATTGGTTTCCCCAGCAATGCAGCCCACACTGACACCCTGCAGTCAGTTTCAGAACTGAATTGCTGCTGGATGGCGAAGGTCAAGTTGAGAGTTGACGCAAATGGATCCATCATCCACCCCCCCCCCCCCCCCCTCAGCGTTTGCCATCGGAGGGAACCGTGGATACATGGTGTATACACAGGACAACCCAGGGTGTGTCGTAACTGCAACAGACCCGGACACGTGGCGGCCCAGTGCAGCGCAGTCATCTGCAAGAGCTGCAAGCAGGAATGTCACCACACAAAGGACTGTTGAGAAAGCAAATGTCGCAACCTGTGCGGGGAAGCAGGCCACCGCTACAAGGCCTGCCCAAAACGGGCCTGTGCCTACGCACAGGCAATAAGAGGGGGTGTCGGCACCAACACCCCGGGGGACACTGACACACCCCCCACCAGCACGGGGCCCTCAGAAGAGACCGAGACCAGGGAGGGTGAGGACAGCCCGACCGCCTCGAGCTCCCAACCCCCAGCCGTGAACTCCCGGCCCCCTCCCCAAGAGGACGAGTCAATGGAAGAGGGAGTGGGGGAGGGACAGGAAAGGAAACGGCAGCTGTTGAAGAGGAAGGCGGCACAGAAGACACCACCCAAGAGACAACAGCCCACAGAAAACAAGGGCACTGGAAAGAAAGGAGTAATGCAACGGGTGAACACCAGCGACCTCTCTTCGTCGGAGAACGAAAGCAACGGCAGGAGCCGACGACGGAGGCAGAGGAAGCGGCAAAATGGAGGAGAGAACGTGGAAGTGAACCAACAGACAGGAACAAGTGAGGGAACAACTGCCCGTCACCCCCCCCAGCTCCGGGAGACCGGGAGCAGCACAAGAGGCCATCGCCCCCCCCCCCCCCAGCTCCGGGAGACCGGGAGCAGCACAAGAGGCCATCGCCCCCCCCCCCCCAGCTCCGGGAGACCGGGAGCAGCACAAGAGGCCATCGCCCCCCCCCCCCCAGCTCCGGGAGACCGGGAGCAGCACAAGAGGCCATCGCCCCCCCCCCCAGCTCCGGGAGACCGGGAGCAGCACAAGAGGCCATCGCCCCCCCCCCCCAGCTCCGGGAGACCGGGAGCAGCACAAGAGGCCATCGCCCCCCAGCTCCGGGAGACCGGGAGCAGCACAAGAGGCCATCGCCCCCCAGCTCCGGGAGACCGGGAGCAGCACAAGAGGCCATCGCCCCCCCAGCTCCGGGAGACCGGGAGCAGCACAGCATCCGATGCAACCCAGCACCGGGAGAGGAAAGATTCTGGACCACCAGTGAAAGGAACAGGGGCACAGGCGGATTCCCCACCTCCCCCCGCTCCCCCAAACGGCACCACCAGCCTCACCACAAGGGACCCCACACCCAAGGGGAGACCACTCCCAATATCTGAGCCCGGAATCGGTGAGGCAGTTCACCAAAGCTGTGGGCATGAGGGCCCAGGACAAATGAAAATGGACTGTGTGAGTGGTACTGAACTCCAAAAGAGCCATGGAGATAAAATTGGCATCTCTAAACGTGCGCAGTGTGAAGCGCGATGTGTTAACGCCTTACAGTTCCTCACCAAGGTAAGGGCAGATGTGACTTTCTTACAAGTGTGCGGGCTGCCTCACCTCCGCAACTATCGGCGGTGGTCGCGATGGTGGTCCCACGGATTGTTGGTGTGGTCGGGGGACAATGATTGTCGCGCTTCCGGCCTGGGGATTCTGATGCGGCAGGGGGGCAACTTCTCAATCACTGGGGTCAGAGAGGTGGTGGGCGGGCGGCTCCTCGTGGCAGATGTGATGTGCCGGAACACTCCGCTCCGGCTAATTAATGCGTACGCCTTGCCCGTGCGGAGCGAGCGGCTGGCCGTCCTCCAGCAGCTCCCACCGCTGCTGGCGACGTCCCGGCCAGTCGTTCTGGCCGGTGACTTCAACTGCATCATCGGTGCGGCTGGACGAATCGGCAGTGCCGACAACAGACTGGACGGCACCTCCAGACTCCTGATGGAAACGGTAAAGGATGCCAATTTGCGCGACGCCTTCAGCACCCCTGCAGGCGGAGCACAGCCGCAACACACCTGGTCGAGATCGGACGGCTCAGCCCGGTCCCGGATCGACTTCCTGTTCGTGTCGGAGCCAGTCACGGTCACATCCACCGACGTCACGCCGGTGTTCTTCTCTGACCATCGTCTCCTCCGGGCCTCCTGTCACCTACAGGAGGACCAGAAGGCAGGCAGGCAGGGGGACGTGGAAGTTGAACGTGAAGCTGCTGACCCCGCGAGAGAGCATGGAGGAACTAAAGAGGGATTACGCAGGTTGGAGAACCATGAAACCCCTCTATGACTCCCCTGTGCACTGGTGGGAAGCGACAAAGGAGAACATCAAGAGGTTCTTCATCCGCAGGGGGCTCCAGAAATTAAGACAGAGTCAGAGGGAACTGTGCCAACTCCAGACAGACTTGCAGCAACTCCTCCTTCTGCAGTCGAGGGGGGTGGATGTGAGGGAGGAGCTCCAAGAGGCAAAGAGCCGGCAAGCCCAGCTCCACGCCTCCGAATCCTCCAAGATTATCTTCCGATCCAGGGTTCACTCCGTGGAGCAGGATGAGACGTGCTCACGTTTCTTCTTCCAAAAGGTGCACAGGGGGAGCTCTGTGATCCACAGCCTTAAGGAAGAGGACGGCTCAGTAACATCCTTGCAGATGGACATATTAAGGATCTGCAGATCCTTCTATGCCAGTCTGTACGACACGAAGGCCACAGACAACACAGCCTCCCAGAACTTCCTGTCCTCTGTCACGAAGGTCTTAGAGGACAGTAAGCGGGAGAGTCTGGACCGACCACTGATCCTGGAGGAGCTGACTGGCTCCGTCCGTTCCTTCGATTCGAATAAAACTCCCAGAAGCGACGACTTACTGGTGGAGTCGTACTCGGCTCTGTGGGGCTGGATGGGCCCCGACCTGCTGGAAGTGTACAACGCTCTGCTTCGGTCTGGCAGTATGTCAGAGTCCATGAGGAAGGGCACCATCACCCACATCTACAAGCAGAAGGGGGAGAGGGCGGACGTCAGAAATTGGAGACCCATCTCACTGTTGATTGTGGACTATAATATCCTGTCCAAGGCCATCGCCAACAGGGTCAGGTCTGCTCTGGGACAGGTGATCCACCCGGACCAAACCTGTGCTGTATCCGGCAGGAAGATCTTTCACAGCCTCGTGCTGCTCAGGGATACCATCGCCTACGTGCAGGACAGAGGGGTGAACACCTGCCTGGTCAGCTCGGACCAGGAGAAGGCCTTTGACAGGATATCACACACGTATATGCTGGATGTGATCTCCAAAATGGGCTTTGGGGAGGGAATCAGGAATTGGATCCAACTGCTCTACACAGACATCTGTAGCGCAGTCCAAATCAATGGGTGGGAAACAGACAGCTTCCCCATCAAGTCTGGAGTCAGGCAGGGCTGCCCTCTCTCCCCTGTCTTGTTCGTGTGCTGTATAGAACCCTTTGCTGAGTCCATCAGGATGGACGAGAGCGTCAGAGGGGTGACGTTGCCAGGCAGTGAGGTCACCCAGGTGAAAACCTCCCTGTACATGGACGACGTCACCGTCTTCTGTTCAGACCCGAGGTCAGTCGGCAGACTGATCAGCATCTGCGACCAGTTTGAATCGGCATCAGGGGCCAGAGTCAACCGCGCGAAGACCGAGGCCATGCTCTTCGGCAAGTGGCCCGACCGATCCAACGTCCCCTTCGCCGTCAGGCCTGACTATCTGAAGGTGCTGGGGATCTGGTTCCGAGGGGCTGGGGCGTGCAACAAAAATTGGCGGGAGCGGATCGGGAAGGTGAAGCAGAGACTGGGACTGTGGGAACGGCGCTCCCTATCGATGACTGGGAAGAACTTGGTCATCAGGTGTGAGGCGCTCTCAGGGCTGCTGTACCTGGTGCAGGTGTGGCCTGTTCCTCGCTCCTCTGGCTTGGGAATCACCTGCGCCGTCTTCCGGTTCATCTGGGGATCGAAGATGGAGCAGGTCCGACGGGCCACCATGCTCAAGTCCCTGGACAATGGGGGTAAAGGTGTCCCCAATGTTGCCCTCCTCCTGATGACCACCTTCGTCTGTGGCTGCATCAGGCTCTATGTGGAACCCAAGTACATGGGCACCAAGTGTCACTACGTACCGAGGTTCTACCTGTCCCGGCTGTTGCGAAGGATGGGCCTGGCCCCGTGGCCACACGGTGTCCCAGTCAGCTGGACGCTGCCGCGCTACCTGTCCTTCATGGAAAAGTTCTTCCGGACCAACACCTTTGACCACAAGTCCATCAGGCAGTGGTCAGCATGGAACCTCCTGCAGACACTGCAGGAGAAGGACTCAATGGATACTGTGGGGTGGTTCCCTGAGCAGACTGTCCAGACCATCTGGCAGAATGCCTCATCGCCAGAACTCACCAACAAGCACCAAGACCTCGCTTGGCTGGCGGTGAGAGGGGCCCTCCCAGTCAGATCCATCCTGCATGGTTGGAACCTCACTCCCAGCGCGCGCTGCCCCCGGGAGGACTGGGGACGAGACGGTCGCCCACCTCTTTGTGGGCTGTAGGTTTACGAGGAGGGTGTGGCGGAAGATGCAAGGGTCCTTGTCACAGTTCATCCCCAGCAGCTGCGTAACAGAGGATTCTCTGATCTACGGGCTGTTCCCGGGGACACACATAGAGACGGACATCAACTGCTGCTGTTAGGTCATCAACTTGGTGAAAGACGCTCTTTGGTCTGCCCGAAACTTGTTGGTCTTCCAGCACTGCGAGATGTCCGTAGGGGAATGCTGCCGGCTGGCACATTCCAGGCTGCAGGAGTACGTGCTGAGGGACGCACTTAAGCTGGGTACAGCCAATGCGAGGGCTCGGTGGGGAAGGACTACAGTTTAGGGTTTTTCTGCCACAGGAGAGGGAGGGGTGGGGTCAGGCGAGAAAGCCCCTAAATATTGTAAATACGGGACCGGGTAGTTTCCAGGGAGCCACATGTGTGGCATCGGTGCTGTTTTCTATATAAAAAGGTAACACTAATGAATGATCTGTACAAGAATGTAAAGGTTTGCACTGTTTTGTATTTGTATATAGTTTGTCTTTTATTGTGAATAAAGTTTATTTTGTAAAAAAAAAGTTCTCCCAATGCGAGGCTTGCCCATTGCACTTCGGGTGTGCTGACACCTGCGATGTCCCCAAAAGCGGGATACTCGACTGCAAAATTTGTGGTAGTGGGGGACTGTGTTCACGCTCTCCCCTGACATTCAATGTAAAGATAGATTAACAACTGCTGCATACCGTGCATGGCCATTTTGTGTTTCTTCTTAGTCTGTGGTACGGGTTGTTTAATGAATCTTACCCCTACTGTCTCGTCAGTCGGTATCAACATAATAACAGGAGTAGACCATTTGGGATTGGTTTATTATTGTCACGTACTGGGGTACAGTGAAAAACTTGTCTTGCTTACTGTTCGTACAGATCAATTCATTACATGGTGCATTGAGGTAGTACAGGGTAAAAACCACAATAGAATACAGAGTAAAGTGTCACAGCTACAGGGAAGTGCATTGCAGGTAGACAATAAGATGCAAGGTCATAGCAAAGGAGGATTGTGTGGTCAAGAGTATAAGGGAACCCATTCAATAGTCTTATAATAGTGGGACAGAAGCTGTCTTTGAGCCTGGTGGTATGTGCCCTCAGGCTCTGGTATCTTCTGCCTGATGGGATAGGGGAGAAGAGAGAATGACCCCGGTAGCTGTAGACTCAGATCCAGCTATCTGCCTTTTCCCCATAACCCTTAATTCCCCTACAATGCAAAAATCTAACTGTGTCTTAAATATATTTAATGAGGGAGCCTCTACTGCTTCCTTGGGCAGAGAATTCCACAGACTCACTACTCTCTGGGAAAAGCAGTTTCTCCTCATCTCTGTCATAAGTCTTTTCCCTTGAATCTTGAGGCTACATCCCCTAGTTCTAGTCTCACCCACCAGTGGAAACAACCTTCCTGCCTCTATCTTATCTATCCCTTTCATAATTTTATATGTTTCTATAAGATCCCCTCTCATTCTTCTGAATTCCAGCGAGTGTAGTCCCAGGCAACTCAATCTCTCCTTATGGGCTAACCCCCTCATCTCCGGAATCAACCTGGTGAACCTCCTCTGCACCACCTCCAAAGCCAGTGTATCTTTCCTCAAGTAAGGAGACCAGAACTGCACGCAGCAAACCAACCTTTTGCAAGTCATGCACAAGCACTCCCGAGTCCCTCTGCACAACAGCATGCTGCAATCTTTCACCACTTAAATAATAATTTGATTTTTTTTCCTTCCAAAGTGGATAATCTTGCATTTACCAACATTGTACTCCAGCTGCCAGACCCTTGCCCACTCACTTAACCTATGTATATCTCTCTGTAGACTCTCCGCATCCTCTGCTACATCAATTTCTTGGTTTATTGCCTGTGCTACTGTAATGTTATTATTTGGTGGCCTATAGACAACTCCCACCAGTGATTTTTTCCCCTTACTATTCCTAAGGGTAGGCACGGTAGTGTAATGCTATTACAGCACCAGCGACCCGGGTTCATTTCTAGCCGTTGTCTGTAAGGAGTCTGTACGTTCTCCCCGTGTCGGCGTGGGTTTCCTCCGGGTGCTCCGGTTTCCTCCCACATTCCAAAGAAGTATGGCTTAGGAAGTTGTGGGCATGTTATGTTGGTGCCAGAAGCGTGGCGACACTTGTGGGCTGCCCCCAGAACACTCTATGCAAAAGATGCATTTCTCTGTGTGTTTTGATGTAAATGTGACTAATAAAGATGTCTTGTCAATAAAATTTAACCCAAACAATTCAATAGGCAGTTTATTCCAGTTAAATAAATGCGTTGAAAAACCCAATCGATTTAAAACCAGACACAATCCTGCAACTGCTACACTGAGATTTCAAGGTCTGGTTTCCTCCTGGGGGCTCTGGCTTCCTCCCTCTTCCAGCCAAGTGCACATTGGTCACTGCAAATTGCCCAGAGTATGTCGGTGAGTGGTAGAATCTGGGGTGGGACTTGATGGGAAAGTGGGGAGTATAAAACATTGTTGGTGTCGGATCAGTGTAAGTGGGTGGTTGATGGTTGGACTCGATGGGCTGAAGGGCCTGTTTATGTGCTGTGGGTCTCTACGGCTCCCAGTGATTTTCAAAACCAAACTTTTGTGACACTTTTCTCAGCAGTACAATATCCTCCGTTGAATCTAATCCACTGGCTGGGTGCAGAAGCTTTAACTGAACACATTCACTCTCCCAGAGAAACAAAGGACTGCAGATGCTGGAATCTGGATGAAAAACACAATGATGCTGGAGGAACTCAGCAGGCCAGGCAGCATCCATGGAGAAAAGCAGGCGGTCAACGTTTCGGGTCAGGACCCTTCTTCAGAACATTCACTCTCCTTTCTGGACGCCTACAACTTAGTGGGAAGTTCCCTGGCTTCAGAAATGCTCATACACTTTAAGTCAGCTCAAAACCGTGACTCAAGTCCCTCTCTATATTGGTATTGGTTTATTATTGTCCCTTGTACCGAGGTACAGTGAAAAACTTGTCTTGCATACCGATCGTACAGGTCAATTCATTACACAGTGCAGTTACATTGAGTTAGTACAGGGTGCATTGAGGTAGTACAGGGTAAAAACAATAACAGTACAGAGTAAAGTGTCACAGCTACAGAGAAAGTGCAGTGCAGGTAGACAATAAGGTGCAAGGTCACAACAAGGTAGATCGTGAGGTCAGAGTCCATCTCATTGTATAATGACATTGTATAATAACGTCTGGATCCCTCCCTGCTGTTTCACAGGATCAACAACGTGATCCGACTTGCACCTGGAAACGAAAACAGTTAAGATATCTTTTATCACAATGTGTGCCGACATTTTATCCTGCTCTAAGATCTATCTAACCCTTCCCTCCTGCATAGCCCCACTATTTTTCTATCATTCATGTGTCTATCTAAGAGTCAAATATCCCTTATGTATCTACCCCCACAACCTCTGCCGGCAGTGCGTTCCACGTACCCACCACTCTCTGTGTAAAAAAACTTACCCCTGACATCCCCCTTATATCTTCCTCCAATCACCTTAAAATTATGTCCCCTCGTGTTAGCCATTGTTGCCCTGTGAAAATGTCTCTGACTGTCTACTCGATCTATGTCTCTTATCATCTTGTACACCTCTATCAAGTCACTTCTCATCCTCCTCCTCTCCAAAGAGAAAAGCCCTAGCTCACTCAACCTATCCTCATAAGACATGCTCTCCAATCCAGGCAGCATCCTGGTAAATCTCCTCTGCACCCTCTCTAAAGCTACCACATCCTTCCTATAATGAAGCGACCAGAACGGAACACAATACTCCAAGTTCCTTAGAGCCGCAACATCACCAGGCAGTTCTTGAACTCAATACCCCGACTAATGAAGGCCAACACACCATACGCCTTCTTAACAACCCAATCGACCTGCGGGGCAACCTTGAGGGATCTACGGACGGGGACCCCAAGATCCCTCTGTTCCTCTACACTGCTAAGAGCTCTGCCATTCTCCACCCTCTGGGGTGGAGAATTCCAGAGAACCACCGTCCTGGGCTTGAAGTAGTTCAAAGTCAAAGTCAAGTTCATTGTCACATGCACACGTCCATGTGTGCACAGGTGCTTACTTGCAGCAGCATCACAGGCACAGAGCATCAGAGACACAAAATTCACAAGAAAAGCGTAAACTATACACAATTTTTACAAGAAGGAACACAATCAGAACAAAAAAAAACAAGATCCAAAGTGGTCATAGTGTTGCTGTACTGAGGTGGTGATCAGGGTTGTGCAGGTTGGTTCAAGAACTGAATGGTTGAAGGGAAGTAGCTGTTGTTGAACCCAATTTTGTAACTGTGTCCCATTGTTTGGGATTCCCCCACTGGTGGAAACAGCTCATGTCCAACCCTTCTCCCCACCAAGGATCTAACTCTTTCAATAAGATCGCTCTTTCTTTTGAACTCCAAAGACAATAGATCTAATTTCTTTCAATCTAGTAAAACATACCCTTTATCCCAGGAATTAGCCAAGTGAATCTCCATTGGACTGCCTCCAATGCCAGCCTATCCTTCCCCAAACAAAGCAACCAAAACTCTGCAGGGTCCTCCAGAAGTGGCCTCATCAGTACCCTGCACAACTGTAATGACACTTCCCTGTTTCAAACCTCAACCTGTGAAAGTCGACCCGTGCTGTAATAAAGCAGAAACAGCAGAGCCAAGGAGCGTACAATTAATGCTTTATTATTTAATGCTAGCAGGAGTGAGGGATACAGAGAAAGAATAAACAGTGTAACCCGAGCTCTGTACTGATTCCCACTCAGAGATTCACATGCCAGGGTCCCTCCTTGTATACTTAATTTAGAGATGCCTACGTGCGGAGTTACATGTACTTGGGCAGTTGCTTACAGCAAACTTTAGCAAAACAAAATATGCCTTAAGCACTTTTTTGTTTCACACCAGCACCTGCACATCTTGCAGTCACAACTATAGTCACGCCCTGGTTGAAGCAATAACAGCTGCACACCATTAACCCTTACATTCCCAGTTACTTTTACAAACCCTCCCCCAGTGAAGTCCAACCACTTGCCTTCCTAAACACTTGCTGCAGCCGCCTGCTATTTTTTGTCTGTGATTCATGCACAGGAATGTCTGGGTCCCTCCCTGCAGTTTCACAGGATCAACAGCGTGATCCGACTTTCACCTGTAAATGAAAACAGTTAAGATAAGATATCTTTATTAGTCACATGTATATCGAAACACACAGTGAAATGCATCTTTTGCGTAGAGTGTTCTGTGGGCAGCCCCCAAGTGTCGCCACATTTCCGGCGCCAATATAGCACGCCCACAACTTCCTAACCCGTACGTCTTTGGAATGTGGGAGGAAACCGGAGCACCCGGAGGAAACCCACGCAGACACGGGGAGAACGTACAAAGTCCTTACAGACAGCAGCCGGAATTGAACCTGGGTCGCTTGTGCTGTGATAACGTTACGCTAACCACTGCACTGAATGGACAAGCTGAGACCTTCTGGGAGGGAAACTAAAACCTGGCCCATCCCACAGCACACCGGCTCCTGTGTGAACCAGGACCACAGCTGGAGTCACGTCAGGGCAGGGCTGGGAGGGGAAGGGCTCTGGAGCTCCAGGGGTGGATATTATGGCCTCATTCAGAGGGGCTACAGGCAAAGCCTTCAGAAAGTGTGTCAGTTGTGCTGTGTCCAACGCAGCAGCCCCCTTCCTCCACGAGATCTAATATGTGGAAGCCCTATTTTTCCCTCCTCTCTCCTTGGGTGGTCTGTGTACCCATTCCTTGCACATGAGCGAGTTACTGGTTAAAACAACCCACCAGGTGCATCAGTGAGAGAAGTGGGAGAGTGAGGGGGAAACCGTAGCAAATAAAGCAGGTGCTTTGAGAGGCATCAGCAGTTGTTCGGAACCAGAATCAGGTTTATTATCACTGACATATGTTGTGAAATCTGTTGTTTTGTGGCAGCAGTACAGTGCAAGACATAAAAATTACCATAAGTTACAAAAAATCCAAAAGAGAAATAATGAGGTAGTGTTCATGGACCATTCAGAAATCTGATGGCGGAGGGGAAGAAGCTGTTCCTGAATCGCTGAGTGTGGGTCTTCAGGCTCCCCGGTGGTAGTAACGCAAAGAGGGCATGTCCCGGGTGGTGATCGTCCTTAGTGATGGGTGCCGCCTTCTTGAGGCATCGCCTCTTGAAGATGTCCTCGATGGTGGGGAGGGTTGTGCCCGTGATGGAGCTGGCTGAGTCTACAACCCTCTGCAGCCTCTTGCCATCCTGCGCATTGTAGCCTCCGTACCAGGCGGTGATTTAATCAGTCAGAATGCTCTCCACTGTACATCTGTAGAAACCTGCAAGAGCCTTTGATGACATACCAAATCTCCCCAAACTCCTTATGAAGTAGAGCTACTGGCGTGCCTTCTTCGTGATTGCATCAATGTGTTGGGCCCAGGATCGATCCTCTGAGATGTTGACGCCCAGAAACGAAGCTGCTCACCCTTCCCACCGCTGACCCCTCAATGAGGACTGGTATGTGTTCTCCTGACTTCCCCTTCTGGAAGTCCACGATCAGTTCCTTGGTCTTGCTGACATTGAGTGTTAGGTTGTTGTTGTGACACCACCCAACCAGCCGACCTATCTCACTCCTGTACGCGAGAGAGGGAGGAGAAACAGCCCACAGCGGAGGCAGCATCGAAGGCTGGGCAGTCATGGCTGCTGATAATGCCGGCCTTCAACAGGAGGACGAGGCGGTGGAGAGCAGGGGAGGCTACGGGGGGGGAGGGGGGGGGGGGAGGCTGGAACCAGTGCAAAGGGGCAGCAGGCCAACTCCTCAGTGATGCTGCGTTGTGGAGTAACACTGACAATAGCTCCAGGACCATCCACTCGCGCAGGGTCTGGCTGCCTGCCCAGATGTAATGGAATCACCCCTGCAGGGGTAACGGGCAATGTGCGAGGGAGGGAGAGGGTCAAGCTGTGTTCGCCTCCCGAGGATCGCTTTGCTGGTCGGATGACTCTGCACCGTGGGGCGGCCCAATCAACCGGGAAAGCTTCCCGGTTTCCCTCTGGAAGCGGCTTTCTCCCAGACCGCATGGACCGATCAAAGAATCGGACAACTGACTGCAATTTTGCCCTTTCGAATGCCTTTCCTCCCTCACAGTCTTTCTACACTCTGCATCCACCTGTACACTCAATGCACCAACCTCTGACTGATCACTCGGGTTCCCATCCCCCTGCCAAACTAATCGAAAGGATCGGAAAACCTTCCGGGACACGAGGGAGGTTTGGAACTTCGGAGCCACGTCCCGGCGCGGACACAGCACGCAGGAACAGCTCCATCACGGGCACAAACCTTCCCACCATCGAGGACATCTTCAAGAGGCGGTGCCTCAAGAAGGTAGCATCCGTCGCTAAGGACCCTCGCCACCCGGGACATGCCCTCTTCTTGTTATTACCATCGGGGAGGAGGTACAGGAGCCTGAAGACCCACACTCAACATTTCAGGAACAGCTTCTTGCCCTCCATCATCAGATTTCTGAACAGTCCGTGAACCCATGAACACTACCTCATTATTCCTTTTGTTTTGGACTATTTTTTAAATTTATAGTCATTTTATTTCTTTGCCACAATAACAACAAATGTCACGTCACGTGTCAGTGATAATAAACCTGATGGCGGTTTCAGTCGGAATGGCGTTCAGTGTGTCGTATCCGTTTCCCATTCGTCGTGGAGTCCAGTTCCCACACTGCTGGAAGGTTGTTGGAGGTGAAGTGCAGGGAAAAAATCGGGAAACAGGCCGGGATACTGACACACAGCCTTGTTTGGCACTGGTGTAGCTGCGGTTGGTTGGTATCACGGCTTGACAGCGGAGACAGGTTGTTGCGGGCAGCTGATTTTGAGGAGGGTGCTCAGCTGTCCCTTTCAAAGGCCTCCAGTGCGGTGTAGGGAGCTGGGGTGCAGTGGCTGACGCCGCTCCCTGCACTTTTCTCGGAGTTGATGTAGAATGAGAATCAGGTTTATTATCCCTGACTCGTGACGTGAAATTTGTTGTTTTTGCAGCAAAGAAATAAAATTGAAACATAGAAACCCTACAGCACAATTCAGGCCCTTCAGCCCACAAAGTTGTGCTGAACATGTCCCTACCCTAGAAATTACTAGGCTTACCCATTTTTCTCAGCTCCATGTACCCATCCAACAGTCTCTTAAAAGACCCTGTCGTATCTGCCTCCACCACCGTTGCCGGCAGCCCATTCCATGCACTCACCACTCCCTGAGTAAAAAACTTACCCCTGACATCTCCTCTATACCTACTCCCCAGCACCTTAAATCTGTGTCCTCTTCAGCCCTGGGAAAAGCCTCTGACTATCTACACGATCAATGCCTCTCATCATCTTATATACCTCTATCAGGTCCCCCCTCATCCTTCGTCGCCTTGGATCCCATGCCTCCTTACTTTCTCAATAAGCCTTGCATGGGGTACCTTATCAAATGCTTTGCTGAAATCCATATACACTACATCTAATACTCTCCCTACATCGACGTGTTTAGTCACATTTCAAAAAATTCAATCAGGCTCGTAAGGCAGCACCTGCCCTTGACAAAGCCATGCTGACTATTCCTAATCATATTATACCCCTCCAAATGTTCATAAATCCTGCCTCTCAGGATCTTCTCCAACCACTGAGGTAAGACTCACCGGTCTATAATTCCCTGGGCTATCTCTACTCCCTTTCTTGAATAAGGGAACAATATCCACAACCCTCCAATCTTCCCGAACCTCTCCCATCCCCATTGACGATGCAAAGATCATCGTCAGAGGCTCCGCAATCTCTTCCCTCGCCTCCCACAGCAGCCTGGGCTACATCTCATCCGGTCCCGGCGACTTATCAACTTGATGCTTTCCAAAAGTTTCAGCACCTCTTTCTTAATATCTGCATGCTCAAGCTTTTCAGCCCGCTGCAAGTCCCCACTACAGTCCCCCAGGTCTTTTTCCGTAGAGAATACTGACGTAAAGTATTCATTAAGTACCTCCGCTATTTCTTTCAGATCCATACACACTTTCCCACTGCTGCACTTGATAGGCCCTATTCTTTCGCATCTTATCCTCTTGCTCTTCACATACCTGTAGAATGCCTTGAGGTTTTCCTTAATCCTGCCCGCCAAGGCCTTCTGATGCCCCCTTCTGGTTTTCCTAATCTACTTCTTAAGCTCCTTCCTATTAGCCTTATACTCTTCCAGATCTCTAACATTACCTAGCTCTCTGTGCCTTTTGTAAGCTTTTCTTTTTCTTTTGACTAGATTTATTACAGCCTTTGTACACCATGGTTCCTGTATCCTCTCGTGACTCCCCTGTCTCATTGGAACATGCCTATGGAGAACTCCACACAAATATCCCCTGAATATTTTCCACATTTCTTCCGTACTTTTCCCTGAGAACATGCGTTCCCAATGTAAGCTTCCAATTTCCTGCCTGAGAGCCTCATAATTCCCTTTACTCCAAGTAAACACCTTTCTAGTCTGTCTGTTCCTATCTCTCTCTAGTGCTAATGTAAAGGAGATAGAATTATGATCACTGTCACCAAAATGTTCACCCACTGAGAGATCTGACACCTGACCAGGTTCATTTCCCAATACCAAATCAAGCACAGCCTCTCCTCTTGTAGGCTTATTGACATATTGTGTCAAGAATCCTTCCTGAACACACCTAACAAACTCCACTCCATCTAAACCCCTCGCTGTCTGGAGATGCCAATTGATATTTGGGAAATTAAAATCCCCCATCACAATTCTCACACCTTTCTAGGATCTGCTTCCCTATCTGCTCCTCAATATCCCTGTTACTATTGGGCAGCCTATAAAAAACACCCAATAAAGTTATTGACCCCTTCCTGTTCCTAACCTCCACCCACAGAGACTCAGTGGACAGTCCCTCCATGACGTCCACCTTTTCTGCAGCCGTGACACTATCTCTGATCAACAGTGCCACTCCCCCACCTCTTTTGCCTCCCTCCCTGTCCTTTCTGAAACATCTAAAACCCAGTCTCTCCAGTTCAGATCCCACCCCCCAACAATTCTAGTTTAAACTCCCCCCCTAGTAACCTTAGCAAACCTCCCCGCCAGGATATTGGTCCCCCTGGGATTCAAGTGCAACCCGTCCTTTTTGAACAGGTCATACCTGCCCCAAAAGAGGCCCCAATGATCCAGAAATCTGAATCCCTGCCCCTCACTCCAATCCCTCAGCCACGCATTTAACCTCCACCTCATTCTATTCCTATACCCACTGTCACGTGGCACAGGCAGTAATCCTGAAATTACTACCTTTGTGGTCTTGCTTCTCAACTTCCTTCCTAACTCCCTGTAGTCTTTTTTCAGGACCTCTTCCCTTTTCCTACCTATGTCGTTGGTACCAATAATGTACCACGACCCCTGGCTGTTCTCCCTCTCCCTTCAGGATATCTTGGACATGATCTGGAACATCCCGGACCCTGGCACCTGGGAGGCAAACTACGTTCCCAGTTTCCTTCCTGCGTCCACAGAATCACCTGTCTGCCCCCCTAACTAGAGTCCCCGATCACTAGTGCCCTCCTCTCTCCTTCCCTACCCTTCTGAGCCACAGGGCCGGACTCTGTGCCAGAGACACTGCCACTGTTGCTTCCCCCAGGTAGGCTGTCTCCCTCAACAGTACTCAAACAGGAGTACTTATTGTCAAAGGGGACAGCCACAGGGGTACTCTCTAGTACCTGACTCTTCCCCTTCCCCCTCCTGACTGTGACCCACTTGCCTGACTCCCGTGTCCCCGGTGTGACCACCTGCCTATAACTCCTCTCTATCACCTCCTCATTCTCCCTGACCAGATGAAGGTCATCGCGCTGCATCTCCAGTTCCCTAACACAGTCCCTCAGGAGCTGCAGCTTGACACACCGGGTGCAGATGTGGTCGTCCTGGAGGCAGGGAGACTCCAGGACCTCCCATATCTGACACCGAGCACAGAAAACCGCACTCATTTTATTTCCTTTCCTCAAATCCCCTAACTCGCCTCGCCCCTTTATGCCTAAGCCCGTTTGAGCCAAAGCCCAACCACTCTGGTCCCTCTCACTCCACTGCCCGCTCCGATGCTGCCCGCTGGACGTGGCAGTTTGCTTTTTGCTTTTTAACAAACTCTGCCCCGTCTAAACCTTTGGTATTAAGCAGGTGCCAATCAATATTTGGAAGTTGAAGTCTCCCATGATTACAACCCTCTTATTTTTGCACCTTTCCAAAATCTGCCTCCCAATTTGCTCCTCAGTATCTCTGCTGCTACCGGGGGGCCTATAGAAAACTCCCAGTAGAGTAACTGCTCCTTTCTTGTTCCTAACTTCCACCCATACTGACTCTAGAGAGGATCCTGCTACATTATCCACCCTTTCTGCAGCTATAATAGCATCCCTGACCAGCAACGCCACCCCTCCTCCTCTTCTTCCCCCCCCCATCCCTTTTAAAACACTGAAATCCTGGAATATTCAGTAACCATTCCTGCCCTGGTGACAGCCAACTCTCTGCAAGAGCCACAATATCATAGTTCCATGTACGTATCCAAGCTCTCAGTTCATCACCCTTATTCCTAATGCTTCTTGCATTTAGGTAAATGCACTTTAGCCCATCCACCTGACTACTTTTATACCCTATACTCTGTTTCTCCTTCCTCAAAACCTCTCTATAGGTTAGATCTGGCTTTACTCCATGCACTTTTAAATTAAATTTTAAATTAAATTAAGTTTTTAAAAAATTTTATTTACAGCTCGGTAACAGGCCCTTCCGGCCCAATGAGTCTGCACCGCCCATTTTAAACCCACATTAACCTACCCGTACGTCTTTGGAATGTGGGAGGAAACCGGAGTACCCGGAGGAAACCCACGCAGACCTATCCCTCCGGTTCCCATCCCCCTTGTAAACTAGTTTAAACCCTCCGGAACCACACTAGCAAACCTGCCTGCAAAGGTATTGGTCCCCCTCGAGTTCAGGTGTAACCCATCCAATCTGTACAGGTCCCACCTTCCCCAGAAGAGATCCCAATGATCCAAAAATCTAAAACCTTACCCCCTGCACCAACTCCACAGCCACGCATTCATCTGCCATCTCCTCCTATTCCTACCTTCACTATCGTGTGGCACTGGCAGCGATCCCGAGATCGCTACCCTTGACGTCCTGTTCTTCAGCCTTCTGCCTAGCTCCCTAAACTCACTCTTCAGGACCTCATCCCCCTTCCTACCTATGTCGTTGGTACCAACATCTGATACAACGGCGGAAGCGTGGCGACACTTGCGGGCTGCTCCCAGAACACTCTACGCAAAAGATGCATTTCACTGTGTGTTTTGATGTACATGTGACTAATAAAGATATCTTGTCTTACCAACATGTACCACGACTTCTGGCTGCTTTGCCTCCCGCTCAAGAATGTTGTGGACCCGATCAGAGACATCCTGGACCCTGGCATCTGGGAGGCAACATACCATCTGGGATTCTCGTTCACGTCCACAGAACCTCCTGTCTGTTCCCCTGACTATCGAGTCCCCTATCACTACTGGCCTCCTCTTCTCCTCCTTTCCCTTCTGAGCAGCAGAACCAGTCCCAGTGCCAGAGACCTGGCTACTGCTGCTTGATCCCTGTAGGTCATCCCCCTCAACAGCATCCAAAGCAGAATACCTGTTTTTGAGGGGAGCAGCCTCTGGGGTCCTCTGCACTGCCCCCTTTCTCTTTCTCTCCCCTGACAGTCACCCATCTATCTGCCTCCTGGACCCTAGAAATACCTGCTCTAAGGGGGGGACGACTGTCTCCCGATGCAGAGCATCTACATAACTCTCTCCCTGGTGCTCCGCAGTGTTTGAAGCTGCAACTCCAGCTCATCAATTCTGAGCCGAAGTTCCTCCAACCTCAAGCACTCACAGCAGATGTGGTCACCTTGCACCACATAAGGGTCCACTAGCTCCCACATCATGCAGCTGCAACACATTGCCTTGCCCTCCATCTGAACTATGTTTCCTACTGTAGTCTACTGAAAAGTTATAACAATAACAGTAAACCTTTCCTTTACTTACCAGCTACTCACCAGTGTCGTTGCAGATGGCCTCCGCCTCTTGATGCCGAAGCCTGTTGTGCCAAAGCCGCTCACTCTGACTCTGTCCACTCCGACAATGGCCTCTCCAATAGGGGTGAGTTTTAGCAGCCTCATGTACGGCACCTTGTCAAAGGCCTTCTGAAAATCCAAATACACAGCATCCGCTGCATCTCCTTTGTCTAGCCTGCTTGAAATTTCCTCCAAAAATTGCAATAGGTTTGTCAGGCAGAATTTTCCTTTAAGGAAACCGTGCCGAGTTCGGCCTATCTTGTCATGTGCCTCGAGGTACTCCGTAACCTCATCCTTGACAATCCACTCCAACAACTTCCCAACCACCGATGTCAGGCTAGCAGGTCTATAATTTCCTTTTTGTTGCCTTGCACCCTTCTTAAATAGCAGAGTGACTTTTGCAATTTTCCAGTCCTCCGGAACCATACCAGAATCTATTGATTCTTGAAAGATCATTACTAAAGCCTCTGCAGTCTCTACAGCTACTTCCTTCAGAACACGAGGGTGCATTCCATCTGGTCCGGGAGATTTATCTACCCTTAGACCATTCAGCCTCCTGAGTACCTTCTCTGTTGTAATGTGAGCTGAAGTTCCTCCAACCTCAAGCACTTCCTGCAGATGTGGTCACCATGCACCACATAAGGGTCCACTAGCTCCCACATCATGCAGCTGCAGCACATTGCCTTGCCCTCCATCTGAACTATGTTTCCTACTGTAGTCTACTGAAAAGTTATAACAATAACAGTAAACTTTTCCTTTACTTACCAGCTACTCACCAGTGTTGTTGCAAATGGCCTCTGCCTTCTCTTCCCTGACACCCCTGGGTGTCTGGTATACTGCTGATATCTTCCTCAGTGAAGACTGATGCAAAATACTCATTCAGTTCCTCTGCCATCTCCTTGTCTCCCATTACAATTTCTCCAGCGTTGTTTTCTATCGGTCCTATATCTACCCTCACTTGTCTTTTACTCTTTATATACTTGAAAAAGCTTTTAGTATCCTCTTTGATATTATTTGCTAGCTTCCTTTCATAGTTAATCTTTCCCTTCCTAATGACCTTCTTGGTTGCCTTTTGTAAGTTTTTAAAAGCTTCCCAATCCTCTATCTTCCCACTAATTTTTGCTTCCTTGTATGCCCTCTCCTTTGCTTTTACTTTGGCTTTGACTTCTCTTGTCAGCCACAGTTGTGCCCTTTTTCCCATTCGAAAATTTCTTCTTTTTTTGGAATGTATCTGTCTTGCATTTTCCTCACTTCCCGCAGAAGCTCCAGCCATTTCTGCTCTGCCGTCCCTCCCACTAGCGTCCCGTTCCAGTCAACTTTAGCCCGTTCCTCTCTCATGCTACTGTAATTTCCTTCACTCCAGTGAAATACCGACATGTCGGATTTCGGCTTCTCCTTCTCAAATTTCAAAGTGAACTCAATCATGTTGTGATCACTGCCTCCTAAGGGTTCCTTCACCTTAAGCTCTCTAATCACCCCGTTGTTGCAAATCCCAGTAGTTAAATTCAACATTACGTCTTTGCATTCATAAATAACGTGACCGCATTGAGTGGCCCTATGTATTTGGTAAATCCATCCTTTCAATGGGATGTTGGTGACCTGACCTTTCTGTTTGCTTTGTAGACTTTATGTGTAAGAGATATTGAAAGCTTGAGACAGTGTGCAAAACGACCAATTTATTTGATGTAGATTTGGAGTAATAAACTCCCAGACATTAAGGATTAGCACCAGGAGAAACGCACCACAAGTGCAGTAAAAGTAGGTTTTCATCCTGGCAGCAACAATGACTGCAGGCTCCAGTGCTGGTGCCTTTAGTAGCTGAAGTGTTTAAATATTCCACACCTGGTTTCTGTCCTTGGTGTGAACTCACTGGTGTCTCACAAGGTTGAATGACTGTGTGGATCCCGCCCTACAGCTGTCGCTGCTATACCTCCTCCCCTGGTGTGAATTCGCTGGTGGGTCAGCAGGTGAGATGACCGGGTGAACCCCTTGCCGCACTCGGAGCAGGTGAACGGCCTCTCCCCAGTGTGGATCCGCTGGTGGGTCAGCAGGGTAGATGACTCCATGAATCCCTTCCCGCACTCGGAGCAGACGAACGGTCTCTCCCTGGTGTGCAGTCGCTGGTGGGTCACCAGGAGGGAGGACTGAGTGAACACCTTCCCGCAGTCGGGACAGGTGAACGGCCTCTCGCCGGTGTGGACCCGCTGGTGTGTCAGCAGGTGGGAAGACTGAGCGAACCCCTTCCCGCACTCGGAGCAGGTGAACGGCCTCTCTCCCATGTGAACGCGCCGGTGCGTCAGTAGATTCGAGGACCGCGTGAACCCCTTCCCACAGTCGGGGCAGATGAACGGCCTCTCCCTGGTGTGGACCCGCTGGTGCCTCAGCAGGTTGGAGGACTGGGTGAATCCCTTCCCGCAGTGAGAGCAGGTGAACGGCCTCTCCCCGGTGTGAACTATCTGATGGCTCACCAGGTCAGACGATCGAGTGAATCCCTTCCCGCACTCCGAGCAGGTGAACGGCCTCTCGCCGGTGTGGACTTGTCGGTGTGTCAGCAGGTGAGAAGACCGAGTGAATCCCTTCCCGCACTCGGAGCAGGTGAACGGCCTCTCCCTGCTGTGGACATGCTGGTGCATCACCAGATGCGTTGACCGAGTGAACCCCTTCCCGCACTCCGAGCAGGTGAACGGCCTCTCCCCAGTGTGAACCCGCTGGTGTCTCAGCAGGTAAGACGACACGGTGAACCCCTTCCCGCATTCGGAGCAGACGAAGGGCCTCTCCCCGCTGTGAATCTGCTGGTGGGTCACCAGATTGGACGACTGGCTGAACCCCTTCCCGCACTCGGGGCAGGTGAACGGCTTCTCCCCGCTGTGGACCCGCCGGTGTCTCAGCAGGTGGGAAGAATCGGCGAATTTCTTCCCGCACTCGGGGCAGTCGAACGGCCTCTCCCCGCTGTGGACCAGCCGGTGCCTCGCCAGGTCACGGCGCCGTTGGAAGTTTCTCCCGCAGTGAGAGCACTGAAGCGGCTCCATCGCTGCAAGGGCGAGTGCCCAGTGCCCGGGGATCGGCGGCCACGCAGCGGCTGAAGGTCCCTCCCCGGCCCGCCGGGGGCTCCGGGAGCCCGGCTGCGGGTGAAATCAACACCGAGGCTGATCCAGGGCCCTGGGAGGGGGAGGGAGGGAGGGAAGAATCGGTGCGAGGTCCGGAAAGAACCGCGGGCCGCCGCACTGGGACAGTCCCGGCCGGTTCCCCCTCCCCGGACCCCGGGCAACGTTCCCGCCGCCGCCGCCGCCGCCGCCCCAGGACAGGGCGCCGGCCCCCGCGGCGCATGCGCGTCTCAGGAACCGCGGTTGACGGGGCGGTTTCTGAACCGCTGGGGATTGTGGGTAGCGGGGGGCGCCATCGCTTCCTGGCAGACCAGCCTTCCGCCGCCGGTCAGCAGGTTGAGTTCAATCGGCGCGTTGATTCGCGGTCAAGCGATGCGAGGTCGCTTGTTCATTTTGTATCCGAGATTGATAATATTTCGGTAAAGGCGAGTCCATGGGGGTAGGGCACTCGGCCGTGCTGGAGGTGTCTTGACGGGCGACATGATCTGATGTTCCACCGTGAAGCCGCTGTGACTGCAGTGGGATTCGGCAGTCTCCCTCTGAGGCAGACGCGTCTGATTCTGAAAACGCCTGCTGGCTCTCTAATCAGCACCACTAGCCTCGAAGAAGAATTATTTGGCATTTTGTTTCACTCTAATATGGAAAGAACAAATGCCATACTTGGTATGGTTTCTAAAACACTTTTGTTTTGATTCTTCCCTCTTTTTTTTAACCTTGTTCTCACCTCCCTCGGCGTGTATCCTTTCTTTCTCCAATGTCCTTTTCACCTCTTTTATTTCTTACTCGCCCCTTTCACTTTTCATTTTGATCCTATTCGCTCCTGGTTTTTTCTTCTGTTAAATAGCATCCCTGTCCATTTTACTCAAGCGTTGCTTCTCTTCTCCTCCTGTTCCTTTCCTACTAGACCTCGCCTTTCTTCATCCTGTCCATTTTTAAGGACATTCTGTTGGAGCGCAGATGGCCACCCTTACTTCCTTGCTGAGGGTTTTTGAGATGTCTGATGACTGCGAGGTGGTACGTCTTGTCTAGATGACGATGTGCGATCCACTCAAGGGAAGGTGGTGTGGTAATGCCCTGTAATGTCGATAGTTGTTGTAATGCTGTAAGTTCCTGTGCCAGGGTGAGTGCTGCACTCCCCTAACAATGCGAGTTGGTGTGTGATGGCCATTCAATTATTTTGTCGTGATGCGCTATCCATACGCATCGTGGCAGTGTTCAACCCTGTGAGTTGTTGTTGTAATGACCCGTCAAGGCACGTTCTATTTGTTATGACATTACAGTTTAAGTTATTGTTGTAGTGCTCTATTGTGAATGTTTAAAACCTTGGCCAAGCATTTGTTACAATGTCTTGTCAATGTGAGACGTTTTGGAAATGCTGTACCCCTGGTGGTTGTGGCTGTAGTGCTCTGTCAATGCTTGTTCTTGGCGGAAGGTGCAGGGGCAACGACGAGGTAGATTGTAAGTTCAGGAGTTCATCTTTGTTGTACAAGAGGCCTGTTCAAAGAGTCTTACAACAGCGGGCTAGAAGCTGTCCTTGAGCCTGGCGGTACGTGTTTTCAAGCTTTTCTATCTTCTGCCCACGGAAGGGGTGGGGGGAAGGGAGAACGTCCGGGGTGGGAGGGGTCTTTGATTATGTTGGCTGCTTTCCTGGGGCATTATGGCTCGTAATGACAGTTGTTCTTATGATAACCTGTCTTTCAAAGTTGTCGTTATACTGCTCTGTCGATACAGTTGTTGTTCTCAATGCGGGTTGTTCCAGCCCCGGACCCTGTTGGGTTGGATAGGATGTTCTGATAACACATTTGGGTTGGGGTCAGGCCGTGCCGTGCTGGTCTGGCTCAGCATCTTGTGGAGACCAGGGTAACCTGTGCTCAGCCAGTCCTCTCTTCCTCTTTCCTGCAAAACCTCCGGGCGGAGCCGGACGTGGAAAATAGCAGAAGCGCTCGGCCTCGGGTCAGGTCTGGACTGGGTCAGGTCCGGTGTTACCTTTGTATCCGAGCGGGGATCTCTGTTATCAATGAAAGTTGATGTTAATATACCCCTCAGCATGAGTTGTTGTTGTAATGCTCCGTCTGCGCCAGTTGTTATTGTAATGCTCAATCCCCGCCGGTTGTTGTTGTAATGCCCCGCCTCTGCCAGTGGTTGTTGCAGGTGCCCTTCCAACGAAAGTGTCAGGACACTGGGTAAGGCTAGGTAAGTATTTTTATTCCGCTCAAAGGGTATTCTCTACCGCAGAAGCTTGTGGAGGCCGAGAGCCTGGAAGAAGATGGATTTCTAGACGCAAAAGGCATCAAGGTTTCTGGGCAGAGAGCAGGACTGAGGATCAGCTATGACTGTACTGAATGGCGGAACAGGCTCGGAGGGCCGAATAGCCTACTGATAATGCTATTTGTCTGTGCTTCTCTATTTCTTCCATATTTAGTGCTCTTCCTTCCCTTGTGCTGATTCCGGCTTTTTGACAGAGCTAGTTAATTAGTTCCACTCCCCCAACTCGCGGAGTCCTGCAAGAACTCTGTTCTTGTTTTTGGCTCGGCTCAGAAACACCAGTGGATATACCAGTGTATATACAGTCAATGGTTTCTGAGCGGTGCAAACATATACACTGAAATGTTGCAAGGCTAAAACAAGCGACAGTAATTCTTTCTCTATGGTGGAATAATTCTTTTGATGCTCATTAAATTTCTTTGAAAAGTAAGCTACAGGATGGTCAATATCATCAAGGTCACCCTTCTGCAACAACACAGCTCCTGCAGCTTCATCACTGGCATCTACTGCTAATGAAAATGGCTTTTCAAAGTCAGGTGTATTGAGCACAGGATGGTAGCATAAAATGGCTTTCAGCTTCTCAAATGCTTCTTGACAAGAATCTGTCCAAACAAACTTTACTCCCTTCTTCAGAAGATTACGGGTCTTGTGACTTACTCTGGGAGAGTAAGTCACAAGTTCTGCTCATCTGCCGAGCGTTCACAGGAACCCTGCAAAATCTGCCTGCAAGAGATAGGGGCGACTCCACGGGGCTGTGTGTTATTATGTATTATTATGTAGTTATAATAAAGAACTACAGTTCCCAGTAGGCAATGCAAGGGGTCACATGGAGGGAACAGGAAGTGGCTGTGAAAAGAGAGGGAAATCAAGCCAGGCTGTTGTTTTGTTAATAAACGTTTAGATGTTAAACCCACGTGAAGTTTGTCTCTTGGTGAAGAACAAACATAACGTGGTGTCAGAAGTTGGTGTAAGGTCTGAACAGGGCGAGTAGATGAACACTGTTTGCAATTGAGAAAGAGACTCAGTGAGTATGAAAGAAAAGCTTTAATAAGACGGAGAAAAAGCCAGCCGGCGTGGCGAAAGAGAATATTGTTCCTGAAGTTCAGCAGTCACCGGATTTGCCGAGAGAGATTCAGGTGAGAGGCCGAGAGTTCCCGTTATGGATAAGCTAAGTCCTCCCACGCCTATGCAGTTCACTCGCAATCTAACCGATAATTGGAAACGCTTCAGACGATGATTCAACATATATTTAGATGTTAGTGGAGCGGGAGGGAACGATGAAAAATTGAAAGCGTCTGTTTTTCTGCACGTGATTGGTGAAGATGCTTTGGACATCTATAACAGCTTTCAAATTGATGAGACAGCTTTTGAGTTGGGCACTTTGATGAAAAAATTTGAGGAGTATTTTATCCCAAGTAAAAACATCACATTTGAGAGATATAATTTTTTTTCCTGTGACCAGAAACAAGGTGTTAGCTTCGACCGATACTTAGCTGAGCTTCACACACTGAGTAAGTCTTGTGAATTTGGAGATTTGAGAAACTCACTAGTTAAAGACAGAATGGTTTGTAGAATTCCAGAGAACGGACTCAGAGAAAGACTGTTGCATGAAAAAGATCTGACCCTGGAAAACGCGGTGAATATGTGTAGGTCAACAGAAACCACACAAGAACAAACTGAGGAGCTGCACAGGGCAGACACAACAGTGCATGCTGTGAAAACAGAGAAGCAGCACACAAGGCATTTCTGAAAGCAACAGCAAAGCAAAGAGGAAGGCTCAAACAGCAAATGCAGCAGATGTGGAGGTAGACACATTCCAAAGATGTGTCCTGCTGATGGGAAGTCCTGCAATAGCTGTGGGGAGAAGAATCACTTTGCAAGGTGCTGCAAAGCTGGTGCTAACAAGAGAAAGGTGCACACAGTTGATGAGGAAATGGAGGAATTCTTTGTGGATTCTGTACAGACTGTGGCTGCTGGTAAAACAGAATGGATTGTTCCAGTAACTGTGAATGAGACAGTAATTCCATTCAAGCTTGACACCGGAGCTCAGGTGAATCTGTTATCCGTGGATGATTATAAGACTCTCACAGTAAAGAGTAAGATTTACCCTGTGAAGTTAAAAGTGACAGGCTACACTGGAGAGAAAGTTCCAGTAAAAGGGGGCTGTATGGTGACCTTTAAGCACAAGGGGCAGCGCTTAAAATCACAGCCACTGATTGTAGAAAAGAGAGTACAGCCAATGTTGGGTCTGAGTGCATGTGAAAAGCTCAACCTAGTGAAAAGAGTTTTCATAGTAGCTTCACATACCAAAGGTGACCACACAACACTCATGGAAGAGTATGCAGATGTCTTTGAGGGGCTCTGATGTTTACCTGGTGTACACAAACTTCACATAGATGAAGCAGTGGCTCCTGTTGTCCATGTATGCAGGAAAGTTCCGTTTCAACTTAGAGATATACTTAAAAAAGAACTAGCACGCATGGAACGGATGAATGTCATACAGAAAACTGAAGAACCAACAGATTAGGTGAGTTCACTGGTCATTGTGCAAAAGAAAAATGGAGCATTGCGGATATGTCTAGACCCAAGAGATCTCAATAAAGCCATCAAGAGAGAGCATTTTAAATTGCCAACATGGAAGGAGATCACGTCCTGGTTTTCAGGTGCCAAATGGTTTAGCAAGCTCAATGCATCATCTGGGTTTTGGCAGATGAAGCTTGATGAGGCAAGTTCGAGACTGTGTACTTTTAACACACCACAGGGAAGATATCACTATCTTCAGCTGCCGTATGGGATCCTGTCTGCACCAGAAGTCTACCATAAAACCAGCCGGTGTCGAGACCATGATGGATGACGTCATCGTCTGGGAGTCCACCAAGGAGGAACATGATACTCGACTGAGACAAGTGCTTGACGTGACAAGGAATGTCAATTTGAAATTAAATAAAGAGAAATGTGACTTTGGAGTGAAGACACTGATCTTCATAGGAGATGTCATATCTGAAGAGGGAGTGAAGCCTGACCCAAGAAAGACATCAGCCATTGAAAACATGGAGAGGCCCCAAAACAGAGGAGGTGAGACGTTTCTTAGGGATGGTGACTTACCTGGCTAAGTTCATCCCATGATTGTCAACAGTGTCAGCATCACTTAGGTCACTGCTTGAGGAAAAAAATGAATGGATTTGGTCTCACGAGCAAGAAGAGTGTTTCCAGACATTGAAAAGGGTCCTGAGAAGAGCCCATGCTGAAGTTTTATGATCCGGAAAGGTGTATCAGGATATCAGCTGATGCGTCCCGGGACGGCCTTGGATCAGTACTACTGCAGCAGCACGATGGCACATGGCAACCTGTGGCCAATGCATCAAGGGCTTTAACAAGTGCAGAAGCCAACTATGCACAGATAGAGAAAGAGCTTCTCACCAGTACATATGCATGAGAAAGGTTCCATCAGTACATCTATTGGCAAACTATTGAAGTGGAGACAGACCATTTACCATTGGTCTCAATTATGTCCAAACCACTGAATGATGGTCCCATGAGGATACAGCGCATGTTGATAAGGCTGCAGAAATATGATGTGAAGATGATCCACGCACCGGGAAAGTATATGTTCACTGCTGATTCTCTGTCTCGAGCAGTCAATGAGACAGAAAAGAGTGACCAACAGGTAATAGAAACATAGAAAACTTACAGCACAATTCAGGCCCTTCGGCCCACAAAGCTATGCCGAACATGTCCCTACCTTAGAAATTACTAGGCTTACCCAGAGCCCTCTATTTTTCTCAACTCCATGTACCTATCCAAAAGTCTCTTAAAAGACCCTGTTGTATCCGCCTCCACCACCGTTGCCGGCAGCCCATTCCACACACTCACCACTCTCCGAGTAAAATACTTACCCCTGACATCTCCTCTGTACCCACTCCCCAGCACCTTAAACCTATGTCCTCTTGTGGCAACCGTTTCACCTTTGGGGAAAAGCCTCTGACTATCTACACGATCAATGCCTCTTATCATCTTATACACCTCTATCAGGTCCCCCCTCATCCTCCGATGCTCCAAGGAGAAAAGGCTGAGTTCCCTTAACCTGTTTTCATAAGGCATGCTCTCCAATCCAGGCAGCATCCTTGTAAATCTCCTCTGCACCCTTTCTATGGCTTCCACATCCTTCCTGTAGTGAGGCGACCAGAACTGAGCACAGTACTCCAAGTGGGGTCTGACCAGGGACCTATATAGCTGCAACATTACCTCTCGGCTCCTAAATTCAATTCCACAATTGATGAAGGACAATACACCGTGTGCCTTCTTAACCACAGAGTCAACCTGTGCAGCTGCTTTGAGCATCCTATGAACTCGGACTCCAAGATCCCTCTGATCCTCCACACTGCCAAGAGTCCTACCATTAATACTATACTCTGCCATCATATTTGACCTACCAAGATGAACCACTTCACATTTATCTGTGTTGAACTCCATCTGCCACTTCTCAGCCCAGTTTTGCATCCTACCTATGTCCTGCTATAATGCAGATATACAGGCCTATGTTGACATGATTGTCATCTCTCTTCCAGTATCTCTGGATAGAACAGAGAAGATTAGGAAAGCAGCAGAGGCAGCTGAAACAATGAAAGTACTCAAGGATACAATACGCAAAGGATAGCCAGCAGCAAAGGATGACTGTCCAATGTGTATTCGGGATTATTGGGCATGCAGAGCTGAACTGTCAGTAGTGAAGATATGGTCTTCAAAGGGAACAGGTTTGTGATTCCAGTGTCATTACGCAAGGAGATGCTCCAGAAGATACACGAAGGGCATCTTGGGGAGGAAAAATGTAAACGTGGAGCACATGAAGTGATGTACTGGCCAAGAATGAACCAAGACATCAGCCGGACTACTGCTTCATGTGAAATATGCCTTACCTACAGACCAAAGCAGCAAGCAGACTACTTACACCACGTCCTGTACCAGACAGGCCGTACTTCAAAGTTGTAGTGGATTTGTTTGACTGTAATGGGAAGAGCCACGACTTTTCCAATTACCCAGAGGTTGTGACACTGCAATCATCGTCCAGCAAAGCAGTTATCATGTTCCTGAAAGCTGTGTTTGTGAGGCCTGCAGTTCCATGTGAGTTAGTATCAGACAATGGTCCACAATTTTCAAGCTGTGAATTTGAATCCTTTGCCAATGTTTGGGGGGTTTCAACATATAACCTCAAGCCCACATCACCCAAAATCTAATGGCCTAGCAGAGAGTTCAGTTAAGGTGGTGAAGGGCCTCATGAAGAAAGCACAAGATGGACGAGAGGATCTCCACAGAAGTCTAATGATTTACAGAAGTGCACCACTGCAGAACGGCCTTTCACCAGCCCAAGTGCCGATGGGTCGACACATACGCACTAACCTTCCAATACATGAAAACCTGTTGACACCTGAAGGAGCACACGAGGTCAAACAGGCTAAAGAGGAAGGGAAAGAAAAACAGAAACGGAATCACAAGGCAGCGAAAAGCCGACCAGTCCTGAAGCCTGGGGATCAAGTGCGAATCCGAGATCGTGATTCTGGCACATGGTCCATGCAAGGACTTGTGCAAGAGGAAGTAAATCCACATTCATACCAGATCCAGACGGAGCGAGGGACACCTCTGAGGAGGAACCGCGTGGACCTACGACCACAAGCTCCAACCCATGGCTGTGACCCGTCCCGTGTCAGTACACCAAAGGGGCCGGCATATGGAGAAAATGAACATGTGGACCAGACTTCCCAGGCAAACGCCAACGCAGCAGATGAAAGCAACGCACTTGCGGAAACAAGTACCAGACCGAAAAGGACCATGAAACCACCTCAGAGACTGATTGAAAGCTGCTGAGTGGACAAGGGTTCTTGGCAGGTTTATAAGGACAAAGTATTGTGTTTGTTTTTCTTTAAAGGGGGAAGATGTGTTATTATGTGTTATTATGTAGTTATAATAAAGAACTACAGTTCCCAGTAGGCAATGCAAGGGGTCACATGGGGGGACAGGAAGTGACTGTGAAAAGAGTGGGAAAGCAAGCCAGGCTGTTGTTTTGTTAATAAAATGTTCAGACGTTAAACCCACGCGAAGTTTGTCTCTTGATGAAGAACAAACATAACAGGCTGCCCCCGGAACCTTTCACGGTCTGTGCAAACTCGGGATACTGATAGAGCACTTTCTCCAGCGCGGAGATTTCTGGGTAAGGGCGGCTGACATGGAAGCAGCTTTGCAGCTCGCTATCAATAAATGCTTTTCGTTGCCTCAGATCGCCATCATCCCTTCACATTGGCAGGACATTGCAGTAACAACCGAAACTGACAGGGCATTTGCAACAGCTAAGCATGACAACAACAACTGGAATTGTCATACAAAATCGAAGTGCATCGATGGGCTGATACAAGAACAACCGGCAATAGACATTACAACAACTGCATGCTGTGACATAATTTCAACAACCCACATCGACTGGCCATCACAACAACTCACATCACGTGCGCATTACAACAACTGGCATCGATAGGACGTTACAGCAACAAGCATTGACAGGGTGAGTCCAAACTAAAGCTCATCGCAGAACACACTAACAACTCTAACTGGTATTGTCTGGACATTACAGCATTCACTCCGATAGAGCATCATAACAACATGAATAGGATGAGCCCAAAACTACTGGATCATTATAAATGTTTGTAAAAGGGCAGCACGGTAACTTAGCGGTTAGCGTAACACTATTACAGCGCCGGTGCTCTGGGTTCAATTCCGGCCGCCGTCTGTAAGGAGCTTGTACGTTCTCTCCGTGTCTGCGTGGGATTCCTCTGGGTGCTCCGGTTTCCTCCCACATCCCAAAGACGTACAGGTTAGGAAGTTGTGGGCGTGCTATGTTGGTGCCAGGAGCGTGGTGACACTTGCGGGCTGCCCCCAGAACACTCTACGCAAAAACATGCATTTCACTGTGTGTTTCGATGTACATGTGACTAATAAAGATATCTTATACTGCTTTATTAATTACGGTTGATTCAAACAATTCAAAGATTCACCATGTAGTTTCAACCAATCACTTAACTCTTTATTTCACAGCTCTTTCACTAACTTGCTGTTATGCCAGAGGTAAGCAGGATTGTTCACAGACCTGATAGAAATAAGCCTTGCACAGGCAATGCTGCGCACAACACACTTTACTGGTGAGTTACAACAAGTGGTACTTATCTCGGGAAGCGCGCCTGAGCCCGTTTAACTGCAGTGCCCCATTCCAATCGGTCCACAGCATCAGTCGCGACCTAACCTGTGGTGTGCTCACTCTGTTATACCCTGGTCACTTCTCTCCGCCCCTACCTGGGTCCATCCTTTGTCCAGGTCGACCCATCACGTGACCATCACCCCAGGCCCTGCAGGCTCATGTCTGCAGAGATGATACCTCGGTTACCTAGCACCCAGGTCACACTCCCCCCGTGCACACACACACATTTGATCTCAGCAATTGTTCCTTGCGCTCTCTGGCCGACATTTCAAGATCCTACACTTGCACAACTGTTTAGTTTACTTTCACAGCTCCCAAAACCCACCACCTGTATTCAGATATTACCCGCTCTTTATGCACCTGGCCAGGGTTTGATCCTGGCGAATTCTTCTCCGAGTCCCTGACTCAGGGAATTCCTCAGTGGTTGGTCTCTGGAGCCACTGCTGCTGGTTATCGCGTAAGGCACTTTCTGTACGATTTTCCTCCTGCCTCCCATACTTTGCTTCGTCCTTTATTGCCCTAACACAGCCTTAAGTGCGCTCGTCCATACGAGCATCTGTTTCCCGACCTCCTTCAAATTTCTGCTTGCTCTGCCCTATGATTATTTTAACCGTTTGGTTCCTAAATTGCTAAAGTGTTCATTTGAGATTTGTAATCTATCAAAAAGTACTTTGCCACAAGATTGGTATTGGTTTATTGTTGCCACGTACCGGGGTACAGTGAGAAACCTGTCTTGCGTACCGATCGTACAGGTCAATTCATTACACAGTGCACATCAGGTCCCAAACACCCCTCTCTGTTTGTTCTGCCCTTAGGATAACTCACAGTGGGATGTTTACGATGGGATAGTCCACAGGGCTGTGAGGCTGTCTCAGTGATGTCGAGCACCTTTGCTCTGACTGTCGCAACAGCCAGGACCTCCCGGTGGCTGTCTGCTTCAATTCCACATCCCACTCCCACACTGACGTGTCTGTCCGCGGCCTCCTCTACTGCCACGCTGAGGCCAGGCGCAGGTTGGAGGAACAACACCCCGTATTCTGCCTTGGGAGTCTCCAACCTGACGGCCTCAACATCGATTTCTCCAACTTCCAGTAACCCCTCCCCTTCTTTTTCTCCCCCCCCCCCCCCACTCTTCTGTCTTATTCCTGTGGCTCCCTTCCCCTGCCTTGATGACCTGCCCATCTCCTCTCCTCCCCTCCCCCATCCTTTATTCCATGGTCCACCGCCCTCTCCTACCAGATTCCTTCCTCTTCAGCCCTTTGCCTCTTCTACCTATTACCTCTCAGCTTATTACATCTTCCCCCCTCCCCCACCCACCTACCTTCCCCCTCTCACCTGAACCTACCTCTCCTCTGCCTGCGTGTGCTCCTCCCCCTCCCCCCACCTTCTTATTCTGGCTTCTGCCCTCTTCCTCTCCAGTCCTGATGAAGGGTGTTGACCCGAAACGTCAACTGTTTATTTCCCTCCATAGATGCTGCCTGACCTGCTGAGTTCCTCTAGCACTTTGTGTGTGTTGCTCCAGATTCCAGCATCTGCAGAATCTCTTGTGTCTCCAGTGACTGCAACTCCCATGGTTGGGGCAGTATAACAAAGCACACTGATGCTGATTATCAAAGCAACTTGCATAGTATTATAACAATAATTGGCATTGAGAGGGCGTTCCAACATTAATTTATTTTCAGCAAGCATTTCAATATCAATAAAACCACACCGGCAGGTCATAACAAATGATTACCCACATTGGGTAAATGCTGGAATCCATTATTAAGGAGCTGAAAGGCCATTAAAATGGGGGTGAGAAGGAACTTCTGCACTCAGGCAGTCAAGAATCTTTGGAATCTCTTGGCAGAGATGGAGACAGAGTCATAACCAAAGCAAAGAACGACCGATATTTAAACTACAAGGGAGCCAAGGACTATAGGGAGACAGTGGGAAGTAAGTCATAGAGTCCTACAGCACAGAAACAGGCCCTTCGGCCCAACTGGTCCATGCCAACCAAGATGCCCCATCCAAGCCAGTCCCACTTGCCAGCGTTTGGCCCATAACCTTCTAAACCTTTCCAATCCATGTACCCATCCAACTGTCTTTTAAAAGTTGTCATTGTACCTGCCTCGATCACTTCCTCTGGCAGCTCATTCCATATACATACCACATGCTGTGTAAAAATATTGTCCAAGTTCTTATTAAATCTCTCCCCTTGAAGCGTAAACCTATGTCTTTGAGTTATTGCTTCCCCAACCCTGGGAAAATGACCAAGTGCACTCACCCTATCTGTGTCCCTCATGGTGTTATAAGACTATTGAACAGTTCCCTAGTAAGATAAGATAGACCCTTGACCTCAAAATCTACCTCATTATGACCCGCACCTTATTGTCTACCTGCACCGCACTTTCTCTGTAGCTGTTACAGTTCATTATGAATTCTGTTATTGTTTTACCCTATACTACCTCAATACACTGTTGTAATGAATTGATGTGTATGAACGGTATGCAAGATAAGTTTTACACTGTGCCTTGGTACAAGTGACAGTAATAAACCATAAGAGTTGCCCCTCATGTTCCCCTTAACTCTTACCCCTCTCGCCTTAAACCTATGCCCTCCAGTTCTTGAGTGCATTCACCCTATCTATGCCCCTCACGGTTTTATACACCTCTATAAGATCACCTCTCAGTCTCCTACACTCCAAGGAATAAAGTCCTCGCCTGTCCAACCTCTCCCTATAACTCGGTCCCTGAAGTCCTGGAAACATCCTTGTAAATCTTTTCTGCATCTTTCCTATAGCAGGGCGATCAAAGCTGAACACAATGCTCCAAGTGCGGCCTCACCAGCATCCTGTACAACAGCGTCATGACCTCCCAACTTTTAGACTCAGTGCCCTGACTGGTGAAGGCCAGTGTGCCAAAAACCTTCTTCACCTGTGTACATGTGACTCCACTTTCAGGGAACCAGGTACTTGAACTCCAAGGCCCCTCTGTTCCACAATCCTCCCAGGGCCCTGCCATTCACTGTGAAAATCCTACCTGGGTTTGACTTTCCAAAATGCAACAGCTTGCACTTATCTAGTGTTGAGGGTAAGATTGGATGACTTATGGAGTCATCCAGTTACCCAGCATGGAAAGAGGCCCTTTAGCCCACCAAGTCTGTGCTGACGATCAACCAATCGTTACACTAATCCGACATTAATCCCATCTCCTCTTCTCCCCCGCACCTGCCTATCACTGTATCTCACCTGCGTCTACCTATCCGCACCCTGTGCCCACCCCGCCTCCCCTCTTCTGTCCACCTATCACTGCTCTGCTTTTCCCTCCTTTATATGGGGCTTCCCCCTTTTCCTATCTTCGGTCCTGACCCGAAACATTGACCGCCTGCCTTTCTCCGCGGATGCTGCCCGGCCTGCTGAGTCCCTCCAGCGTCATCGTGTTTTTCATCTGGACATCCCAGCATCTGCAGTCCTTTGTTTCTCAAATTTCTCCATCAACTGCCCCAGATTCTATCGCTCACCAGGGGAAATATACAGCAGCCAATTGGTCCCCCAAATGGCACGTCTTTGGGACACGGAAGGAAACTGGAGCACTCGGGGGGGGGGGGGGGGGGGGGGAAACCCACGCGGTCACGGGGAAAATGGGCAAACAGGGGCCAGGGTCAGGGTTGAACCCGGGTCTCTGGAGCTGTGAGACAGTGGCTCTACCCACCGCGCCACTGAGTTGTGCCTAGTTCTTATGGGACATTTCAAAACACACATTGATTGGGCAACTATAACAACAACGTACATTGGAAGGATATACAGCAACTCAGATCCATGGGACATTTCAACAACCTGCATTGATGGGGCACTGCCACAGCTTGCGTTGACAAGACTGTTCAACAAAATTCTCGTTGGCAGTGCATTGCAACAACAGTTCACTCCAGATTCCCTCTCACATCGGTTGGTATTGGTATTGGTTTATTATTGTCACTTGTACCGAGGTACAGTGAAAAACTTGTCTTGCATACCAATCGTACAGATCAATTCATTACACAGTGCAGATACATTGAGTTAGTACAGAGTGCATTGAGGTAGTACAGGTAAAAACAATAACAGAATACAGAGTAAAGTGTCACAGCTACAGGGAAGTGCAGTGCAGGTAGACAATAAGGTACAAGGTCACAGCAAGGTAGATGGTGAGGTCAGGAGTCCATCTCATCATATAAGGGAACCATTCAATCATCTTATCACAGTGGGATAGAAGCTGTCCTTGAGCCTGGTGGTACGTGCCCTCAGGCTCGTGTATCTTCTGCCTGATGGGAGAGGGGAGAAGCGAGAATGACCCGTGTGGGTGGGGTCTTTGATTATGCTGGCTGCTTCACCAAGGCAGCGAGAGGTATAGACAGAGTCCATGGAGGGGAGGCTGGTTTCTGTGACACGCTGGGCTGTGTCCACAACTCTCTGCAGTTTCTTGTGGTCCCGGGCAGAGCAGTTGCCGTACCAAGCCGTGATGCATCCAGATAGGATGCTTTCTGTGGTGCATGGATAAAAATTGTTGAGTGTCAAAGGGGACATGCCAAATTTCTTTAGCCTCCTGAGGAAGGAGAGGTGCTGGTGAGCTTTCTTGGCCGTGGCATCTACGTGGTTGGACCAGGACAGGCTACTGGTGATGTAGGCAAGCTATATGTTGCAGAATAACTCTTGCCCAAGGCTTAGACTGGCTCTGACAGGAGGCAAAGATCTGCAGGATGTTTCGGAATGAGATTTGCCTGCAGGCAGTGATGGTAAGTAGTTGAAAGGGACGGTGAACCCAGGGTATGTCCCTTCTCCCATCTTCCCATTTTAGAAGCAGTTTCAATGCAGACAAATTAAATTTCTCACTGCACTATGGAGGGCTATGTGGGAGGGAAGGGTTAGATAGATCTTAGAGCAGGATAAAATATCGGCACAACATCGTGGGCCGAAGGGCCTTTACTGTGCTGTAGTGTTCTATGATCTATACAAAATAAAAACTTAGAACGTTCAATGTGTATCCACAACGCATCCCAAAACCCTTACAGATTGTGGAATGAAGAAATACTTCTCTAGGGGAAAACATCAGTTTCACTTAACAATTAAACATTTCCGTTTACCTGCTAATTTGATACATCATTCCAAAACTTTCTGTCGTAAAATATAAATTTGACTGATTTTGTTAGGAGCCTGTTAAACACACAGATATTACACACATACATATGTGCATTCACACGTTTAACTTACTTAATGATTGCTGGATCCTCTGTTTGTCATACCCCTCCCCCTCCCCACCCCTCCCCTACCCGTGCCTCACCCCCACCCGTACCCCACGCCTCCCCCACCTATCCCTCATCTCGTATAATAAAGGAATCTGGAGTGCTTATGACTCTGATCTGACTGGCCGTAAATGAAGCCTTTTAATACACTAGGGACTTCTGTACTGAACAGCAGAGCAGACACAAAGCCGTGTACTATAGAGTCACGGAGCACGTAAACAAGCCCTCCCGCGCCAACCATCGAGCTCTCATCTACACTCTTTCCGTTTTATCGTCTCTTTTGTATATTGGTGAAGTCGGAAGGTTTCGGCAATATACAGAAGGATGGTTTGAATATGGCATAAGATAATTACACACGAAGTTAACAGCTTTAAATAAAGACTGAATAGTTAGCGTTTTTTTAATGTCAGCCTTACAGGAGGACGATGTAACGCCACTTCGTGTCATAGTAACTGCACAATGTTCATTGGTTTATTACTATCACACGTACCGAGGTACAGTGAAAAACTTTTGTCTTGCGTGCCATCCATACAGACCATTTCACCACGTTAGTACATGGAGGTAGGACAAGAGAAAAGCAGTAACAGAATGCAGAATATAGTGCAATGTAACAGAATGAGGAGGAGCCCATTTAGCCCGTCAGCACTTCTCCACCTGTGATGAGAGCTAAATCAATGGACCTGACTTTCTCTCAAATCTCTTAATACCGTTGGTTAACAAATTTAAAAACTATCAAGCTTGGAGACAAAAATGAAGAAGTGACTTCCCATCAATTGAACTAAATTGATCCGCGGAATCAGCGCATTGTTTTTTTTTTAATTTAATTTCTTTCTCAGTGCTAATTCCCGCGGTTCTTGCTGGATTTGGACAAGCTCCCGATCCGCCCAACTGCTTTTCCAGCAGGCAGGCGATTTTTTTTTAAAAAAGCGCTGATCGCAAGTGAATCAATGGCTGCCCGCTTACCCACAACCCCCTCTGGTCCAGAAATCGCTGTATGCCAGCCGCGCTCTCATTGGCGCCCATGCGCTGTGCGAGGCCAGCGGTGCATTTCGGGTCAAGGCTGCCGGTGGGACCGTCCGGTGAGAAGCGGGAACGTCCCCGGGTCCGGGGGCGGAGCGCGGGCGGGGGCAGAGGGGGGACGAGCCGGGACCGTCCCAGTGCGGCGGCCCCCGGGCTTTCTGGAGCTCGCACCGATTCAGCCCCGGCTGGGGGCTGCTCCTCGGGCCCGGAACGCAGCCTCGGGGCTGGTGAAACTCGCTGCCCTCTTCCCCCTCCCCTCCGCCGGTAAATTGGTTGATTATTGTCACAGGTACCGGGGTACAGTGAAAAACTTTGTTTTGCATGCCATCCATACAGATCATTTCATTACAACAGTGCATCGAGGTATTACAAAGGAACACTGTAACAGAATGCAGAATATAATGCAACAAACAATCTGCTGGAGGAACTCAGCAGGTCGAGCAGCATCTGTGGGTGGGACAGGAATTGTCAACGGTTCAGGCTGAAGCCCCTCATGAGGATTTCCTGATGTTCTGATGCAGGGTTTCCAGCTGAAACCTGGACAATTGCTAACCCCAGAGTTCCTCCAGCAGATTGTTTGTTGCTCCAGATTACAGCGTCTGCCGTCTCCTGTGTCTGCTTCATGTTACAGTTACAGAGAAAGTGCAGTGCAGGCAGACAATAAGGTGCAAGGCACCGACGAGGTAGACTGTGAGGTCAAGAGAGCATCTGGCCAGGGAGGGACCTTCCGCCTGCTGTGTGAGTTGGAAGGAGTTCACTAATTTACCCCCACTGTTCACACCCTCCTGTCTCCACAGCGATGAACCCACTTCAGTGTCCCTATTGTGGTAAAAACTTTAAGCGATCCAGTGATCTGAGGAGACACCAACGCATTCACACCGGGGAGAGGCCGTTCACCTGTTCCCAGTGCGGGAAAGGATTCACTCAGTTTTCCAACATGGTCACGCACCAACGGGTTCACACGGGAGAGAGACCGTTCATCTGCCCCGAGTGCGGGAAGGGATTCACTGAGTCATCGACCTTGCTGATACACCAGCGGGTCCACACCGGGGAGAGGCCGTTCACCTGCTCCGAGTGCGGGAGGGGGTTCACTCAGTCGTCCGATCTCCTGAGACACCAGCGGGTTCACACGAAGGACAAAGTTTAAATGCGCTGGATGTGGAATACTGCAGCAGCTGAGACTTGGATTGTGTGGTTATCATTGCTGCTTAAAGCCTGGATATTCTACACATTTAGGGTTTGTTTCTGCTTGTGTTAATATCCCTATAAATGGGATGGTTTATTATTTTGGGTCTGTGGAATAAATCTGTTGCATTTTAAATATTGTCTCTGTAACACATAAAACTTACAGTACAGATTGAGGTGGATTAGAATTGATCAGAAGCGACAGGCAATCTGCTGGAGGGACTCCGCGGGCTGTGGGAGGTCCAGATCGTTTGTTGCCCCAGGTTTCAGCATCTGCCGTCTCTTGTGTCTTATGGGGACCTACAGCAGACAGAAAATAAAAGGCCCCCTATACTATTAATGACAAGGGTGCGTCAAAAGGCATTAATGCATATAACCATTCAATATTTGCACAGCGCGTTAATAAGTTTATCTCGACACATAGTGTCAAAATTAACTAATTAATTTTGCCACACAACGAGAAAACAACTGACTTATGAAAAATATTCACAACTGTTTTGTGAACACAAGGAGCAGGAGTAGGCCCTCTGACCCATCAAGACTGCTGCACCATTCACTAAGATTGGTATTGGTTTATTATTGTCACTTGTACCGAGGTACAGTGAAAGACTTGTCTTGCATACCGATCGTACAGGTCAATTCATTACACAGTGCAGTTACATTAAGTTAGTACAGAGTGCCTTGAGGTAGTACAGGGTAAAAACTAACAGAATACATAGTAAAGCGTCACAGCTACAGGGAAGTGCATTGCAGGTCGACAACAATGTGCAAGGTCAAACAAGGTAGATTGTGAGGTCAGGAGTCCATCTCATCGTATAAGGGAACCATTCAATAGTCTCATCACCGTGGGATAGATGCTGTCCTTGAGCCTGGTGGTAAGTGCCCTCAGGCTCCTGTATCTTCTGCCTGATGGGAGAGGAGAGAGAATGACCCGGGTGGGTGGGGTCTTTGATTATGCTGGCTGCTTCACCAAGGCAGCGAGAGGTATAGACAGAGTCCATGGAGGGGAGGCTGGTTTCCAGGACGCGCTGGGCTGTGTCCACAGCTCTGGTATTGGTATTATTTTATTATTGTCACTCGTACCGAGGTACAGTGAAAAACTTGCCTTGTGTAGCAGTTTCTTGAGGTCCTGGGCAGAGCAGTTGCCATACTTTCTATGATGAATCTCCTCTTCATGCTTTCCAGTGCAGTCACATCCTTCCGGTAGTGTGGTGACCAGAACTGGTCTAAAGATAGGATGCTTTCTATGGTGCATTGATAAAAATCATTAATAAAAATACATCGATAAGATCACGGCTGATCTGTCCGTGGACTCAGGTCCACCTACCTGCCTTTTCCTCATAACCCTTAATTCCCCTACTGTGCAAAAATCTATCACACTGTGTCTTAATGAGGTAGCTTCCACTGTTTCCCTGGGCAGAGAATTCCGCAGATTCACTACTCTCTGGGAAGAGCAGTTCCTCCTCATCTCCGTCCTAAATCTACTCCCCCGAATCTTGAGGCTACGTCCCTTAGTTCTAGTCTCACCTACCAGCGGAAACAGCTTAAATGCACATTTTCAGTTGTACCTGCAGCAGGACGAACATGAAAAATGAAACCATGCCACAGGCCCTGAGCAACAGTCCAAGAACGCAGATGACAGGAAAATTTGTGATGTCGTGGATAGCGAGGAGGGTTATTTGAGACAGCAGTGGGATACGGATCAGCTGGAAAGCTGGGCAGAGCAACAGCAGACGGACTTTAATCCTGACAAGTGCAAGTTGATGCATTTTGGGAAGGCAAATGAGTAAATGGGAGCGTTGATGAATGGTGGGGCCTTGGGGGTCAAGTCCACAAATCCTTGGAGGTCGCAGTACGTGGAGAAGGTGGCAGAGAAGGCTCACGGGACGGTTGGCTTCATCAGCCGCGGCAGAGAATGTAAAAACTGGACGTCAGGGTACAACGTCACAAAACTCTGGTTTAGGCCCGGAGTATTGTGTTCGGTTCTGGTCACCACACTGCAGGAAGGATGCGATTGCACTGGAGAGAGTGAGGAGATTCATCAGGGTGTTGCCTTGATTGGAGCATTTCAGTTACAAGGAGAAGTTGGAAAAGCTGGTTTGTTATCCTCAGGCGTGGAGGAGGGTGAGGGGTGACCTGATAGAGGTATCCAAAACTACGAGGGGGATATAAAGGGTAGATTGTTAAAAATCATTTTCTTATACTGGGGGCATCTGAGATGAGAGGGCATAGGTTTGAGGTGAGAGGTTTGGGGTTTAGAGGGGATCTGAGGAGGAATTGGAGTTGGTTTATTATTGTCACTTGTACCGAGGTACAGTGAAAAACTTGTCTTGCATACGGTTTGTACAGATCAATTCATTACACAGTGCATTGAGGTAGGACAGAGTAAAACAATACAGAATACAGAGTAAAGTGTCACAGCTACAGAGAAAGTGCAGTGTAGGTAGACAGTAAGGTGCAAGGTCATAACAAGGTAGATTGTGAGGTCAAGAGTCCATCTTATTGTACTAGGAACGTTGAATAGTCTTATAATGGCAGGATAGAAGCTGTCCTTGAGGCTGGTGGTACGTGCCCTCAGGCTTTTCTATCTTCTGCCCAATGGCGGGGGGGGGGAGGGGGGGAGGCGGGGTAAGAAGAGAGAATGTCTGGGGTGGGTGGGGTCTTTAATTATGTTGGCTGCTTTACTGAGGCAGCGAGAGGTGTAGAGTCCATGGAGGAGAGGCTGGTTTCCGTGATGCGCTGGGCTGTGTCCACAACTCTCTGCAGTTTCTTCCAGTCCTGGGCAGAGCAGTTGCCATACCAAGCCAGGATGCATCCAGACAGGATGCTTTCTACAGTGCATCGATAAAAGTTGGTGAGGCTCGACAGGGACTTGCCAAATTTCTTTAGCCTTCTGAGGAAGTAGAGGTGCTGGTGAGCTTTCTTGGCCATGGCATCTACGTGGTTGGACCAGGACAGGCTATTGGTGATGTTCACTCCTAGGGATTATTTTGACACAGAGAGTGGTTGGAATCTGGACACTCTGTCTGAGGAGGTGGCAGAGGTGGATATGCTGACAACAAGGGACCTGTTTTGGTGCTAAACGACTCTGTGACACTTAACATCTTGGGTGATTCTTGCTGTCGAAGCTGTCACCTACACATTATGTATCAATGTTTTCAATCATTCCTGAAACACCAAATATTGGCTGAACCTCATAAAGAGTGAATCTCTTTCATATACCGATTACACCTATGTTTCAATGCTACCTTTACTTCATTATGAAAGTGAAATATGGAACAATACAGGACAGGGACAGACCCTTCAGCCCACAATGTTGTGCTGAACTAATTAAACTAGTAATTAAATGCCTCACTAAACTAATCCCTTTTTAATCAAAATCAGTATCATTATCACTGACATGCATTGTGAAATTTATTGTTTTGCAGCAGCAGTACAGTGCAAGACATAAAAATTACCATAAGTTACAAAAATAAATAAATAGAGCAAAAGAGGAATAACGAGGTAGTGTTCATGGGTTCAGGGACCGTTCAGGAATCTGATGGCGGAGGGGAAGAAGCTGTTCCTGAATCGCTGAGTGTGGGTCTTCAGGCTCCCCGGTGGTATTAACGTGAAGAGGGCATGTCCCAGGTGGTGAGGGTCCTTAGTGATGGATGCCGCCTTCTTGAGGCACCGCCTCCTGAAGATGTCCTCGATGGCGGGGAGGGTTGTGCCCACGATGGAGCTGGCTGAGTCTGCAACCCTCTGCAGCCTCTTTCGAACCTGCACATTGGAGCCTCCATACCAGGCGGTAATGCAACCAGTCAGAATGCTCTCCACCGAACATCTGTAGAAATTTGCAAGGTATACCAAATCTCATCAAACTCCTGATGAAGTAAGGCCGCTGGCGTGCCTTCTTCATGATTGCATCGATGTGTTGGGCCCAGGATAGATCCTCTGAGATGTTGACGCCCAGGAACTTGAAGCTGCTCACCCTTCCCACCGCTGACCCCTCGATGAGGACTGGTGTGTGTTCTCCCGACTTCCCCTTCCTGAAGTCCACAATCAATTCCCTGGTCTTGCTGACGTTGAGAGCGAGGTTGTTGTTGTGACACCACCCAACCAGCCGATCTATCTCACTCCTGTACGCCTCATCACCATTCTGCCTACACAATGTCCACATCCCTCCATTCTCTGCACAATGAATGATAGATGCTTAAACACTATCATATTTGCCTCCACCAGCATCCACAGTGCATTCCAAGCACCCACCATTCTCTGTGTAAAACACTTGCCCCACACATCTCCTTTGAAATTACCCCCTCTCACCTTAAACGCGTGCCCTCTGGTATTAGACATTTCGACCCTGGGAGAAAGGATACCGGCTGTCTACTCTGCCTATGCCTCTCATAATCTTATAAACTTCTCTCAGGTCTCCCCTCAGTCTCTGCCGCTCCAGAGAAAACAACCCGAGTCTGTCCAACCTCTCCTCATAGCACCTGCCCTGTGATCCGGGCAGCATCCTGGTAAACCTCTTCTGCACCCTCTCCAAAGGCTCCACATCCTCTAGTGGGATGCCCAGAATGGCTTGATGGGCAGTTTATGAAGCTGCAACATAATTTCCTGAAAAAATAAAAACATGGAATCTCACGAGAATGCATATTTTGCCTTTTGTTCTGCCGAGACCTGTGCAAGAATTTTTCTCACGGTCTCATCTGACTCAGTACTAATCCTGGTTCTGATTCGCTTGCTGTCAGAATCAAGATGCTCTGATGCATTTTTGCTTTTGAATTCATTTGGATGAGTTCATGAGGATAGTTCAGACAGACATATCCAAGTGATGGCCAACAGGTTGAGTTTAAACAGTACTCCAAAGCAGTTGTTGAGCATCTTATATTTGTCCGATGAGGGATGATGGCTGATCAATAACTGGTCAATTTGAACATAGAAGGTTTTGGGTCCAGTGAGGTCCTGGGTTTCTCCAAACTGTTTTCGTTTTCAGATGCAGGTCAGATCACTTTGATGATTCTGTGAAACAGCCTGACACCTCTTTTAAAAACTCTTCAACTGTTCCCACAGGAAACCACCAGTGACTCGAGTGACCGCAGTCACTGAACGGCTGTATTGGGGTCAATGCTGCTCCTCAATAACTGAAGACGTGCTTTTTGCTCTCTCTAAACAGCTGAGGGAAAGTGTCCCGAAGTTGTGCCATAAAGACGGCTTCCAATCCTTTCACCTCGGAAGTGCAGCAGCTTCCAGTCGCTGTCATGCAACGGGGGTTGTAAATTTTCCACCGGTCTTGGCACTTGCTGTGTCGTGGTCTTGACACGGAGTGTCTGTGGAAGGCGCACACCTGCTCCATCTTGTGTGTGACAGGTTTTATGAGCACTGGGATGGATTGGCTGTTACCATTGGTGAAAACCTCTTCCCAGGGATACGTGGACATAAGAACAAAAGATATAATCGGCCCATCGAGGTTGCTCCACCATTGGCTGATCTGTCCATGGACTCAGCCCCACCTTCCTCATTACCCTTAATTCCCCTACTGTGGAAAAATCTAACTGTGCCCTAAATATATTTAATGAGGTGGCCTCCACTGCTTCCCTGGGCAGAGAATTCCACAGGTTCACTACTCTCTGGGAAAAGCTGTTCCTCCTCTTCTCCGTCCTGAATCTATTCCCCTGAATCTTGAGGCCATGTCCCCCAGTTCTAGGCTGGGCAGAAAGCGCATAGGGTCTCTCGGAACAAAATAAAGCATTTGAACAGCTTCTGTTTATCCTGTTAATTCGCACTGTGCAAAGGATCAGCAGCATAACTAATGCAGGCGTGTTGTGGATATTTACTTCCCAGGCTCCAAAAAGGCTCCTTGCTAACCTCAGCTTTTTAGCACAGCAGCGTAACCTGTCCAAAGGTCAAGAAGAATTGGTGTTGGTTTATTATTGTCACTTGTACTGAGGTACAGTGAAAAACTTGTCTTGCATACTGATCGTAAAGGTCAATTCATTACACAGTGCAGTTACGTTGAGTTAGTACAGAGTGCATTGAGGTAGTACAGGTAAAAACAATAACAGAATACAGAGTAAAATGTCACAGCTACAGGGAAGTGCAGTGCAGGTAGATAATAAGGTGCAAGGTCACAACAAGGTAGATTGTGAGGTCAAGAGTCCAACTCAACATATAAGGGAATTGTTCAATAGTCTTATCACCATGGGGTAGAAGCTGTCCTTAAGCCTGGTGGTATGTGCCCTCAGGCTCCTGTATCTTCTGTCTGATGGGAGAGGAGAGAAGAGAGAATGACCCGGGTGGGTGGGGTCTCTGATTATGCTGGCTGCTTCACCAAGGCAGCGAGAGGTATAGACAGAGTCCAAGGAGGGGAGGCTGGTTTCCATGACGCGCTGGGCTGTGTCCACAACTCTCTGAAGTTTCTTGTGGTCCCGGGCAGAGCAGTTGCTGTACCAAGCCATGGTGCATCCACATAGGATGCTTTCTATGGTGTATCGATAAAAGTTGGTGAGAGTCAAAGGGGACATGCCAAATTTCTTTAGCCTCCTGAGGAAGTAGAGGCACTGGTGAGCATTCCTGGCTGTGGCATCTACGTGGTTTGACCAGGACAGTGGTTGCTCATTGAGCTAAAATCCTTTTTGCAAAAATTGCAGAAATTGTCCACAGCTCAAGATGTTTGTTATTTGCTGAGTTAAACTTCTAACCAATATTCCCTGCTCAGCCTCTTCACATAAACAAGAGAACAACAGGGTCCACGTTTTCTGAATTAAACCCTCCAGTTACCTGGCCTGGAAATGTGGTTGAAAAAACATCACACGCCAAGTAGTGAAAAAACAGTATAGATGTCAGAAAGCAGTAAGGGTGCAGAATGACAGAGAGAAGGGGTTACAGAAAGAAGACCTAGAATTGCCTTTGGTTTTCGTGACGGACGATTTGTTCGTCTGCAACTTGTTGGTGTGACTTTTTAGCTTGTAAGAATTGTACTTGTGTTTGGAAATCCTTTGTAAGTTACAAGTCATTGTTAAGAATTACTCATCAGAATTAAATGTGTCTCACTTAAAATAAAATAAACTGTGTTTGAACTGCTTCGTTTGCTGGAAGTATCTTCTCCTTGGATGGGAGGATGGACCCACCACTCGAAATAGTGATTACTGACAGCTAGATGTGTCTGTAGAGACTACAGTAGTGAAGTAAACTTGTCCTTAAAGTGCAGGTTGACACAGTATAATCTCCCAATTGTGAGGGTACTCGTAGATACTTATGCCAGGTAGAACTGAAGTCTTGACTTCAGTTTAGGGCTCTCGGACGGTACACTCAATATCATCACAGACTGCCATATTGCTCCAACACACTGCTGCCTTGATTATCCACAGTGATTAGAAATCTTCAAATGTGCTGGTACACAGTCATGTCGTCCGCAAGACCTGTGCCTGTGGGATTCCTCAGCGGCTCAAGTCCGATAGATCTCCCTCTGTCGTTGTCTCTCCCATATCAGGGCCACAGCCTTCTGTGGACACAGAGGAGGTGGCAAGCTCCCTTCTTGGAAGGACATTGGTCCACAGAAGTTTCACAGTCAGGAAGCTCAATCCAAAGAACCCTCAAGACCAGGCAGAGTCAATATCTGGATCTTGCAGAGTCATAGAACAATATAGGCAGAAGATACAGGAGCCTGAGGGCACGTACCACCAGGCTCAAGGACGGCTTCTACCCCACTGTGATAAGACTATTGAACGTTCCCTTATATGATGAGATGGACTCTGACCTCACTACCTACCTTGTTGTGACCTTGCACCTTATTGCACTGCACTTTCTCTGTAGCTGTGAACACTTTTTACTGTTATTGTTTTTACCTGTACTACCTCAATGCAGTCTGTACTAACTCAATGTATCTGCATTGTGTGCTGAATTGACCTGTACGATCGGTATGCAAGACAAGTTTTTCACTGTACCTCAGTACGAGTGACAATAATAAACCAATACCTATACCAATCTTGGAGTCCAAGTCCATAGCTCCCTGAAAGTGGCCACACAAGTTGATAGGGTGGTAAAGAAGGTATATGCGTTGGTCAAGGCAGTGAGTACAAGAACTGGGGTGTCATATTACAGCTGTACAAGACACTGGTTAGACCACACTATGTGGTTCTGGTCACCGCACTACGGGGAGGACATGATTAAGCTGGAGAGATTCACAAGGATGTTGCCTGGATGGGAGGACTGGAGAGACAGGATAAGCCGAGTCTGCTTTCCCTGGAGTGTAGGAGGCTGAGGGGTGACAGGATGGAGGTGAATGAATTGGGACGAGCCTCGTTAGGTAGATAGCCAGAGTCTGTTTCCCAAGGTATGGCTGTCTAACACTACAGGGCACAGGTGTAAGGTGAGTCGGAGAGGTTTAATGGGGACCTGAGGTATAAATTTCTCACATAAAGTCAGGAGGCATGGGATCCAGGGAACCCTGGCTGTGTGGATTCAGAATTGGCTCGCCCATAGAAGAAAGAACGTGGTGGTAGATGGAGTGTATTCTGCCTGGAGGTCAGTGACCAGTGGTGTTCCGCAAGGATCTGTTCTGGGACCCCTGCTCTTTGTGATTTTTATAAATGACTTGGATGAGGATGTGGAAGGGTGGGTTAGTAAGTTTGCTGATGATACAAAGATTGGTGGTGTTGTGGAGAGTGTAGAGGGTTGCTGTAGATTACAACAGAATATTGATAGAATGCAGGGCTGGGCTGAGAAGTGGCAGATGGAGTTCAACCCGGATAAGTGTGAAGTGATACGCGTCAGGCAATCGAATTTGAAGGCAGAATACAAGGTTAATGGCAGGACTCTTAGCAGTGTGGAGGAACAGAGGGATGTTGGGGTCCACGTCCATAGATCCCTCAAGGTTGCTGCGCAGGTCGATAGGGTTGTTAAGAAGGCGTATGGTGTGTTGGCCTTCATTAGTCGGGGTATTGAGCTCAAGAGCCGCAAGGTCATGTTGCAGCTCCATAGAAGTCTGGTTAGCCCACACTTGGAGTATTGTGTTCAGTTCTGGTCACCTCATTATAGGAAGGATGTGGAAGCTTTAGAGAGCGTGCAGAGGAGATTTGCCAGGGTGCTGCCTGGATTGGAGAGCATGTCTTATAGGTTGAGTGTGCTAGGGCTTTTCTCTTTGGAGAGGAGGAGGATGAGAGGTGACTTGATAGTGGTGTACAAGATGATAAGAGGCATAGATCGAGTGGACAGTCAGAGACTTTTTTCCCAGGGCAACAATGGCTAACACAAGGGGACATAAATTTAAGGTGATTGGAGGAGGGTATAAGGGGGATGTCAGGGGTAAGTTTTTTTTTACACAGAGAGTGGTGGTTGCGTGGAACGCACTGCCAGCAGAGGTTGTGGGGGCAGATACATTAGGGACATTTAAGAGACTCTTAGATAGACACATAAATGATAGAGAAATGGGGAACTATGTTGAGGGAAGGGTTAGATAGGTCTTAGAGCAGGATAAAATGTCAGCACAAGATCGTGGGCCAAAGGGCCTGCACTCTGCCGTACTGTTCTATGTTCTAAAGTGAAGTTAGCATCTGGAAAGGGGAGGTGGTGGAGGGAGGAACATTTAAGAGGCATCTGGACAGGTACTTGAAGGAGCAGAGCAGAGAGGGATGTGGGATTAGTAGAGATCGGCATGGTGGTCAGCAAAGGCCTGGTGGGCCGAAGGGCCTGTCTCTGCGCTGCACAACTCTACGGACTGCGTGAGAGTCGGGGGTGGGAGCGGGAGTGAGGTGGGGGGGCACGGAGAGGGCTACAGGATCCGATGGTTCCAACGTCCGCCGGGGAAGGGGCTGGAGAGGTCTCCAGACCCAGTGACTGAAACAGAGAGAGTGGACTCACTGGTTGAAAGTTTTCAACATTCACTAAATTCCGGGAGGTTGCCAGAAGAAAGCAGCGGAGGTGACTTCCTTCTTCAAAAAGGGACTACTGGATTAGGGTCCAGATTGCCATTTTTTCCTTGTCGTTCTAGTTTTCTTTCAGCTTCACGGAAACCAGCCTCCCCTCCATGGACTCTTGTCTTTACCTCTCGCTGCCTTGGTGAAGTAGCCAGCATAATCAAAGACCCCACCCACCCGGGTCATTCTCTCTTCTCTCCTCTCCCCATCAGGCAGAAGATACCGGAGCCCGAGGGCACGTACCACCAGGCTCAAGGACAGCTTCTATCCCACTGTGATAAGACTATAGAACAGTTACGATGAGATGGACTCTTGAACTCACAATCTACCTTGTTGTGACCTTGCACTTTATTGTCTACCTGCAATGCACTTCCCTGTAGCTGTGACACTTTACTCTGTGCTGTTATTGTTTTTACCTGTACTACCTCAATGCACTCTGTACTAACTCAAAGTAGTTGCAATGTATAATGAATTGACCTGTACGATCAGTATGCAAGACAAGTTTTTCACTGTACCTCAGTACAAGTGACAATAATAAACCAATACCAATACCAATCTTGGAGTCCAAGTCCATAGCTCTCTGAAAGTGGACACACAGATCGATAGGGTGGTAACGAAGGTGCATGCGTCGGTCAAGGCAGTGAGTACAAGAACTGGGGTGTCATATTACAGCTGTACAAGACACTGGTTAGACCGCACTGTGTGGTTCTGGTCACCGCACTACAGGGAGGACGTGATTAAGTGTTATGGCAGTGTAATTCACAGTACTTTTCCACTGAGTGCTTTATCAGGAGATCCCCTTATATCACCGGTTCAGACTGGGCTGCAGTATGAAGGGAGAGAACGAGGACAAGTTGACAAGCTCTCTGTTGCTTCATTTAACTTGCCTTACTTGCTGTTACAAGCTGACACCTGCGCTGCCTGAACATCCAGTAAAATGGCTGTCACCATAAGATCGGTGCCTCGTTCTTGACTTCTGAAGAGCCTTCTGGGTAACATCATCTCTAGATCCAATGGGAGGAGGACAGCTGAGGAACTATAAGCCAGTGAGTTTAATGTCGATTGTTGGCAGGAGTCAATGTGGGAGAAAATTTAACGCATTAGTAAAAAGGGTCAAAGCCATTTCTGCCATGACAGCTGTCTGTCCTTGGTGGACTGCCAACTAGCTGACCGTGCCTAGCTACTGTACAAGTAACTGACTCCCATGCTTGCTTGTACCATAAGAAGGACGTGGGAACCTGTTTTTCTTTGGAATCATTGTTCTATAATCCATCCTTACGCTGCAGGCAGAGTAATTTCTAAGCTGATAGCTGCTTCGGGTTATCACCTAGAACGTGCTGCGAAACTTTCGTATTTGTGTAAATGTTTTGTGTAAATGCTCTTTGTCACGTATATTTTAACTATAAAAATGAGTGTAATCCTTTGCTGAGCAGAGTTTCGGAACTCTGCTTTTAGGAGTCTGAGCTCTCCATGATATCATGCTGCAATAAAGGCTTTCTGAAGCAGACGCCCTCCGGGTCCGAGCAATCCTTTTCCGTGACAAACTGGCGATGAGGATGAGATCCTCAGTGTCCTAACACCTTCCAAGCTGGGGAGGAACTACTGGACGGACACTTTAGCAGGATCCCTGAAAAGAACCCAAGCGGAGAAAGGTACTCTCCAAGTTCGGAGAGTTGGCATCGTAGCTGAAAGGGGGATGGCCAGAGGCATCCTGGCAGAAAGGAGGACGGCCTAACACCTCTCAAGTTGGAGAGGAAAGGTAGCTACCGTTAAGAGGCGTCCTAGCTGAAAGGGAGACGGCCTACTGTTAATAAAGGAACGGAGGGACTGCTGAAGAAACTCCAAACACCGGTGAGCGCTGTAGATAAGCTTTTGGGGGAAATAATTGAGCGCGCAGCGTAACTGTGTTCTTTTTCAGACAATGGAAAGTGTCAGCAGTCGAGCGGCTTCTGCTGCTCCTGCGGCCCCGCCTCGACAAGTGAGATTGCAAGAGGCCTTGAAAGTAAGCAAGAAAACAGAGAAACGGATGAAAACTGTGAAGAAAGCTCGACAGGAGGTAGGAGATCCTCTGATGCCTCCGGGGTCACCAGCAGACACGGTAGTTCGGGAAACAGGTGATGACGGACAGACCTGGTGGGATGAGGTAGCGAGTGGGAATGGGGACCCTAAGTAGGATTTTGAATATATGATGGGATGTTTTGAGAAATGGATGGAAGTGGCAAACAGACACCAACCCCCTAAACAAAAAAGAAAGAAAAGGACGAGGAGCCTCCTGTCACACCAGGCCCCGACGAGAAGCAAGGCCCGGCATCACCAACCGCCCCGCCACCCTATCCCACGACACCAGCCCTGTACCATTATAGTCCCAGATACCTCAAATGGTATCTCAAAACAAAAGGAAAGATTATAGTCCTAATATCGGACCAGATGGAATGATTGACGAGGTAATAGAGATGGTAGCTGCCTGGCATCAGCAAAATAACCGCACTCAGGGTCAAGTGGTGCCTTTAGCTCCTGCCAGAAGAGCTGATGAACCCAAATAAGTAGCGAGTGTAGGGGAAGGCGGGGAAGCAGAACGGGGGGAAGGGGTACAAACCAGAAGTATGGCTCAACGAGCGGCTGCTGACTCCTCCAACCTCCCCGACAGTTCAGGCTCCAAAGATAATGATAGGAGAAGCTACAATATTAAAACCATGGACTCCTGCAGAAGCACCAGCCATAGTGGCTGAAGCCCCTAATCCTATAAAAAGACCAGCAGCATTCCTTAATTGGTTGGAACAAATGTGAGAAATTTATAAACCTCTCCCTGGGGACTTGCAACCCCTGTTGAAATGTGCCTATGGAAGTTCCTGGGCAGCTCTGATAGATACATTCCAGGTTCCGCCCAGGAAAATGGGGATTGGCGTACAAATGATGATCAGGCTCAACAAGGTAACGAATCCCAGGGTCATTGGCTGGCCTATAGAGGGAAGGAGGCCATTATGAGGGCAGCATATGGGGACTTAGAGAGTGACTAGATGCCTACAGAGGAAGGCTGAAGGAGACCCTGATTTTATAGCTCGGTTTAGAAATACACGGGGAGGATATGCAGGGGTCCCATTGGAAGGAAATGGGCCACTGGCCATTCAGACACTGCTCAATTGCATGCTGCCCCAACAGGCACAGACCTTTAAAATGAGAAATCTGGATTGGCAAGCTATGAACTGGAATCAGATTGTGACCACTTTGGTAAATATGGATCGAGAAGGACTCTTTGTTGGTCCTCAGGTTGGCCCTAAGACGCATAAGACACAATTTTACCGGCAAGAGCAAGGAAGGGGAAATGGAAAAGGGGGACAGCCTCGGGGACAAAGAAGGGACAGATCCCAAGATATATGTTGGAATTGCGGAAAGAAAGGACATTGGGCCAGTGAATGTCGAAGCACCCCTTGCCAAGAACCTGTAAACCGATTGAACAGAACCTTTCACCTACAACCACCCCTTTTGCACAAGAATGGGGGGCGGCCCGGGGGAGGTGGTGGTGCAGGGAGCGGTTATATCACTTTCCCAAGACTCCGAAACGCAACCCATGGTAACTCTTAGAATAGGAGACACTCATTTGCGAGCCTCGGCGGACACTGGCACTACCCTGTCTTCTGTACCCCCCCTCCCTGGGATTACCCCTAAGCCAGAACAGGGTAGTAACCGTAGGAGCAGCCGGCATTCCCCTGACAGAATCCCTATCAAAGAAGGTCTGTCTCTGAGAGATAGTCAAATAGGAGAAACTTTGATAATATCCAAAACTACTCCCTTGCCCCTGTTGGCGACGCCAGACTCCGTGCAAACTGGGAGCCACTATTTACTGCTGGCAATTCGAGGGCAACCCTTGTACAGTTAAGACGTGCCAATTAAGACAAGAACTCGAGAAGCTGACGCTATCGGCTCACACTGAAGCTTTGTGGGGCTTACTGCAAGTGGTACAACACCACTCCTATTTACATTGCACCGCCTGGTACACAATGGAAGATGATCCTGAATACAGAGAGAAGGCAGGCACTCATGAAGGGCAAAAAAAAAGCTGAGATACACCCAGAACCTTATCTTTATTTTGGGAAGGAAGGACTGGGCATCCCGGTACGCCTGACCACAAAGCAGCAACCCCTGTTCCGCCTGAGACCTCAGTCAGTACCTCATACGACCCTTGCCATGCGGCCCCCCATCAGGTAAAACAGATAGGCCCTATGATTAAGTGGTTACAATCTGCCCCCATTATCGACCTCATTGGGAATTTCAAATGGTACGGGCCTGAAGAAGGAAGAGTATATCTTCCGGGAATTTCCCGCCAGCTGGAGGACCCTCTAACTGAGTTCCAACGACAGCAACCGGCCTGAGTCGCCAGGCTCTAACGGGCCCCTTAACATTGGAAATAGTGAATGCAGACTTGTGGGCCCTTCATAAGACACACGTAGGCCGAGTGCAAAAGACCACTGTGTCAAGCTAAAAAAGAATGCTGTATTACCATGTGTCAGACAGTATCGACTGGCCCCCGAGGCAGAAGGCGGCATAGCCCCGCTAATAGACTCTCTGCTCCAACAAGGGGTTCTCAAGCCTACTGTCAGCCCCCTGTAACACACCAATACTGCCTATACCCAAAGTAGGACAGCCTAATGAGTGGCGCTTTGTGCAGGATCTGAGAGCTGTAAACAACCTTGTAACTCCCATAGCCCCGGTGGTACCTGACTTTTATATGATTCTCTCATCCGTTCCATCTGATGCCACTGTCTACACCGTGGTCGGCCTGTGTTCTGCCTTCTTTTCTATTCCCCTCCACCCGGATTGCTAGTACCTGTTCGCCTTCACGTACAAAGGGGCAGCAGTATGCCTGGGCTCGACTGCCCCAGGGGTATACTGAAAGTCCGGCCGTGTACGCCGTTGCTGTTAAACATGACTTAAATGAGGAGATTCCATATTGATACAATACGTCGCCTACCCTAGCAGATTGTGTAAAAGACTCAGTGACCCTACACCAGTTCCTAGCTGCCCGGGGTCATAGAGTGGCTAGATCTGAGCTACAATTTTGTCAGCCACAAGTACAGTACCTTGGATTTGCTTTGAAGGCTGGGACTTGAAAAATAGGACCGGACCGAATACAGGCCCTCCTACGGATACCGCCGCCTAAAACAAAGAAGGAGGTTCTTTCCTTCCTGGGGATGGTTGGCTATTGCCGGCGGTGGATACACGATTACCGTCTACACGATGCAGTCCTCCGCACCGCCACTGCAAAGGAAGCACCCGCGCAGGTAGAGTGGACTCCGGAGCCAGAGACTGCATTCCAGGTTCTCAAGGCAGCTGTAACAACAGCCCCAGCCTTGGGGCTCCCCAACCATGAACACCCTTTTCAGTTGCATGTGTGAAAAAGGAGGGTTCGCCACTAGAGTACTCACCCAGAATCATGGGGGTGGGAAAAGTTGCTTACTATTCTACGGCCCTCCCCGCAGTGGTATTGGGAACACCTGCTTGTCTCCACGCAGTAGCAGCAACAGCCATCATGGTCGAGCAGCGTTTGCCGCTGGTTCTCGAACACCCCTGCGTAGTGCGAGTGGCTCCCCCACAGTCAATCCTGTTACTTTTGTTCCGGAGCCCTCCGAGGAAGACGAGCGCGACTGCATTGCTATGGTACAGCAGTCCACTTCCCCCAGAGTGGATCTGCGGACGGACCCTTTGCCAAATCCGGTCTTGATCCTTTTTACCGCTGGGTCTTCACCTGAGCCAAGAGATGACCGACTCCTTGCCGGCTATGCCGTGGTGGATCCACACCAGATAGTGGAGGCCTATGCGCTGCCTCAGGGCACTTCAGCACAGGCGGCAGAACTTTTTGCCCTAACCCAAGCTTGTATACTGTCTAAAGATCAGACAGCCAATATATATACGGACTCTTGCTATGCCTTTGGCATCGTTCATGACTTTGGCCAAGTATGGAAGAATAGAGGTTTCATTACATCCACGGGAAAGTCCATCAAACACTCCCAGCCAGTGTTAAGCTTGCTCAAGGCAATTCAGTTGCCCAACTAGTGATTATTAAGTACGAAGCACATACCAATGCAACAGACGAAATTTCCCAGGGGAATGCCCGCGCTGACCAGGCAGCCAAAAAAGTGGCAGCCACGCAGAAACCAGTTCTGCAAGCTCCCCGCGCCTCAAGTAATCTTCCCATCCCTGTTTTAGAGTCCTCTGAATTACAGGCAGCAGAGCAAAACTCTAGTCCACAGGCAAAACGGACATGGGAGAAGGCACAATGCCACTATAAGGATGGATTTTGGTTTCACCCAGGTGGGCGGGTGGTATGTCCAAGAAACCCTGTTTTTGCCCGTGTCGCCTAGTGCATGCACAGGCACACATGGGAAAAAGAGGGATGCAACATGCGATTGATCAACAATGGTATGGTCCCAGCATAACCCCAACCATACAGAAAATCACTCAATCCTTGTCAGCAAAGTAACCAAGGACTGGGGGCAGCTAAGTATGATCACCTCCCGATGCCTAAAATGCCCTTTGAAAATTTGCAAATTGATTTTGTACATATGCCCCCAGTCTCGGGATATAAGTATATGCTGGTAATTGTGGACGTGTTCACCCAATGGGTGGAAGCCTACCCCACACGAGAAGATGATGCTCGAACGGTGGTAAAAATATTGTGGAAGGAAATGATACCTAGATATGGAATACCCTTGGGAATAAACAGTGACTGAGGTACTCACTTTACCAGCAGGTTATTGAAAGATTTAGTGCAGGCCATGGGATTTCAATGGAAGTTGCATATTCCTTACCAGCCTCAGTCCTCAGGGATAGTGGAGAATTGAAGAATGCCCTATCCAAAGTGTGTCAGGACAATAGCTTGTTGTGGCCAGAAGCTCTCCCTATAGTGTTGTACGCTATGAGAAAGAGGAAGAATAGAGCTACAGGAGTGATGCCTCATGAAGCCTTCATGGGCCAGACCTCCAGTATGTGCCGAAAAATTGGCCCTAATACGGAATGATGAGCAAACTTTGGCCTATGCACGGGCCATATGTAAAGCAGCAGCTAAATTACACAAGAGGATGAGACAAGCACAGGTGCTCGTTGGAGATGCCCCTATACACGCATTCCAGCCAGGAGATCAGGTATATGTAAAAAATCTTAATAAAGATTCCCTCTCTCCTAGGTGGAAGGGACCCTACACTGTGCTGCTAACAACCCGAACGGCTCTGAAGGTCAACGGGAAAGAAGATTGGATTCACGCTGCTAGATGCAAAAAGCATCACCCATCGAACACTGACTGACATTTTACTCAATATCTGCGGAAGATATTGGAAAAGAGGCGGTGGTTAGGAGGGTTGGTGATAGTAGGAGGGCTGGTTCTGGTAGCAGGCAGCAGTCATTCCAACACCTTTTTGTCCCTAGACAGGTGAGGCAGGGAGCCTGTTGGATATGCGTGGAGGTTCCCCAACATGGAAGAAAGATGATACCAATGTCAGTGATACCCCTCACCCAGAAAGAGACGCGGTCCAATAGATGGTTCACCAGAAACAAAAATGGCACCATGAAATATGCCAACTGCACCCAGGACCGAGGCAGGGATCAGTACTTCCCTTGTTGCTTTGAAGGGTGGTACCTTCGGCCACCCGCCAAGGACTCCTCGAAATTAAAGAAGGGTATTAAGGTAGATCCTCCCCCTGCGCCGGTGAACACCACCTGCTATTGTAATGACAACCTCAGTGCCCCACGCCGGTTGGGGACTAGTACTTGTACTAAATGGACTAATACCACACGACCGGTTGCAGGAACCACCTGGATTTGGGGAGGAGGACGTAGACCGATAAATGGAACTTATTGGATATGTGGGAATAAGGGCTTACCCGTGGTCGCCTGGAGAGCTGGCCGACTCCGGGGGTGACGGCAGGACAATCACACCCAAGCAGAATAAGGATTGGAGCGGATGTTGCTACTTAGCCTATCTAGTACCCCACCTAAGGGTCATGGGCTATCCCAAAGAGCACCCCCATTGGACTCAAACCCGTAGGGGAATATCCAAAGCCCAACGATTTGCAATGATAATGTTCCCCAAGTATGGAATGGGTCGAACCACTACTGAAATAGTTAAAAATGATACTACTGAAGTGCTTGAAGAAACCCAATCCCAAGTATACGGTATAACCACGGAAATGATCGCTATCAGGCAGACAGTTTTACAGAATTGTACGGCTCTTGACTTTATATTAGCTGAGAAAGGAGGCATCTGCGCTATGATAGGAAAGGAGTGTTGTACTTACATTCCTGGTGCTTCTGAAAATATAACAAATCTAGGACAGCACATAATGGAGATGAGGAAGGTGAGAGAACAGCTGGAAAACTTTAATAGTGGAGGATCTTAGTGGGAAGGAATATGGAGATGGTTTTTTTACAGATGGGGAAGCTGGATCACACATGGAATTATAATAGTGGCCATGATATGTGTTTTAGGCTGTTGTGCATGTGAAGCATTAAGATTATGCTGCAATCGGTTAATGAAGAAAGCTTTGTCTGGCCCTGAAGCCCCTATGGTACCCCAAATGATTAGAGATAAATCTAGCAAGGAACACTGGTGGGGTGAAGAGGTGTACCAAAAGAAAGAAAGACCCTTCCCCTCTTGATACGACCCCCCCCCCCCTTACGAGGAAGAGGAGGAAATACCACATGAGGAATGTTGATCTAAAAGATCAACAAGGAGGGAACTGTGGAAGAAAATTTAAAGCATTATTAAAAAGGGCCAAGGCCATTTCTGCCATGACAGCTGTCCTTGGTGGACTGCCAACTAGCTGACCGTGCCTAGCTACTGTATAAGTAACTGACTCCCATGCTCGCTTGTACCATAAGAAGGACGTGGGAACCTGTTTTTCTCTGGAATCATTGGTCTATAATCTATCCTAACGCTGCAGGCAGAGTAACTTCTAAGCTGATAGCTGCTTCGGGTTATCACCTAGAACATGCTGCCAAACTTTTGTATTTGTGTAAATGTTTTGTGTAAATGCTCTTTGTCACGTATATTTTAACTATAAAAATGAGTGTAATCCTTTGCTGAGCAGAGTTTCGGAACTCTGCTTTTAGGAGTCTGAGCTCTCCATGATATCATGCTGCAATAAAGGCTTTCTGAAGCAGGCGCCCTCTGGGTCTGAGTAATCCTTTTCCGCGACAGTCAATAATCAAAGAGGAAATAACTCATCACTAAGGAAAGCTGAGAATAATCAAGACAGAGACACAAGAAATTCTGCAGATACTGGAATCTGGAGCAACACACAAAAAGTGCTGGAGGAACTCAACAGGTCAGGCAGCATCTGTGGATGGAAATAAACAGTCGACGTTTTGGACCAGAGGACCCAGAGGGAACACACACGGTCACAGGGAGAACGTGCAAACTCCACACAGTTTACTTGTACCACAACTTCCAATTGTTCATTGCCGGTGTTTGGATTTACCTGCTTCGATAACTTGTTTGATCCATTAATTATTGTTGATCCTGGATCAAACAGGGGGGAACGTAACAGCCAGAGTGATGTCGAGTAGCTTATCATGCTTTAGGAAGATACTCCACTGCCTTGGAAGAGATGTTGGAAACCACGGGACAAAGGGGAGTGAAGGAAGTTTGTGTAATCATACCTACACCGTCTTAAGTGACAACATCACTGAGACACATGAGATCCTGCAGATGCTGGAATCTGGAGCAACGCACACAAAATGCTGGAGGAACTCACCAGGTCAGGCAGCGTCTGTGGAGGGAAATAAACAGTCGACGTTTCGGGCCGAGACCCTTCATCAGGGCTGGGAAGGAAGAGGGCAGAAGCCAGAATAAGAAGGTGGGGGGGAGGGGGAGGAGCACACGCAGGCAGGGGAGAGGTAGGTTCAGATGAGAGGGGGATGGTAGGTGGGTGGGGGAGGGGGAGAAGATGTAATAAGCTGAGAGGTGAGAGGTAGAAGAGGCCAAGGGCTGAAGAGGGAGGAATCCGGTAGGAGAGGGCAGTGGACCATGGAATAAAGGATGGGGGAGGGGAGGGGAGGAGATGGGCAGGTCATCAAGGCAGGGGAAGGGAGCCACAGGAATAAGGGAAGACAGAAGAGTGGGGGGGGGGGGGGGAGAAAGAAGGGGAGGGGTTACTGGAAGTTGGAGAAATCGATGCTGAGGCCATCATGTTGGAGACTCCCAAGGCGGAATATGAGGTGTTGCTCCTCCAACCTGCGCCTGGCCTCAACGTGGCAGTAGAGGAGGCCATGGATAGACATGTCGGTGTGGGGTTGAAGTGGGTGGCCACTGGGACATCCTGGCTGTTGTGGTGGACGGAGCGAAGGTGCTCACCCACTGCGTCGGGTCTCACCGATGTACAGGAGGCCGCACCGGGAGCACCGGATGCAATAAATGACACCCTCGGACTCACAGGTGAAGCGCTGCCTCACCTGGGAGGATTGTCTGGGACCCTGAATGGCGGTGAGGGAGGAGGTGTAGGGACAAGTGTAGCGCAACCGAGCCAACATTGTTTTATGAAAGGTAATTCACGTTTGACACATTTGCTTAAATTCTTTGAGTGTACAACAGGGAGAGGATGAGATATCTTTATTAGTCACATGTACATCAAAACACACAGTGAAATGCATCTTTTACATAGAGTGTTCTGGGGGGCAGCCCGCAAGTGTCGCCACACTTCTGGCGTCAACATAGCACGTCCACAACTTCCTAACCTGTACGTCTTTGGAATGTGGGAGGAAACCAGAGCACTCAGAGGAAACCCACACAGACACGGGGAGAACATACAAACTCCTTACAGACAGCAGCCGGAATTGAACCCAGGTCACTGGCGCTGTAATAGCATTACACTAACCACTACACTACCGTGCCTGCCTGTGATACATTGATTAAAATTCTTAAGTGTGTAACTGAACAAGTCACGTGATATAGCTGTTGTTTTAACATATAAAATAAACTTGTAACCTTCTGCATGTTAGAATCTGGGTGACGGTGGAGATCGCTGCCCACTCTCCATGGTACCATGTATAAATAAAAGTCTTGGAAGATAACTCCATCGTCTCTTATTGTAGTAAAAATGAGAGATTCAACGACACAGTAAGTGGGTCCATTTCGGGCTGGAGGGATGTAACCCAGGGATCAGTTCTTGGCCTTCAATTTACGTTGATGACCTCGATGACGGAAATGAAACACAAGGTTCCCAAGTTTGCCAGTGTTACAAAAATAGGTAGAAGGGCTTATTGTGATGAGGGAATTGTAATTCTGCAATAGGATACAGATACAGCGTAGAGGTTAGCGTGATGCTATTACAGCGCCAGCGACCCGGGTTCAATTCCGGCCGCTGTCTGTAAGGAGTTTGTACATTCTCCCTGTGTGTCTGCGCAGGTTTCCTCTGGTTGCTCAGGTTTCAAAGACGTACAGGTTAGGAAGTTTTGGGCATGTTATGCTGGCGCCGGAAGCGTGGCGACACTTGCGGGCTGCCCCCCAGAACACTCTACGCAAAAGATGCATTTCACTGTGTGTTTCGATGTACACGTGACCAACAAATGTGTCTTATAACAGAGACACAAGCGACGGCAGATACTAGAATCTGGAGCAACACAAAAGAAGCCAGAGGTACCCAGCGGGTCGGGCAGCATCTGTGGAGGGAAATGGACAGTCGACGTTTCGGGTTGAGACCCTTCATCCGGACTGGCTGCCTGACCCGCTGAGTTCCTCCAGCATTTTTTTGTGCTGATATAGATTGTGCAAAAGCCTAGCCAATGGAGCTTAGTGTGGGGGAGTGTGAGGCCATGCACTTCAATCAGAGAACGGTAGATTATTGGCTAAATGGAGAGAGACTGCAAACAAGTGAAGCACGGAGGGATCTGGGTGTTCCACTGCATGAATCACAAAAAAACAGGCAGGTCCAACGAGTAGTTAAGAAGGCAAACAGTATTTTGGTCTTTATTGAAAAGCTGCTGGAGTGTAAGATTAGGGAGGTTTTGTTCTAGTTGTAGAGGGTGTTGGTGAGGTCACACCTGGAATACTGAGCACAGTTTTGGCCCCCTCACCAAATAAACGGATACATTGGCATTGGAGCCAATCCAAATGAGATTCACCAGGTTACTTCCTGGGATGAGAGGGTTTTCCTATCAAGAGAGGCAAGACAGTTTGGGTCTGTATTCCTTGGAGTTCAGAAGAATGAGGGGTGACCTTACTCAAAAGTGTAAGACCCAAAGGGGCCGAGATGGGGATAGGTGTTGAGACCGCAATCAGTGAGGATGGGCAGCAACACCTCCGGCACGATTATCCTCCACACTGGTGCCCCACAAGGCTGCGTCCTCAGCCCTCTACTCTGCTCCCTATATACTCATGACTGTGAGGGCAGATTCTGCCCTAACTCCATCTACAAGTTTGCGGATGACGCCACTGTAGTGGGCCGTATCGCAAATAATGATGAGTCGGAATGCAGGAAGGAGATAGAGAGCTTAGTGACATGGTGTCATGACAACAACCTTTCCCTCAATGTCAGCAAACCAAACGAGCTGGTCATTGACTTCAGGAAAGGGGTCGGTGTACATGCTCCTGTCTATGTCAACGGTGCTGAGGTCAAGAGGGTTGAGAGCTTCCTAGGAGTGAACACGCCCATGAAAGCTCACCAGCGCCCCTAATTCCTCAGAAGGCTAAAGAAACTTGGCATGTCCCCTTTGACAGTCACCAACTTTTATTGATGCACCATAGAAAGCATCCTATCTGGATGTATCACAGCTTGGTATGGCAACTGCTCTGCCCAGGACCGCAAGAAACTGCAGAGAGTTGTGGACACAGCCCAGCGCGTCACAGAAACCAGCCTCCCCTCCTTGGACTCTGCCTACACTTCTCGCTGCCTCAGTAAAGCAGCCGACATAATCAAAGACCCCACCCACCCCAGACATTCTCTCTTCTCCCCTCTCCCACTGGGCAGAAGATACAAAAGCCTGAAAGCACGTACCACCAGGCTCAAGGACAGCTTCTATCCCGCTGTTATAAGACTATCAAACAGTCCCCTTATAGGATAAGATGGACTCTTGACCTCACAATCTACCTCGTGATGAAATTGCACCTTATTGTCTGCCTGCACTGCACTTCCGCTGTAGCTGTGACACTTTATTCTGCGTTCTGTATTGTTTTACTCTGTACTACCTCAATGCACTGTGTAATGAATGGACATATTGCAAGACAAGTTTTTCACCGTACCTCAGTACATGTAACAATAATAAACCAATTCCAATTAATTCCCTGCAACATTCTCTCTCACATGCCCATCAACTCCACCCTGGTGCTCCCAACACTAATTTACCAATTTATGATCAGCAATTAACCCAGCAGCCCGAACTGCTTTGAGGTACGAGAGGCACCCGGGGAAACCTACATGGTCACAAGGATCACATGCCTACTGCATGTGGGGGGCATCGAAGGTCAGGATCAAACCCAGGACTCTGAAACTTGTTGAGGCCAAGTTAAGCAACGTGATATATCTGGGACAAGACGGAGTCGCAGAGAAATCCAGCATGGAAGTTGGCGTTCTATCTGTGCGAACTAATGAAGCTAGCCCCATTTGCTCGCATTTGGCCCCCACATCCCTTGAACACTTTCTTGTTCATGTACCTGCCCAAATGCCTTCAAAAATTATTGCACCTGCCTCAACTGCCTCCTCCACATACCCACCACCCTCTGTGTGAGGAAGTTGCCCCTCAGGTCCCTTTTAAATCTTTTCCCTCTCACCTTGCACTTGCACACAAATCTGGTGATCCTGGTCTGTACAAGAAATCGAGGTATGACCTTCAAAAAGCCATCAGGAGGCAATACCAACTCAAAATAGAGTCCCTGACCAGCCGTCAGCTATGGCAGGGCTTACATGCCATAACAGGCTACAAGACGAAGTCGGGCTGCATAGCTAACAGCAGCGCATCCCTTCCTGATGAAATTAATGCATTCTATGCGCGTTTTGAACAGAAGGGAAGTGGATTGTCACCATCCACCCTGACAGCCTCCAATGCAGCTGAAACTGTGATCACAGTGGAGGATGTAAGATCAGTCTTCCGGGGAGTGAACACGAGGAAAGCACCTGGCCCAGATGGTGTCCGGGGCCACGTGCTCAGATCTTGTGCTGATCAGCTGGCAGAAGTATTTGCAGACTTATTCAACCTCTCCCTGCTTCAGTCTCAGGTTCCCTCCTGTTTTAAGAAGACCACTATCATCCCGGTACCAAAGAAAAGCAAGGTAACATGCCTCAATGACTACCAACCAGTGGCTCTGACATCCACCATCATCAAGTGCTTTGAGAGGCTGGTCATGGCACGCATCAACTCCAGCCTCCCAGACAACCTGGACCCATTGCTATTCACCTATCAGCGAAACAGGTCTACAGCGGATGCCATCTCCCCGGCCCTACACTCAGCTCTGGAGCATCTGGACAGTAAAGACACCTACGTTAGACTATTGTTTATTGACGACAGCTCTGCCTTCAATACAATAATTCCAAGCAAACTCGTCACCAAACTCCGAGATCTAGGACTCAACACCTCCCTCTGTAACTGGATCCTTGACTTTATAACCAACAGACCACAATCAGTGAGGATGGGCAGCAATACCTCCGGCACGATTATTCTCAACACTGGTGCCCCATAAGGCTGCGTCCTCAGCCCTCTACTCTACTCCCTATATACTCATGACTGTGTGGCCAGATTCTGCTCTAACTCCATCTACAAGTTTGCAGATGATACCACCATTGTAGGCCGTATCTCAAACAGCAACGAGTCGGAGTACAGGAAGGAGATAGAGAGCTTAGTGACATGGTGTCATGACCAACAACCTTTCCCTCAATGTCAACAAAAGAGCTGGTCATTGACTTCAGGAAAGGGAGTGGTGTACATGCACCTGTCTACATCAATGGTGCTGAGGTCAAGAGGGTTGACAGCTTCAAGTTCCTGGGAGTGAACATCACCAACAGCCTGTCCTGGTCAAATCACGTAGATGCCATGGCCAAGAAAGCTCACCAGCGCCTCTACTTTCTCAGGAGGCTAAAGAAAATTGGTTTGTCCCCTTTGACTCTCACCACCTTTTACCGATGCACCATAGAAAGCATCGTATCTGGATGTATCACGGCTTGGTACGGCAACTGCTCTGCCCAGGACCGCAAGAAACTGCAGAGAGTTGTGGACACGGCCCAGCGCGTCACGGACACCAGCCTCCCCTCCTTGAACTCTGTCTTTACCTCTCGTTGTCTTGGTGAAGCAGCCAGCATAATCAAAGACCCCACCCACCCGGGACATTCTCTCTTCTCTCCTCTCCCATCAGGTAGAAGATACAGGAGCCTGAGGGCACGTACCACCAGACTTAAGGACAGCTTCTACCCCACTGTGATAAGACTATTGAACGGTTCCTTATACAGTGTGATGGACTATGACCTCACGATCTACCTTGTTGCGACCTTGCACCTTATTGCACTGCATTTCCTCTGTAGCTGAGACACTTTACTCTGTACTGTTATTGTTCTTACCTGTACTACCTCAATGCACTCTGTACTAACTCAATGTAACTGCACTGTGTAATGAATTGACCTGTACGATCGGTTTGTAAGACAAGCTTTTCACTGTACCTCAGTACAAGTGACAATAATAAACCAATACCAATACCCTCTAGGTTTTGATTCCCTTTCTCTGGGAAAAAGACTGAGTGCATTCACCCTGTCTCTGCCCCTCACGATTTTATCCACCTTCTTAAAATCACCCGTCAGTCCCCTGTGCTCAAGTGACTGAAGTCCAAGTCCACCCAACCTCTCCCTGTAACTCAGGCCCTCAGGTCCTGGGAACATTCTCATAAATCTCGTAAAGATATCGGCCATTGTCCTGTCCTTCAATGTGTAGGAAGGAATTCGGGTGAACATCTTCAACCAGAAAGTGATGTCAAGTTGAAACCCTCTGCCGTAGAACGTAATTGAGACGAATGGCACTGATGCACTGAAGGCCTCCTCCTGATCCTCGTTTCCCCCTTTGCTCCCAGCTTCCTCCCACCCCACCTTCCCTGACCCACTCCCAACTCTGCGCTCTCCTCTGACCCTCTACGCTCCCCTGACCCTCGCTCCAACCCCTGCTGTATCTCCACCATCCCCTCCGACCTTCCCCTCTCCTCCAATCTTCCCCTCTCCGAGATGGGACATTCTGTCCTCAGCAGGGGCCTGACCTTCATCCCCCCGCGCCCGAACCTCATCGAGTTCTGCGCCCGCCGAGCTCTCCTTCCACTGTCTCCGGGCCCACGTCTTTGGCAAGGATTCCCCACCCCCCACTGATGACCCTCCTTAAGCCCCCTTCCTCCTCTTGGACACCTCGTCCTGGGCTTCTGCCCGCTCTGGATCTCATCTCTGCCAACAGGACTTTAACCATCTCGACTTCACCACCCCCTCACCTATTCCAACCTCACCCCCTCTGAACGCACTGCCCTCCACTCCCTCCGCACCAATCCGAATCTCACCATCAAACCCGCAGACAAGGGCAGTGCTGTTGTGGTCTGGCAGACTGACCTTCACATTGCCGAGGCTGGACTCAACTCTCGGACACCTCCTCTTACTTATCCCTCAACCTGGACCCCACCGAGGAGCATCAGGCCATTGTCTCCCGCACTGAACTCATCAACTCCGGAGACCTCCCCTCTACAGCCTCCAACCTCATAGTTCCCCCACCCCGCACTGCCCGTTTCTACCTCCTACCCAAGACCCACAAACCCAACTGCCCCGGTGGACCCATTGTTTCTGCCTGCTCCTGCCCCACTGAACTCCTGTCCTCATATCATGACTCCATTTTGTCCCCCTTGGTCCAGTCCCTTCCCACCGACGTCCGTGACACTTTGCATGCTCTCCATCACTTCAACCACTTCCAACTGCCCGGCCCTGACTGCCTCATTTTCACCATGGACATCGAGTCTCTGTGCACTTCCATCCCCCATCAGGAAGGCCTCGGGGCTCCCCGCTTCTTTCTGGACAACAGACCCAACCAGTTCCCCTCCACTGCCACCCTCCTCCGTCTGGCGGAACCGGTTCTCACCCTCAACAACTTCTCTTCAGCTCCTCCCAGACCAAAGGTGTAGCCATGGGCACTCGCATGGGCCCAGCTGTGCCGGCCTCTTTGTCGGCTACGTGGAACAGTCCATGTTCCAAGCCTACACCGGTAACGCCTCCCAACTCTTTCTCCGCTGCATTGACGACTGCATTGGTGCTGCTTCCTGCACCAGTGCTGAGCTCATCAATTTCATCAACTTCACCTCCAACCTCCACTCTGCCCTCAGATTCACTCGGTCCATCTCCGACACCTCTCTCCCCTTTCTGGATCTCTCTGTCTCCATCTCCGGAGACAGATTAACCACAGACATCTTCTACAAACCCACTGACTCCCACAGTGACCTTGACTACACCTCTTCCCACCCTGTCACTTGTAAGGACGCCATCCCCTTCTCCTAGTTCCTCTGCTTCCGCCACATCTGTTCCCGTGATGAGGTTTTCCGTTCCAGGACATCCGAGATGTCCTCGTTTTTCAGTGACTGGGGTTTCCCTTCCATCACCATCAATGCTGCCCTCACCCGCATCTCCTCCACTTCCCGCACGTCTGCCCTCACCCCGCCAACATAACAGGGACAGGGTTCCCCTTGTCCTCACCTACCACCCCAGGAGCCTCCGTATCCAACACATCATTCTCCGCGACTTCTGCTGAGAAAGTAAAGGGTTAAGAAATTGTGACCGTACATATAACTAATGAAAGAAATACCACGCAGGCTAACCCCTGACTCAAGAACAGGTGGTAATTACTGTGCCTGGAATTTAATTGTAAACCAATTATACTAAACAATGAGTGTAATGTTTGTCTTTGTATCTTAGGTGCTGGATCAAAACTTGTGTAGTCGCATTGATTAACTGTGCATGACAAAAACTGTATAAATTGATGTCTGCTCCTTTGCATTGCGGAGACCTCCGATAAAGACTGTAAGAGAGTACTAAAGGAGGGTTCTCCCTGGTAGTATACTACTAATAAAAGCAATTAAACGGAATTAATCTGTGGCACTGTGTGTTTTTGCAGCAGGCAGGAGTGGGAACTTAAATTAGGCTAACACTGCCACCTCCAAAGGAATCCTACCACCAGGTACATCTTCCCCTCGCCACTGCCCTCCATTTTGCGAAGGGACCGCTCTCTCTGTGACTCCCTTCTCCACTCGTCCCTCCCCACCTATAGCCCTCCCGGCACTTATCCCTGCATCCTCACCAAGTGCTACACCCATCCCTACACCTCCCTCGCCACCATTCAGGGCCCCAGACGATCCTTCCAGGTGAGGCAGCGCTTCACCTGTGAGTCCGAGGGCGTCACTTATTGCATCTGGTGCGGCCTCCCGTACATCAGTGAGACCCGACGCAGATTGGGGTGACCGCTTCGTCGAGCGTCTTCGCTCCGTCCGCCGCAACAGCCAGGACCCCCCGGTGGCCGCCCGCTTCGATTCCACACCCCACTCCCACACTGACGTGTCTGTGCGCGGCCTCCTCTGCTGCCACGCTGAGGCCAGGCGCAGGTTGGAGGAGCAACACCTCATGTTCCGCCTTGGGAGTCTCCAACCTGACGGCCTCAACATCGATTTCTCCAACTTCCGGTAACCCCTCCCCTCTGCTTTCTTCTCCTCCCCCCCCCCCATTTGTCTTCCCTCATTCCTGTGGCCCCCTCACCCCTTTCCTCTCCCCCACCCTCATGACCTGCCCACTTCCTCCCTCCTGCTCCCCACCTCCTACCCCTCATTCCATGGTCCACTGCCCTCTCCTACCGGACTCCTTCTTCTCAGCCCTTTGCCTTTTCGACCTATCAGCTCTCAGATTCTCCTCCACCCACCCACCTACCCTCCCCCTCCCACCTGGACTCACCTCTCCCCTGCCTGCGTGTGCTCCTCCCCCTCCCCCCCCCCCCCCCCCACGCCCCACCTTCTTATTCTGGCTTCTGCCCTCTTCCTTCCCAGTCCTGATGAAGGGTCTCGACCTGAAATGTCGACTGTTTATTTCCCTGCCTGACCTGCTGAGCTCCTCCAGCACTTGGTGTGTGTTGCTCCAGATTCCGGCATCTGCAGAATCTCTTGTGTCTCCAATGAAAGGAGAAGCAAAGTTAACACCGAGAGCAGAATGAAACATAAGATTATTTCAACCCCTCTTGTATCCTGAGGTAGACCATAGTATCAACAGCTGAGTGCTGGGCTGCGGGTTAAATTGACCCCGAGGCCGGACCTGGGGAGCGCCGCGGGCTGCTGCACTGGGACGGTCCCGGCGCGGTTCTGAACCAACCTCCTCTTTCCCCTTCCAACCCGCAACCCCACACCACCGTGCCCCCCCCCCCTCCGTTCCTGGACTCCCTCCTACGCTCCCCCGCCACTCCCGGACTCCCTCCCCTTCTCCCCAGCTCTCAGACCCCCTCCCCCGGACAACTCCCCAGCTCTCAGACACCCCCCTCCCCTCTCCCCGCCACAGCTCTCGGACACCCCCTCCCTTCTACCCCCTCCCGCTCTAGGACACCCCCCTCCCCTCTCCCCTCTCTCCCCCTCGCTCTCTGACACCTCCCTCCCCCCTCTCGGACCCCCCTCCCCTCCCGCTCTCACACACCCCCCTTCCCTCTTGCTCTCAGACACCGCCCTCCCCTCTCCCCCCTTGCTCTTAGACACCCCCTCCCCTCTCCCCCTGCTTTCGGACACCCCCTCCCCTCTCACCCCGCTCTCAGACAACCCCTCCCCTCTCCTCACGCTCTCAGACAACCCTCTTCTCTTCCCCCCCCCCCCAACCGCTCTCAGACACCCTCTCCCCTCTCCCCTCCCGCTCTCGGACACCATCCTCCCCTCTCCCCCCTGATCTCAGACACCCCCCTCCCCTCACCCCCCCAGCTCTCGGACACCCCTCCCCTCTTCTCCCCCCGCCCTCGGACACCCCCTCCCCTCCTGCTCTCAGAGAACCCCTCCCCTCTCGCTCTCAGACACCCCCTCCCCTCTCCCCCTTGCTCTCGGACACCCCCTCCCCTCCCGCTCTCGGACACCATCCTCCCCTCCCGCTCTCGGACACCCCCCTCCCCTCTCCCCCCCCCGCTCTCGGACACCCCCCTCCCCTCTCCCCCCCCCCCGCTCTCGGACACCCCCCCCCCTCGCCCCCTTCTGCTCTCGGACACCCCCCCCCTCGCCCCCTTCTGCTCTCGGACACCCCCCTCCCCTCTCCCCCCCGCTCTCGGACACCCCCCTCCCCTCTTTCCCCCCCGTTCTCGGACACCCCCCTCTCTCGGACACGCCCCTCCCCTCTCCCCCCCGCTCTCGGACACCCCCCTCTCTCGGACACGCCCCTCCCCTCTCCCCCCCCCCCCCCCCCGCTCTCGGACACCCTCCTCCCCTCTCTGTCCCCTCTCTCTCCCCCCCCCGCTCTCAGACACCCCCCTGTCTTCCCCCCCCCCCCCCCCCGCAGAAAAAAATTACTACAGCTTGGGAAACCTGCTAAATTAAAACAACAAATGCCCAGCAAACAACACTGATGGAGAGAGAGAGAGAGAAATGCATCAGTTTGATGCAGGTACAAGAGACCGCAGATGCAAAAGCCTGAAAGCACCAGGCTCAAGGACAGCTTCCATCCCGCTGTTATAAGACTATTGAACGGTCCCCGGTAGAATAAGATGGACTATTGACCTTACTATGAGATATCTTTATTAGTCACATGTAAATCGAAACACACAGTGAAATACATTTTTTTGGGTAGTGTTCTGGGGGCAGCCCGCAAGGGTCGCCACACTTCCGGCACCAACACAGCATGCCCACAACTTCCTAACCTGTACGTCTTTGGAATGTGGGAGGAAACCGGAGCACCCGGAGGAAACCCACGCAGACACTCGGGGAGAACGTACAAACTCCTTACAGACAGTGGCCGGAATTGAACTATCTACCTTATTATGACCTTGCACCTTATTGCCTACCTGCACTGCACTTCCTCTGTAGCTGTGACACTTTACTCTGCACTCTGTTATTGTTTTACCTTGTACTACCTCAATGCACTGTGTCCTGAATTGATCTCTATGAATGGTATGCAAGACAATAGTAAATTAATTCCAATGGTGGAATCTGGGGCAACACACAAAGCGCTGGAGGAACTCAGCGGGTCAGGCAGCATCTACAGAGGGGGAAACAGACAATCGACTTGAGGGGACGAGACCCTTTTCATTAATTCATTACACAGTGCAGATAGATTGAGTTAGTACAGAGTGCATTGAGGTAGTACAGGTAAAAACAATAAGAGTACAGAATAAGGTGTCACAGCTACAGAGAAAGTGCAGTGCAATAAGGTACAAGGTCACATCAAGGTAGATCGTGAGGTCAGAGTCCATCTCATCGTATAAGGGAACTGTTTAATAGTCTTATCACAGTGGGGTAGAAGCTGTCCTTGAGCCTGGTGGTATGTGCCCTCAGGCTCCTGTATCTTCTACCTGATGGAAGAGGAGAGAAGAGAGAATGACCCGGGTGGGTGGGGTCTTTGATTATGCCGGCTGCTACACCAAGACGAGAAGTAAAGACAAAGTTCAAGGAGGGGAGGCTGGTTTCTGTGACGTGCTGGGCTGTGTCCACAACTCTCTGTCTTGCGGTCCTGGGCAGAGCAGTTGCCATACCAAGCCGTGATGATCCAGATAGGATGCTTTCTATGGTGCATCGATAAACGTTGATGAGTGTCAAAGGGGACATACCGAATTTCTTTAGCCTCCTGAGGAAGTAGAGGCGCTAGTGAGCTTTCTTGGCCGTGGCATCTACGTGAATTGACCAGGACAGGCTTGTGCCTCCTGCTTGTGTCAGGAGTCTGGTATTGGGCACGTGATCAACACGGACTGCCCATCAGAGCTGGCACTCAAGCCTTATTGCTGCAGATGTTGGCCCAGGGGGGCGGTGTGGGAAGATCACCGATGTTGGTTGTATCATTCTGTTGGTGGCTTTTGAGGATTTTGCAAGGTGGCTCATCTCCAGAACATTTGAGATGCCTGGTGCAGATAGGGGAGGGGGTAGAGGGGGGCGGCGGGGTAAAAGGCGCTGGAGGTAGGGACAGGGAGGCAAGAGTGGGTCGAGAACAAATGGTTGCAGAGGCTTGAGGATGAGGGATTGTGCAACACCACCTATCCCTGAACCCACTGGTGTGTGTGTGTCTGTGTGTGCGTGCGCGACACTGTGCTGATAGCTGTCTGCATGTGCCTACTTTTGGTGCATGTACAGTCCTTTTTAATTAGATTATAGATAAGATATTTATTTATTAGTCACATGTACATGGGAACACAGTGAAATGCATCTTTTTGCATTACTGAGAATGCGCTGGGGGGGGGGGAGGGGTGCTCAGCCCACAAGTGTCGCCACACTTCTGGCACCAACATAGCATGCCCATGACTTCCTAACCCGTACGTCTTTGGAATGTGGGAGGAAACCGGAGCACCCGGAGGAAACCCACACAGACACACAGGGAGAACGTACAAACTCCTTACAGACAGCGGCGGGAATTGAACCCAGGTCGCCGGCGCTGTGATAGCGTCACGCTATGCTACCGTGCGGATAAATGCTGGAAAAACTCATAACGAACGAAGGGTCGCAGAGCTTGACCCTTCCCCTTTCCCCAGCTGCTGAGATTTTCCAGTCCTTGGCATTTTTATCTCAGATTTCCAGCATCTGCAGTTTCTTTTTTGATTTCTTCTTTTACACCTGCGCCTTTTATGGTCTTCCAGGCTTTCTGCAGTGTTGAGCTCTGGAGATGTTATTAGCTCCCCTTTTGTTACCCTAACATCCACAACATCCAGAGGGTGGCAGCTTTGGGAGTCTCACTCCCCCCCCCCTTCCCCCCCCCCCCAGAGGGAATATACTAACTGCCTCCCTCTGCTCTGACACTGATTTACCTTTAATTTTTTTTACATCTTAAATTTTATTTACAGCGTGGTAACAGGCCCGGCCCAACGAGTCCGCGCCGCCTATTTTAAACCCATATTAACCTACCCGTACATCTTTGGAATGTGGGAGGTATTCCCATCTACTTGTGCCAAGTCATATCTCAACATGGCTTTCCTCCACGTTAGAACTTCTGATCCAACTTTGCACGTAAGTGTCAAACTTAACTGAATTATAAATCACAGTCCTGAACTGCTACACTTTCCCAAGTTACGAAAAGGGAGGAAATAGCGAGAGAGTTTTCCTTACTTACGGAGACTGGGAATGTAACACGAGACATGTTGGTTTCTGATTTTGGCTTGTGCTCAGGAGAGGACGTTGACCCGAAGTACGAACGTTGCTGGGGTGATGTTTGATGATCTCGGTAAACTTGAATAAAGCTTCTTTCACATGGTCAGACGGAACAGAAACAGACCCGTTGTTCCCACCAACCCAACTACCCATTTACAATAATCCCACCCCTAATCCCATTTTATTCTCCCCCACATTCCCATCAATTTCTCCCAGATTCTGCCATTTACCTACACCCTTCACAGTGGCCAATCAACTTACCAACCCGCACATCTTTGAAGGCACAGGGGGACTGCAGATGCTGGAATCTGGAGCAAGAAACAATCTGCTGGAGGAACTCAGTGGGTCGAGCTGCACCTGTGGGAGGAAAGGAATTGTCGACGTTTTGGGTCGAACGATCGATTTCTCTCTCCATAGTTGCTGTTGGAAGCATTGTGCATTTTCCACTTTTACTTCAGATTTCTCCCCCTTTCAATAATCTTTGAATACAGAGGAGCGGAGTTGACAACATAATGATGTTTTTTTTTAACCGAAGAAATATCAGTCCAGTTTTTTTTCGAAGTTTTTGGTTTGCTTTTGCTTATTTTTTTTTGATTTGGGGGTTCTCTTTTCATATAATTAAATCTCTTTTCAATTTTTTTTGTATCACGCTCACTCAGCAACAGCGTGGGAGGTCCAGATTACACAGTTTACTCCTTGTGAGTATATATATATATATTAACTGTTATTGTAATCCCGATCTCTTCGCACCATGTGTATAATCACTAATGTTATGTATATTAATTTGAATTAATTTGAGATTCAATAAAAAGATTGAAAAAGGAAGAAAGATTTCTCCATCTGCATTGGTTTTTCCTGAGAAAAAGGTTTTTCTGCACTCGCAGTTGAATCCATTTTCTTCTCTGCGGGCTCAAGGTCCCCTCGACTTTTACCTCAACCTCTGTGCCCGCCCGCATTTGCAAACTGGAGACAAAAAAACAGGTCACGGGGAGAACGTGCAAACTCCACACCCACAGCGCCGGAGGTCAGGATTGAACCTGGGGTTGCTGGAGCTGTGAGGCAGCAGCTTTTCCAGCGATGCCACTGGCTTTCCCTTGCAATAACCAATTCAAGGAGTCTCTCATCTTTCCCCGCTTAAGGGAATTCCTGCTGAAGTTCTGTCGTTTTGTGGCTGTGGGTGGTCAGCAAGATCCCACACACAGCAGTGAGGTGATTGACTGTTTTGTTGTTGATCCCAGGACAAAGCCCCAGCGTAGAGGCCAATATCTCCCAGCGTGACACTGGTGCTGGGTGAGCTCTGGAATCTGGACTGAAGCCCGGAGCAACCACTGCCTATGGCCTACCCCACACCCCACCTCCAAAATCACCGATGCCCAACTCAAATTATCTCTGCAATAAAATTATTAACTTTGAATTAAACCATGTAATGGTGGAAACACTTCTAACCTCTCCCTGCTTCAATCCGAGGTGTCCACCTGCTTTAAGAAGACCACTATCATCCCAGTACTGAAGAAAAGCAGGGTAACATGCCTCAATGACTACCGACCAGTGGCTCTGACATCTACTGTCATGAAGTGCTTTGAGAGGCTGGTCATGGCACGCATCAACTCCAGCCTCCCAGACAACCTCGACCCACTGCAATTCGTCCATCGCCGAAACAGGTCCATGGTGGATACCATCTCCCTGGCCCTACACTCAGCTCTGGAGCATCTGGACAGTAAAGACACCTACATTAGACTATTGTTTATTGACTACAGCTCTGCCTTCAATACTATAATTCCAAGCAAACCCATCACCATCACCTGGGACTCAACACCTCCCTCTGCAACTGGATCCTTGACTTTCTAACCAACAGATCGCAATCAATGAGGATAGGCAGCAATACCTCCAGCACGATTATTCTCAACACTGGTGCCCCACAAGGCAGCATCCTCAGCTCTCTACTCCCTAAACACTCATGACTGTGTGGCCAGATTCTGCTCTAACCCCATCTACAAGTTTGCAGATGATACCACCGTAGTGGGCTGTATCTCAAATAACGATGAGTCAGAGTACAGGAAGGAGATAGAGATCGTATTAACATGGTGTCATGACAACACCCGTTCCCTCAATGTCAGCAAAACAAAAAAGATGGTCATTGACCAGGAAGGGGATGGTGCACACACTTCTGTCTGCATAAATGGTGCTGGGGTCAAGAGGGTTGAGAGTTTCAAGTTCCTGGGATTGAACATCACCAATAGCCTGTCCTGGTCCAACCATGTTGACACCAGCACCTCTACTTCCTCAGGAAGCTAAAGAAATTTGGCTTGTTCCCGTCAACTCTCACCAATTTTTAATCGATACACCAGAGAAAGCATCCTATCTGGATGCATCATGGCTTGGTATGGCAACTGCTCTGCCCAGGATCGCAACATACTGCAGAAAGTTGTGGACACAGCCCAGCACGTCACGGACACCAGCCTCCCCTCCACTTCTCACCGCTTCAGTACAGCAGTCAGCATAATCAAAGACCCCACCCACCCCAGACATTCTCTCTTCTCCCATCGGGCAGAAGCTACAAAAGCCTGAAAGCGCGTACCATCAGGCTCAAGGACAGCTTCTATCCCACTGTTATAAGACTATTGAATGGTTCCCTTATACGATAAGATGGACTCCTGACCTCACAATCTACCTCGTTGTTACCTTGCACCTTACTGTCTACCTGCACTGCACTTTCTCTGTAGCTGTGACGCTCTATTCTGCATTCTGTTATTGTTTCTACCTTGTACTACCCCGATGCACTGTTGTAATGAATTGACCTGTACGAACAGTATGCAAAACAAGTTTCTTGCGGTACCTCGGTACATGAGACAATAATAGACCAATTTTATACTCAGCCAGTCAAGCAGCATCTGTGAAGAGAGTTAATGTTTGAGTAGAAAGATCCTTCATCAGATAGCCTTACAGGAGAACTAGCCAGTGCTAACACAACCAGGAAAAGTGAGTTACCTGAAAATGTTGAATTCAATATCGAGCCTGATGGAAGAGGAGGTGCTGTTCCTCAAGCAACAGCTGTGGGACAGAAACACTGGCAGGGATCAAACATCTGTTTTGCTCTGTACTGCAGAGACAATTGCAAGATCAGCAAAGTGCGTTTCAAACAAAAAAAAAGAAACCGTTCATGGGAAAGCGAGAGAAGAAGCTAGTTTAAATCTGCAGGGCAAAGAGGAGATCGCTGATAGGTTGGAGCCCTAAGGTTACCCAGGTGACTTGAGCCATTTGGTTAATAGATTGATGATGACAGAGAGGGAGGGAGAGAGAACAAAATCTTACAGCAGGCCCTTTTGGCCCAACTCATCCATGCCAACAGTGTTGCCCGGCGAGCTAGTCCCATCTGCCTGCGTTTATTTGGCCCAGAGTCCTCTAAACCTCTCCTATCCATGTACTTATCTAGATGGCTTTTAAACGTTGCTAATGTGCCCGCCCCAACCGCTATTTCTGGTAGCTCGTTCCAAATACGCACCACCCTTGGCGTGAAGAAACCGCCACTGATGTCCCTCTTAAATCTCTCACTTCTGATCTTAAACCTATGCCCTCCTGTTTTTGGCATTCCTGCCCTGGGAAAAAATGTGCTTTCACCCTGTCGATGCCCTGCATGATCTTATATATCTCTATCAGGTCACCCCTCAATCCCATGTTCCAGGGAATAAAGTCCTAGTTTACACAACCTCTCCTTGCAACTCAGGCCTCCAAGTCCAGGCAATGTCCTGGTAAATCTCTTCTGCACTTTTTCCAGTTTAATAACATCTTTCCCATAACAGGGTGACCAAAACTATCAAGGCTCTGAAACGCCGGTCAGAGCTGTTGCGGAACCTGATACCAAATGGAGGACACTGGAAATGTTCAGGTGGTGTCCAAGGAGGGAGGAAAACCATTCTGTCTTACAGAGGGGTCACCTTATAGCGGAAAGAGCCAGTTCTAATACAACCAGTGTGTTATCTGAAATGGTTTGATTCAGTATCGTCCTGAAGGCTGCGGGGATGGAAGATGAGATGCCGTTTCTGAAAAAACGGATGTGGGACCTCGACACTGCCAGGGATCAATCAGCTATGTTTTTCCACTCTCCCTGTGTCTGCGTGGGTTTCTTCCGGGTGCTCCGGGTTCCTCCCACATTCCAAAGACGTACGGGTTAGGAAGTTGTGGGTGCGCTACGTTGGCGCCGGAAGCATGGCGACACTTGCGGGCTGCCTCCCAGAACACTCTACGCAAAAAGATGTATGTCACTGTGTGTTTCAATGTACATGTGACTAATAAAGAAATCTTATCTTATCAATTGCAAACTGGACAATTACAAGACCGTTTCTAAAACAGAATGTTTATTAGGTCCAGAATATTAAACACAGCCAAGTTACTTGGGTTATTAACCCCAGTAGAAACAAACCCCCAACTGTGCCCAATAACCAGAGTTTAATTCTGTAACAGCAGAAGTAACTGCAGAATCCACTGCCCCCTGATTGTAATATTTGAGTATTCCAGATACAGCATATTTAAGTTTTCTCCTGGGTGTGAACTCGCTGGTGCCTCAGGAGATTGGATGACCGAGTGAATCCCATTCCGCACTCGGGACAGGTGAACGGTTTCTCCCTGGTGTGGACCCGCTGGTGCTTTAGTAGGTGGGACGACTGAGTGAACTTCTGCCCACACTCGGAGCAGGTGAAGGGCCGCTGCCCGGTGTGGACCCGCTGGTGTTTCATCAGGCTGGACGACCTGGTGAATCCCTTCCCACACTCGGAGCAGGTGAAAGGCCTCTCCCCGGTGTGGACCCGCTGGTGGATCAGCAGGCTGGAGGAACGAGCGAATCCCTTCCCACATTCCGGGCAGGTGAGCGGCCTTTCTTTGCTGTGAGTCCGCTGGTGTCTGAGCAGGTAAGCAGCAGCAGCAAACCTTTTCTCACACTGGGAGCAGGCGAACGGCCTCTCTCCCGAGTGCGTCCGCTGGTGTGTCTCCAGGTGGGACGACTGAGTGAATCCCTTCCCGCACTTGGAGCAGGTGAATGGCCACAGCCTGGTGTGAACCCGCTGCCGGTGGGTCACCAGGTTAGAGGAGTAAATGAATCCCTTCCCGCACTCAGTGCAGATATACGACCTCTCCCCAGTGTGAACTCGCTGGTGCCTCTGGAGGTCGGATGACCAAACGAATGCCTTTCTGCACATGGAGCAGGCGAATGGCTTTTCACCAGTGTGAACTTGCTGGTGTCTCAGCAGGATGGATATCCGGATAAACCCCTTCCCGCACTCAGAGCAGGTGAATGGCTTCTCCCCGGTGTGAATTCGCTGGTGTATCACCAGGTCGGATGAGCGGGCAAATCCCTTGCCACACTCAGAGCAAGTAAATAATTTCTCAGTGGTGTGAAGTCGCTGGTGGATGACCAAGTCAGAGGACTGGGTGAACCCCTTCCCACACTCCGCGCAGGTGAACGGCCGCTCCCCGGTGTGGACCCGCCGGTGTATCACCAGGTTGGACAAGCGGGTGAACCCCTTCCCGCACTCGGAGCAGGTGAACGGCCTCTCTCCGGTGTGAAGCCGCCGGTGTATCACCAGGTTGGACGAGCGGGTGAATCCTTTCCCGCACTCGGAGCAGGTGAACGGCTTCTCCCCAGTGTGGACCCGCTGGTGGGTCACCAGGTTGGCCGAGCGAGTGAACCCCCTCCCACAGTCACTGCAGGTGAACGGCCTCTCCCCGCTGTGATCCCGCTGGTGTCTCAGTAGGTCACTGGATCGCTTGAAGTGTTTGCCACATTTGGGGCATTGAAGTGGGTCCATTGCTGTGGAGACAAGGAGTGTGTGAATCAATGGTTAGATAGCATAGTGGCATTCAAGAGGTCTCTAGACAGGCACATGAATATGCTGGGAATGTAAGGACATGGATCAAGTGCAGGCAGAAGGGATATACATTCAACTTGGCATTGTGTTCAGCACAGACACTGTGGGCCAAATGGCCCGTTCCTGTGCTGCAGCATACAGAACGATGCAGGGACTCACAGAGAGTGGGGGGTTGTGTGGAACGGTTTGTAGAAGCGATACATTCAAGACATTCAAGAGACTCTTAGATAGGCACATGGATGATGGAAAAATGGAGGGGTTGGTGGGAGGGAAGGGTTAGATAGATCTTAGGGTAGGTTAAACGTCGGCGCAACATGGTGGGCCGAAGGGCCTGTACTGTGCTGCAATGTTCTATGTTGTAAACCTAGCAGGTCGGGCAGCATCTGTGGAGGGGAATGGACAGCCGATGTTTCAGACACATGTCCGTTGTGTGTGACTGAACGTAGATCAGCCCACAAGGGGGTGAAGGACTGATGCAGGCTCTGGGAGCTCGTAGCAGCCCCCACCCCAGAAACCACGTGGGGTCCCGGTCCCGGACCCCGGGAGTCCCTCCCACTCCTCACTGGAGGGGTCCGAGCAGCAGCCCTGGCCCAGGATGTCCCGCTGGGTCCCGGCGGCCGGCGCATGCGCGCTGGGGGGCAGGCGCGGAGGGCTGTGAATCATTCGCACCGGGACCCGGGTCACCCCCTGGAAATGGGGGTGAGCGGGCTGGTGGTTCCCCTACCCCCGAGTGGAGCTGGAGATCGAAAACAAAGAATTTGGGTTAAACCAAGTACATACAAAAGAAATCCTCGAACTGAGAAATAAGTGCAGATGTTGGCAGGAAAAGCAGGAAATAATCAGCAGTCAAACTACATCTGTGGAGAGAAACACATAAAACGCTGGAGGAACTCAGCAGGTCAGGCAGCATCTATGGAGGATATCTGCCATTCCCCCGGTGGATCTGCTCTCCCCTCCTGCCCCTGCACCTGGCTATCACTGTCTCTTACCTGCATCTATCACCACCCTGTGCCCACCCCGCCTCCCCTCCTTTGTCCACCTATCACTGCTCTGCTTTTCCCTCCTATATATCGGGCTTCCCCTTTTCCTATCTTCAGTCCCGAAGAAGGGTCCTGACCCGAAACGTTGACCGCCTGCTTTTCTCCATGGATGCTGCCCGGCCTGCTGAGCCCCTCCAGCGTCATCGCGTTTCTCATCTACGGAGGGAAATGGACAGTCGACGTTTTGGGCCGAGACACTTCTTTAGGACCTTGGTGTCCATTGCCCTCCGTGGATGCAGATTACCAGCATCTGCCGTCTCTCCTGCGTCTCCTCTGTGGAGAGAAATGTGTTTCAGTTCGGTTAACGCTTCAGACCGACGACTTTTCAGAAAGATCCAAAGTTCACGCCTTAAGTTACATTCCTAATCTTTGCTAACGGATAAATCTCTCTATTTTCTGCCCTTCTGAGGTGGCTGAGATGCATTTAACCTAACGTTAAAAAACATTTAATTTGTCCACTTTTAAAGATGTTGGATCTCTTCCTATTTTCGTCTCCAACTTTGTCATATTTAATATTTTAAACTCTTCCTCCTAAACAGAAGCGCGTGTAAAGTCCTCCACATTCGTGAGGTTTGGTGCGAAGTATTCATTTAGAACCTGACACGTCTTCTGCCAAAACATTCAGGTTACTGCTCCGATCTCTGATTGGCGGCCTCCTTTCTTTCGTTATCCTCTTTCTGTTCAGATATTTCTAAAACATTTTCAACTCTCCCTTGATTTTATCTGTCAACATCCCCCGCCACCCACCCCCCAAACCCCGTACCCATCCCCCAATCCCACCCCCATGGAGACTGCAGACGCTGGAATCTGGAGCCAAAAACCGAGCTGCCAGAGGAACTCAGCGGGTCAGGCAGCATCTGTGGTGGGGAAACGGAGTCGACGTTTCTGGTCGGGACCCTTCACTTGGACTGGATGGGTAGAGGGGGGGATGGCCAGTGTAAAGAGGTGAGGGGATGCAGGGCGATGGACAGATGGAGTCGGAGGAAGGAGCTGAGGGCGGACAGAGCGACACAGGCTGGGAGGCGATAGGTGGAATGTGATAGGAAAGGAAGGTGAAGGGGATCCAAGTAAGGGAGGTACGGTGGGCAGATGGGAACATTAGCGGGAGGGACCCAGTGGGAGGAGTGTGTGGGTGATGGGCAGGTTAACTCAGAATCAGATTAAACTAGAATCAGGTTTATTATCACTGACAAATGATGTGAAACTTGTTGTTTTGCGGCAGCAGCACAGTGCAGAGATAAAATTAAATTACAAAAAGAAATAAATAGTGCAAAAACAAAAGGAATAACGAGGTGGTGTTGATGGGTTCATGGACCATTCAGAAATCCGATGGCGGAGGGGAAGAAGCTGTTCCTGAAACGTTGAGTGTGGGACATCAGGCTCCTGTACCCCCTCCCCGATGGTAGTAACGTCAAGAGGGCATGTCCTGGGTGGTGAGGTTACTTCGTCCTTACACTGCCTCTTGAAGATGTTCTCAGTGGTGGGAGGGTTGTGCCCGTGAGTAGGTGGTGGGAGGGGAAAGAAACTGGATGAAAGGGGATGGGGTGGTGTGTGTGTGTGTGTGTGTGTGTGTGTGTGTGTGTGTGTGTGTGTGTGTGTGTGTGTGTGTGTAGGAGAACCCAGATAGATCAAGAGAGAGAAAGGGACACAGAGGGAGAAGCAGGTAGTGACTCCCGACCAGTGGCTCTGACATCCACCCATCACGTCTTTGCTCTACCACTGTTCCAATTAATGTCAGGGTAGTTGCACAAACCTCTCTGGACGTTTGCTCCACTTTCTGTCGCACACTGTTTGGAGTCCGGCAGTGCACCACTGCCCAACCAACACACCCCATTTCGTGTTCTTACCGAATATGAGCTCCAGGTGGGAAATGTTGACCCGAAGTGATTAATTGAAGTGATCAGTCACAGCATTTAACATAAAAGAAATCGAATGAGCTGCCCGCGGAAAACATACCGTTCGATGAGGACACGTTCCTTCTCGCCGCTTGTGAAGCTGCCGGTGTGGATTTTGTTCCGCGGTGCAATGGCGGCTTCCGATACCCAGAATGCTCCAGGACACGGAATACGCTCTGCCCACTCAGCAGATGATCCCTGATGCAGGGTTTCGACCCGAAACGTCGACAATTCCTGTCCCCCTCCCACAGACGCTGCTCGGCCCGCTGTGTTCACCGGCAGGTTGCTTGTTGCTCCAGCTTCCAGTATGTGCAGACTCCGTCGAGCAAATAATTTGTTAAAGGCTGCAGACGCGGATAAGTGAACCCGGTTTCAATGCAGCAAAGGTGTTTATAACTACGGAATCAGCGCCTCAGTGATACATATCGGTTAGTTCCTGAACTAGATGTTTGCCCCGTGCAACATACTGGGCGCAACGAAACACCCTTCTCCAAGTATGACTTGCCCTGTCGACCAATGGGAGGGCCTGGAGGACCGGTCCTCCAACCAATCCGAGTGCCGGGGCGGAGCTCAGTCCTGGTCTGAGGCGGAAGTCATTGGTACAAAGGCAGCACCGTAACTGGAAGGAAGGGGAGGAATTATCATCGGAGAAGAATGTCCAGGTGTAATTGGGCCGCTCAAGGCGGACAAATTCTCTCGTCCCGATGGCCTGCATCGTAGGGTCCAAAAAAAGCGCCTCTCTGTCCATGTGTTAGATAGTCACATGATGTTCACATGCGTCTAACAGCCTCTGGGACGCCGCTATCGTATCTGCTTCTGCCACTGCCCCTGGCAGCCCGTTCCAGGCGCCTATCGCCCTCCGTTCACATCGCCTTTAAAACTTTACCCTTCTCACCTTAAATGCATGCCCTCTAGTAATCGCCATTTCTACCCTGGGAAAAAGATTCTGACCTTCTACCCTAGCTATGCCTCTCATAATTTTATAAACATCCATCAGGTCTACCCTCAGCCTCCCAACCTCCAGAGAAAACAACCCAAGTTTGCCCAACCTTTAATCCTGGTAAACCTCTTCTGCAGCCTTTCTAAAGCCTTCACGTCCTTCCTGTAATGGGTATTGGTTTATTATTGCATACCATTCGTACAGATCAATTCACTACACAGTGCATTGAGGTAGGTCAGGGTAAAATCAATAACGGAATGCAGAGTAAAATGTCACAGCTGCAGAGGAAGTGTAGTGCAGGTAGACAAGGTCATAACAAGGTAGATTGTGAGGTCAAGAGTCTGTCTCATCATATGAGGGAACCATTCAATAGTCTTATCACAGTGGGATAGAAGCTGTCCTTGAGCCTGATGGCATGTGCCATCAAGGTGACCAAAATTGCACAAAAATTTGAAGTTTTTTTTAAGCAGGGATAATAATTGTTCATTGATTGTACAGCTAAAATAAGGATTTAAACAAAAGGAGCAAAATGGTGGAATCTTCAGACAGAGACGAGACCATCCTACATAGCCAGGTTGAGGGAGAGAGGGAGAACATACTGGTGAAGTCTGACACAAAACACACTGACCTACCCACAGATAGCACAGGTTGTTCTGCAGAGATTGCGACTTCCATCAAGGAACAACACGTAGTGGGCCCTGTTAGCCACTGCTCACAGACTCCAGTGTGTCAGTTGTGGCTCAGTCTCAGTAAAGCAACAATGTGGGTCAATGTCAAATCATTTTGAGTTAGTGCTGTGAGTGATAATACAAGACCCACAAAAGACAACAGCGCAAACTATTGGAAGTGATTAGTGAGAAATTGGGAAACCCCTCCAGTGGATTCGGGGCTTAGAGATACCAGGGAGGGTGTAATTCAGTGGAGCCTCACAGAGGAACAAGGACCAGGGGCTGAGATGGTTGGGAATTTGAAAGTGTAGCAGTGGGGAGTTCCAGGGAGAATTTTTATGGGATGAAAACTGAAGGAAGTCAATGAATTGATCTGTACGAACCAAAATTTTTTCACTGTACCTCAGTGCGTGACAATTATAAACCAATACCAGTAGCTATTTCAGGAGGAGGGCAGGGAACTCAGAAGTGTTGAAAGGAAAGTTTTATTGCTGAGGATGAGATGAATGAAGACTCTTCATATGCTCCCCCAACTCTCTCTCCCCCTCAATCTTCTTTCACTGAGATCAGAGTCCGGTTTGGCCCTCACCATATTGGCACACTCGCTTCCCCGAAGGGAACTGGTGAACCAGCTCCACTTGTACGACAATCCACCTCCATCCACTCCCCTGATGATTCGTGCATCCCATTTTCCGGTTTTAAATCTATTTTTCAGGATATCAGGATCGGAAGATTCATAGACAGGAAGCTCAAACCAAACACCGTTTCAGGACCAGTGAAGACGGATATCAGGAATTACCGAGGGATCTTGGTCAGCTGAGTAAGTGGGCAGAGGAATGGCAAATGGAGTTTAATTCGGAGAAGTGCGGGGTGTTGCATTTTGGGAAGACAAATGAGGGTAGGACTTTCACAGTGAACGGCAGGGCCCCAGGGAGTGTTGTAGAACAGAGGGGCCTTGGACCGCAAGTACATGGTTTCCTAAAAGTGGCGTCACAGGTAGACTGGGTGGTGAAGAAGGCTTTTGACACACTGGCCTTCATCAGTCAAGGCACTGATGTTACATTGCAGTTGTATAAGACGTTGGTGAGGTTGCATTTGGAATATTGTGTTCAATTTTAGTCACTCTGCTATAGGAATGATGCAATTAAGCTGGAAAGAGTGCAGAGTAGATTTACGAGGATGTCGCTGGGACTCAAGGGACTGAGTTATGGAGAGAGGTTGAGCAGGTTGGGACTTCTTTCACTGGAGTGTAGGAGAATGAAGGGTGATCTTATAGACGTGTATAAAATCATGAGGGCCATAGATATGGTGGATGCGCACACTCTTTCCCAGGGTTGGGGAACCAAGAACCAGAGGGCATAGGTTTAAGGTGAGAGAGGAGAGGTTTAATAGGAACCCGAGGGACAACCTTTTCACCCAGAGAGTAGTCAGTGTGTGGAATGAGCTGCCAGAGGAAGTGGTTGAGGCAGGTACATTTAAAAGGTACTTGGACAGGTACATGGATAGGAAAGGTTTAGAGGAATATGGGCCAAATCTGGGTAAATGGGACTAGCTTAGATGGGAATCTTTGTTGGTATGGTCCAGTTGGGCCAAAGGGCCTGTTTCCGTGCTGTAGGGCTCTATGACCAGCCAGAGTCACTCCATCCATCATTGGCCTTGAATTTGGAAGCAAAAAAGCTTCATTCGCAATGGGGAGAAAATGGTCCACGTGTTCTGAGTGTGGTCGAGGCTTCAGCCGGCCATCTGCCCTGTCGGAACACCAGAGCAGTCACGTCGGGGAAGAAGCTGTGGGAAGGGAATCAATTATCCATCCCTCCTCACTTCATTACTGAGGTCACACTCAGGCGAAGCCATTCACCTGCTCAGTTTGCGGGAGAGGATTCTTTCAGGTGTCCAGCTTTCTCTCCTACCAGTGGGGAGAAGCCATTCACCTGCTCCAAGTGTGAGCAGGGGCTCTGCAGTGCAGAATCACCGGCAGGTTCACAAGTGGCTCAAGGTTTGGATTCTGCCGCTATTAATGACGTCCGGGATTGACCCACATTCTCTCTCCTGCAATTGTGATTTGTTTCAGTCTGTGTTAATCACCTGAGAGCTCCGATGGAGATGGGGCATCTCAGTAAAGTCAAATAAAGCTGGTTTCTCTTTAACAGCCAGTTCAAGGAGACTTTGCAGTCTCTCCCAAGTTGAGGCTAAGTTTACTTAACCTCTGGTCCCATGGTTTAGTGCCAGTGGGTGCTCAGCAAGATCCCACACTAAACAATCAGATGATTGGCAGCCTTGTTGTTGGTTGAAGCAGAGAGTTATAGACACAGCTCAGCACGTCGCGGAAACCAGCCTCCCCTCCATGGACTCTGTCTATACTTCTCACTGCCTCGGTAAAGCTGCCGACATAATTAAAGACCCCTCCCACCCTGGATAGTCTCTCTTCTCCCACGTCCCATCGGGTAGAATATACAAAAGGCTGAAAGCACATACACCAGGCTGAAGGACAGCTTCTATCCTGCTGTTCTCATTGAATTGGACCTCTTGTACAATAAGATGGACTCTTGACCTCACAATCTACCTCGTTATGGCCCTTGCACCTTATTGTCTACCTGCACTACACCTTCTCTGTAACTGTAGCACTTTATTCTGCCTTCTGTAATTTTTTTCTATAAAACCGTAAGACATAGGAGCAGAATTAGACCATTCGGTCCATCGAGTCTGCTCTGCCATATTTATGGCTGATTTATTTTTCCCTCTCAACCCCATTCTCCTGCCTTCTCCCCGTAACCTTTGACGCCCTTACTAATCAAGAACCTATCAACCTCCGCTTTAAATATACCCAATGACTTGGCCTCCACAGATTCCACATAATGAATTCCACAGATTCAGCACCCTCTGGCTAAAGAAATTGCTCCTCATCTCTGTTCTAAAGGGACGTCCTTCTATTCTGAGGCTGTGTCCTCTGGTCCTAGACTCTCCCACTGCTGGAAACATCCTCTCCACATCCACTCTATCCAGGCCTTTCAATATTCATAAGGTTTCAATGAGAATCCTCCCCCCCGCAATCCTTCTAAAATCCATCGAGTACAGGCCCAGAGCCGTCAAACACTCCTCATATGTTAATCCTTTCATTCCTGGGACGATTCTTGTACTCCGAACTCTCTCTAATGCCAGCACATCCTTCCTTAGATATGGGGCCCAAAACTGCTCTCAATACTCCAAATGTGGTCTGACCAATGCCTTATAGAGCCTCAACATTACATCCTTGCTTTTATATCCTAGTCCTCGTGAAATGAATGCTAACATTGCATTTGTCTTCCTTACTACCGACTCAACCTGCAAGGTAATCTTTAGGGAATCCTGTAGGGGGTGGGGGATAGATGGGGGTGTGGGGGGTTAGGTGGGGGAGTTGGGGTGTGGGGGTGGTACCAGTTATCTGAAGAAACTGGGATCGTAATCCTAGGGAAGGGAAAGATCCGGTGGAGGAGAGGACACAAGGGGAAAGGGGAAACCAGTGGAGGGCGGGCTTGTTACCCAGGGGACATGGAATGAATGAAACGCCATTAGATCCAGGGGTGAGACTGGGGCAAGTACAGTGCTGCAATTGAAAATCCACGGTCCGAAAATGTGGTAGAAGCTGTTTCAACGATAATCTTCAAACGGTGGGTGGATACAGCCTGGAGCGATGACGTTCACCAGTGAGTGGGGTTGGAGTCGTATCAAGTTAATTTCCTGCTCCCTAATCCAGTTGGATTCCCCGTCATGACTGGCAGTTGTTTCTGTCTATGAGTAGCCACTCTCCCCCCCCTACTCCATATCGATCAGCGTGATTCCTTCCTCACCATCCCGAGCGATCCCAGACTGTCCGGGGGCCATTCCTGGTCTTCACCCTTCCATCTGTCCTGACCAATGTGTACCCTTCAGCTAACACCGCGCACACCTTGTCGGGTGACCCTCGCCCTGCTCCCCGTGGCATCTTGCTGTGCACACGTTGGCTGCTGCAGACCCCACATTCCAGCAGCGACAACAATGCAAATCCCATCTCCAACGGGACCCCACCACCAAGCATATATTCCCCTCCCCACCCCTCTCACAGGGACCGCTCTCTCTGCGACTCCCTCGTTCACTCCTCCCTCCCCCACCCATCCTGATCCTACCCCGGGGACTTCCCACTGCCCCTACACCACCTCCATCCAGGGACCCAAACAGTCCTTTCAGGTGAGACAGAGATTCACCTGCACCTCCCTTAATATCATCTACTGCATTCGGTGCTCCAAGTGTGGCCTCCTCTACATTGGCGACACCAAACGCAGACTGGGCGACCGCTTCGCAGAACACCTGCGCTCCGTCCGTAACTGCGATCTGCATCTCCCCGTTGCCGGTCACTTCAACTCCCCCTCCCACACTATCACTGACATGTCAGTCCTCGGCCTCCTCCACTGCCAGGAGAATTCCAAGCGCAAACTGGAGGAACAGCACCTAACAGCATGAACATTGAATTCCCCCTGTTTAAGTAATCCCCTCAAACCCACCCCCCTCCCCACACCTCCTGCAACTATGACTCTTCTTCCTTTTCCAAGCCTTTTTTCCTACCTTTTTTCTCTCCCTACCTTTGACCCATCCCCCAGTGGATCTGCTCTCCCCTCCTCCCCCGCACCTGCCTATCACTGTCTCTTACCTGCATCTACCTATCACCACCCTGTACCCACCCCGCCTCCCCTCTTTTGTCCACCTATCACTGCTCTGCTTTCCCCTCCTATATATCGGGCTTCCCCTTTTCCTATCTTCAGTCCTGAAGAAGGGTCCTGACCCGAAACATTGACTGCCTGCTTTTCTCCACAGATGCTGCCTGGCCTGCTGAGTTCCTCCAGTATCATCGTGTTTTTCATCCAGATTCCAGTATCTGCAGTCCTTTGTTTCTCATTCAAAACTCCTTCAATGGCCGTAAGGCTCTGTGGGACGTCCCGAGACCGTCGATGGCACCTTATAAATGCACGCCTTCCTTTCTTTGGAGACACAAGAGACCACAGGCACTGGAATCTGGAGCGGCCTTCCTTTCTTTGTTGGGAAGGGGACACTGCAGCCGTGGCTCAGCGCTTCATCCCTTCCCCCGTCTTCCTCTCCGCTATGCTCACTGGTCCCCAGCTCCGCGCCCGATCCTGGTCAGGTTTTGCATTCCACCAGGACTGCTCCCTGACCCGTTCCTCCCACAATCCCCTCTGCCAAACCCCTCGCCCTCATATCCTATAACTTACAGGGGGGGCCATGCCCTGCTCTGGCCTGATACAGCCCCGAGTCCCACGTAAGCCACTGAACCCCAGTGGACAGGGCCCTTACCTGGAATGGTTCCTTCCCCCATCTCCTGTACACTGCCCCCACGCCCCTCCTCCTCAGCTGATGCCCTCTTCTCTGTCCACTGTAACGAAAATATTTTAAAATTCGTTCCTTGTTCTTTCCTGATTCAGCAGCAAGACGTATCTGCAAACAAAAGAGGCACTGTACACATAGAAACTACTTTATTAGAGTTATAGGAAATACAGAAAGGAGGAAGAATACTTAAAATACAGAAGGAAGCAAAATAATACTTATCAACCAGTCAATGAACCGATCTGTATAATGCCGGAGGGAACCTCAGGCATCTGACAGCCTCTCACGCAGCCTTCTGTCGGTGTCTCACCACCGGTTGTGACCCAGCCTCAGGGAAGGTCCCCATTTGCACAAAGAAGGTGCCCCCTTTTATACCCTTCAGAAACTTTTACCCCAATACTTTTCCATTCCTCAGTGGTACCAGCCTGTACCTTCTTATCAATCGTGACCTTCGGCCTGAACACCTAACTTAGAAACAGAGACAACGGGTCCGTAAAGAAGAAAACATTCTTCACCGGTATCCGATCTCAAGAATGTGCATCAGTTCTCAAAACATTCCCACAGTCCGAGCTGACACCATGTTGTCTGACAACTGCCATTTTGTGTCACACACGACTGCAGGAGGAATCAGAAATGACTTTTGGCTAATTTAACTTTTTCCTTACACTCCGCACCTCCCCATCCCTGCCCTGCTTCGATCCCTCTTTGGTTCCATTGAGCAGGCCCTCACGCTACCCTCAGACTCCATACATCAGGGCAGACTTGTCACCCTTTGAGGTTCCTGTGCCCTGGTAACTCGCCCGTGTGTGTGTCTCCCAGCTCCTTGTGCATCAGCTGATGCTATCTTTCAGCATTAAGTAGTGCTGGAAGGAAACAGTTAAAGTTCCCAAAGATTAGAGCACAGGGAATCATCGAACATAGAACACTACAGCACAGTACAGGCCCTTTGGCCCACAATGTTGTGCCGACATTTTATCCTGCTCTAAGAGCAATCTAACCTTCCCTCCCACATAGTCCTCCATTTCTCTATCATTCATGTGTCTATCTTAGAGTCTCTTATATGTCCCTAATGTATCTGCCCCCACAACTTCTGTGGGCAGTGTGTTCCACGCACCCACCACTCTGTGTAAAAAAACTTACCCCTGACATCCCCCTTATACCTTCCTCCCATCACCTTAAAATTATGTCCCCTTGTGTTAGCCATCGTCGCCCTGGGAAGACATCTTTGACTGTCCACTCGATCTATGCCTCTAAACATCTTGTGCACCTCTATCAAGTCATCTCTCATCCTCCTCTCCAAAGAGAAAAGCCCTAGCTCGCTCAACCTATCCTCATAAGACATGCTCTCCAATCCAGGCAGCATCCTGGTAAATCTCCTCTGCACCCTCTCTAAAGCTTCCACATCCTTCCTATAATGAGGTGACCAAAACTGAAAAGTGTGGGCTAACCAGAGTTCTATAGAGCTGCAACATTACCTCACGGCTCTTGAACTCAATAATCCGACGAATGAAGGCCAACACACCATACGCCTTGTTAACAACCCTATCGACCTGTGGAACATTGAGGGATCTATGGACGTGGACCCAAAGATCCCTCTGTTCCTCCACATCCCTGAGAATCCCTGAGACGAGCTCACAACGAACCATTGTCCAATCCTTCTGTCTGTGGTGAATCCTGCAGAGAATCCAGGAGAACCTTCTCTGACCGGAATGCAGCGGAATCTGGAACCCACTGCCTCAGGAAGTAGTTGGGGTAAAGAGCAGGGATGCATCGAAGGAGAAGGTAAATAAACACAGACCTGAGAAAGAAATACAAGAACATTCCAACGATTCTTAGACACTGACGCCGACTTCACCATCGGCAGAGACGCACCAACCACTGGAGGAGCTCAGCGGGTCGGGCAGCATCTATGGAGGGAAATGGACAGTCGACGTTTTGGGGTCGAGACCCTTCATCCGGACCTCCCTCTGTAACTGGATCCTTGACTTTCTGACCAACAGGTGCCCCTGGCCGTGTGCTCACATCTTATGCTGATCAGCTGGCGGGAGTATCTGCGGACATATTTAACTTCTCCCTGCTTCAATCTCAGGTTCCCATCTGTTTTAAGAAGACACTATCATCCCAGTACCAAAGAAAAGCAAGGTAACATGCCTCAATGACTACTGACCAGTGGCTCTGACATCCACTGTCATGAAGTGCTTTGAGAGGCTGGTCATGGCACATATCAACTTCAGCCTTCCAGACAACCTGGACCCATTGCAATTTGCCTATCGCCGAAACAGGTCTACAGTGGATGCCATCTCCCTGGCCCCACACTCAGCTCTGGAGCATCTGGACAGTAAAGACACCTACGTTAGACTATTGTTTATTGACTACAGCTCTGCATTCGATATTATAATTCCAAGCAAACTTGTCACCAAGATCTGAGACCTGGGACACAACACCTCCCCCTGTAACTGGATCCTTGACTTTCTAACCAATAGACCGCAATCAGTGAGGATAGGCAGCAATACCTCCAGCACGATTATTCTCAACCTGGTACCCCACAAGGCTGTGTCCTCAGCCCTCTACTCCCTATACATTCATGACTGCGTTGCCAGATTCTGCTCTAACTCCATCTACAAGTTTGCAGATGATACCACCGTTGTAGGCCGTATCTCAAACGGCGATGAGTTGGAGTACAGGAAGAAGATAGAGAGCTTAGTGGCTTGGTGTCATGACAACAACCTTTCCCTCAATGTCATCAAAACAAAAGAGCTGGTCATTGACTTCAGGAAAGAGGGTGGTGTACATGCACCTGTCTACATCAATGGTGCTGAGGTCGAGAGGGTTGAGAGCTTCAAGTTCCTGGAAGTGAACATCACCAATAGCCTGTCCAGGTCAAATCACGTTGATGCCACGGCCAAGAAAGCTCACGAGCCCCTCAACTTCCTCAGGAGGCTAAAGAAATTTGGTATGTCCCCTTCGACACTCACCAACTTTTATCAATGCACCATAGAAAGCATCTTATCTGGATGCATCACAGCTTGGTACAGCAACTGCTCTGCCCGTGACCGCAAGAAACTGCAGAGAGTTGTGGACACAGCCCAGCACATCACAGAAAGCAGCCTCCTCTCCTTGGACTCTGTCTTTACCTCTCGGTGAAGCAGCCAGCATAATCAGAGACCCCACCCACTCGGGTCGTTCTCTCCTCTTCCATCAGGCAGAAGATACAGGAGCCCGAGGGCACGTACCACCAGGCTCAAGGACAGCTTATATCCCACTGTGATAAGACTATTGAAAGGTTCCTTTATATGATGAGATGTCTATGACCTCACGATCTACCTTGTTGTGACCTTGCACCTTATTGCACTGCACTTTCTCTGTAGCTGTGACACTTTACTCTGTACTGTTATTGTTTTTACCTGTACTACCTCAATGCACTCTGTACTACCTCAACCTAACTGTACTGTGTAATGAATTGACCTTTACAATTGGTGTGCAAGACAAGTTTTTCACTGTACCTTGGTACAAGTGACAATAATTAACCAATACCAATCAGTGAGGAGAGGCAGCAATACCTCCAGCACGATTATTCTCAACACTGGTGCCCGACAAGGCTGTGTCCTCAGCCCTACCAATACAGGTCTCACCCCAAAACCTGGCCTGTTCATTTCCCTCCACAGATGCTGCCCGACCCACTGAGTTCCTCTAGCGTTTTGTGCATTGCTCTGGATTTCCAGGATCTGCAGTTTCACATCTCCCCATTGACATTGGCAGGTTCCACTGGCTAGTCTTTGTACTGTCCGGACTCTGGATTACAGAGACAATTGAGTACCTGAGACTGCATGTTTAACAAAAGAAACGGTTTACTGGCATGGATGCATAATATTATACTCCAGCCCAGTTATAGTCACATCACCAGAACCAGACCACAACTGTGCCTGGTAACAAGCGATTCAATCGAGGTTCTTACCAGCAGCAACATCTGCAGAATCTGGTGTCTCAGCAGCTGTGATGTTTATATATTCCACAAGAGGTAGATTCAGAGCTTCGCCTCAGTGTGAGGTCGCTGGTGTTTCAGGAGCTTGGAGGACCAGGTCAATCCCAGACCACACTTGGAGCAGGCGAATGCCCCTGCACCCCCGCATGCTGTGAATATGCTGGTGTGTCAGCGGGTGGAATGACTGAGCGAATCCCTTCTCGGAGCCAGAACAGGTGGACTCCACACCCCAGGGTGGACCCGCCGCTGGTGGGTCACCAGTTTGTACGTGTAAATAAATCCCTTCCCACACTCGGAGCAGATGTGCAGCCGCTCCCTGGTGTGAACCCGCCGGTGTCTCCGCAGGTCAGAGGACTGAGTGAACCCCTTCCCGCACACAGGGCAGGTGAACGGCCTCTCCCCGGTGTGGATCCGCTGGTGCATCACAAGCTCAGACGACCGAATGAAGCCCTTCCCGCACTCCGAGCAGGTGAACGGCCTCTCCCCGGTGTGGACCTGCCGGTGTATCACCAGGTTAGATGAGCGGGTGAATCCCTTCCCGCACTCGGAGCAGGTAAATGGCCTCTCCCCGGTGTGAAGCCGCCGGTGTATCTCCATGTTGGACGAGCGGGTGAACCCCTTCCCGCACTCAGGGCAGGTGAAGGGCCTCTCCCCGGTGTGGACCCGCTGGTGGGTCAGCAGGTTGGCCGAGCGAGTGAACCCCCTCCCACAGTCACTGCAGGTGAACGGCCTCTCCCCGCTGTGATCCCGCTGGTGTCTCAGTAGGTCACTGGATCGCTTGAAGTGTTTGCCGCAGTCGGGGCATTGAAGTGGGTCCATTGCTGTGGAGACAAGGAGTGCGTGAATCAGTGGTTAGATAGCATAGTGGCATTCAAGAGGCTTTTAGACAGGCACATGAATATGCCGGGAATGTAAGGACATGGATCAAGTGCAGGCAGAAGGGATTTAAGTTCAACTTGGCATTGTGTTCAGCACAGACACTGTGGGCCGAATGGCCTGTTCCTGTGCTGCAGCATACAGAACGATGGAGGGACTCACAGAGAGTGGGGGGTTGCGTGGAACGGTTTGTAGAAGCGATACATTCAGGACATTCAAGAGACTCTTAGATAGGCACATGGATGATGGAAAAATGGAGGGGTTGGCGGGAGGGAAGGGTTAGATAGATCTTAGGGTAGGTTAAACGTCGGCGCAACATGGTGGGCCGAAGGGCCTGTACTGTGCTGTAATGTTCTATGTTGTAAACTCAGCAGGTCGGGCAGCATCTCAGGAGGGGAATGGAGGGCTGTCAATCATTCGCACCGGGACCTGGATCACCCCCTGGAAATGGGGGTGAGCGGGCTGGTGGTTCCCCTACCCCCGAGTGGAGCTGCAGATCGAAAACAAAGAATTTGGGTTAAAGCAAGTACATATAAAAGGAATCCTTGAACTGAGAAATAAGTGCAGATGTTGGCAGGAAAAGCAGGAAATAATCAGCAGTCAAACTACATCTGTGGAGAGAAACACATAAAACGCTGGAGGAACTCAGCAGGTCAGGCAGCATCTATGGAGGATATCTGCCATTCCCCCGGTGGATCTGCTCTCCCCTCCTGCCCCTGCCCCTGGCTATCACTGTCTCTTACCTGCATCTACCTCTCACCACCCTGTGCCCACCCCGCCTCCCCTCCTTTGTCCACCTATCACTGCTCTGCTTTTCCCTCCTATATATCGGGCTTCCCCTTTTCCTACCTTCAGTCCTGAAGAAGGGTCCTGACCCGAAACGTTGACCGCCTGCTTTTCTCCACGGATGCTGCCCAGCCTGCTGAGCCCCTCCAGCGTCATCGTGTTTCTCATCTACGGAGGGAAATGGACAGTCGACGTTTTGGGCCGAGACCCTTCTTTAGGACCTTGGTGTCCATTGCCCTCCGTGGATGCAGATTACCAGCATCTGCCGTCTCTCCTGCGTCTCCTCTGTGGAGAGAAATGTGTTTCAGTTCGGTTAACGCTTCAGACCGACGACTTTTCAGAAAGAGCCAAAGTTCACGCCTTAAGTTACATTCCTAATCTTTGCTAACAGATAAATCTCTCTATTTTCTGCCTTTCTGAGGTGGCTGAGATGCATTTAACCTGGGCTGGTGATTTATCCACTTTTAAAGATGTTGGATCTCTTCCTATTTTCGTCTCCAACTTTGTCATATTTAATATCTTTTTTAGCAATATTTTTTATTAATTCCAGATAGAAAATACAAAGCACATGAAAGAAAAGACAAAATGTTACAAAATGCATTGTATTGAATCACACTTGAAATCACTACCTCATATTGATAAACACAAATGATAACTAATTAGTATTAATAAATTGGAATAATTTTATAAAATAAAAAAATCTAAACCCACTACCATGACCGAAGCTGTTTGGTTTAAAAAAAAGACAAAAAAAACCCTAAAGACATAATAGTATTAGCCAGTATCTGTACTTTAAGCACCAAATCAATGGTTTTGAAAGTAGTTCAGGAAAGGTCCCCACAATATTTGAAAGTCCAGATTAGATCCAGAAATTGAACAATGGATCTTCTCTAAATTTAGATATGTCATAACATCCCGTAGCTATTGAACATGAGTGGGGGAAATATCTTCCTTCCATTTAAGCAACACAGCCCTCCTGGCTATAAGAGAAATAAAGGCCAATATGTGCAAGTCGAAAGTCTCCAAAATTACATCTTTTTCTCCAGCAATCCCAAATAATGCAGTTAAAGGATTTCGCTTAAAATTTATTTTAAAAAGCACAGAAAAGGTTTGAAATACCTCTATCCAGTATATTTTTAATATTTTACACTCTTCCTCCTGAACAAAAGCGCGTGTAAAGTCCTCCGCATTCGTGAGGTTTGGTGCGAAGTATTCATTTAGAACCTGACACGTCTTCTGCCAAAACATTCAGGTTACTGCTCCGATCTCTGATTGGCGGCCTCCTTTCTTTCGTTATCCTCTTTCTGTTCAGATATTTCTAAAACATTTTCAACTCTCCCTTGATTTTATCTGTCAACATCCCCCGCCACCCACCCCCCAAACCCCGTACCCACCCCCCCCCAATCCCACCCCCATGGAGACTGCAGACGCTGGAATCTGGGGCCAAAAACCGAGCTGCCAGATGAACTCAGTGGGTCAGGCAGCATCTGTGGGGGGGGGAAACGGAGTCAACGTTTCCGGTCAGGACCCTTCACGGACTGGAAGGGTAGAGGGGGGGATGGCCAGTGTAAAGAGGTGAGGGGATGCAGGGCGATGGACAGATTTAGTCGGAGGAGGGAGCTGAGGGCAGACAGAGCGACACAGGCTGGGAGGCGATAGGTGGAATGTGATAGGAAAGGAAGGTGAAGGGGAACCAAGTAAGGGAGGTACGGTGGGCAGATGGGAACATTAGCGGGAGGGACCCAGTGGGAGGAGTGTGTGGGTGATGGGCAGGTTAACTCAGAATCAGATTAAACTAGAATCAGGTTTATTATCACTGACAAATGATGTGAAACTTGTTGTTTTGCGGCAGCAGCACAGTGCAGAGATAAAATTACTGTAAATTACAAAAAGAAATAAATAGTGCAAAAACAAAAGGAATAACGAGGTGGTGTTGATGGGTTCATGGACTGTTCAGAAATCCGATGGCGGAGGGGAAGAAGCTGTTCCTGGAACGTTGAGTGTGGTTCTTCAGGCTCCTGTACCTCCTCCCCAATGGTAGTAACGTCAAGAGGGCATGTCCTGGGTGGTGAGGTTACTTGGTACTTACACTGCCTCTTGAAGATGTTCTCAGTGGTGGGGAGGGCTGTGCCCATGAATTGGTGGGGGGAAGGGAAAGAAACTGGATGAAAGGGGATTGTGGGGGGGGAGGGGAGGGGAGGGGAGGGAGTGTGTGTGTGTGTGTGTGTGCGCGCGTGCGCACGCGCACGTGAAGGAGAACCCAGATAGATCGAGAGAGAGAAAGGGACACAGTGGGAAGTAGGTAGCGTAGTGCTTAGCGTAACACTAATATAGCACCAGCGACCTGGGTTCAATTCCGGCCACTGCCTGTAAGGAGTTTGTACGTTCTCCCCATGACTGCGTGGGTTTCCTCCAGGTGCTCCAGTTTCCTCCCACATTCCAAAGACGTATGGGTTAAGACAAGATATATTTATTAGTCACATGTACATTGAAACACACAGTGAAATACATCTTTTTGTGCAGTGTTCTGGGGGCAGCCTGCAAGTGTCGCCGCACTTCTGGCACCAACATAGTACGTCCACAACTTCCTAACCCGTACGTCTATGGAATGTGGGAGGAAACCGGAGCACCCGGAGGAAACCCACGCAGACACGGGGAGAATGTTAGTAGGTTAACATGGGTGTAATTGGGCGGCGCGGACTCTTTGGGTCAGAAGGGCCTGTTACTGTGCTGTATAAATGAAGGTTACCTGAAATCGGAAAATTCAATATTCATTCCACAGCGTTGTAGACTACCCCAGAAGTAGTCTAAAAATCTATTTGTCTTCCTAATTTCCTCATTTTCCTTTTTCTTATACAGTCACTTGGCGATAGGAATGACATAATTGCAGTCCAGATCTGTGAGTTCCAAGTTGCCCGAAGGGCCCAATACTGGACTCAGCCGGAGGTGGGGTGATGGGGTGACTGGGTGTGTTGTTTGGGCAGCAGTGCACTCCTTCCACCTTCAAGACCGAGCTTCCGTGTGCACCCAAGAAAGGGGATCTCAATGCCATCCGGATGCTCTTGCTTGGAATGGAGTGTCTGCTCGGGAGTCTGATATCAACCGTATGATCATCACAGGCTGCCTGTGGGAGCCGGCCGTGTGTAATTAAAGCCTCGCTGGTGGGGATGCTGGTCTGCGAGAAACACTCAAAGTGTTCCCGCCAGCGGATTTAGAGGATCCTGCAGAGTCGGCATTGATGGTTGCTGCCCAGTGCACTGAGCTGCTGTCTGTAGGTTAATGGGTGACGGGACCTGAAGGACAGGAGATACAGAGGCAGGACAGATGAGGCATCAAGACCAAAGTGATTGAGAGGGCTGAAGATGAGGTAGTGTGCAAGGGTATCTGTGCCATCTGTGTGTGAGTGTGTTGACAGATGTCCACTTAGGTGTATGTCATTTACTTTTTAACCCCTGCACCTTCTGTAGTCTTCTTGACTTTCTGCAGTGTTGAACACTGGATATCCCCTTCTTTACCTTATCCTGTCCTATGTAAGCCTTGACACCCATGCTTTGCTGACAGGAAATTGAACTGATGCCGATTTACTTTTATTGATGCACCAGAGAAAGCATCCTGTCTGGATACATCATGGCTTGGTACGGCAACTGCTCTGCCCAGGAACGCAAGAAACTGCAGAGAGTTGTGGACACAGCCCAGCGCGTCACGGACACCAGCCTCCCCTCCTTGGACTCTTGTCTTTACCTCTTGTTGTCTTGGTGTAGCAGCCAGCATAATCAAAGACCCCACCCACCCGGGTCATTCTCTCTTCTCTCCTCTTTCATCAGGTAGAAGATACAGGAGCTTGAGGGCACATACCACCAGGCTTAAGGACAGCTTCTATCCCATTGTGATAAGACTATTGAATGGTTCCCTTATACAATATGGACTCTAACCTCACGATCTACCTTGTTGTGACCTTGCACCTTATTGCACTGCACTTTCTCTGTAGCTGTGACACTTTACTCTGGACTGTTATTGTTTTTACCTGTACAACGTCAATGCACTCTGTACTAACTCAATGTAACTGCACTGTGTAATGAATTGACCTGTACAATCAGCGTGGAAGACAAGTTTTTCACTGTACTTTGGTACAAGTGACAATAATAAACCAATACCTTCCAGGAGCTGTTTCCAGTCCCCTTGTGCTAACTCGTGCCTCAATCTGGGAAAAATTGGCCTAACTTCAATTCAGAACTTTACCTTCAGAGGTAACTTTTTTTTCGCCCTCAAAAAATGAAATTTATCTGAGTTATGTTCCCCGTCTCTCACCACCCTTCCAACTTCGCCAGGCTCATCCCCTAAACCTAGGTCCATTCTGGCTAGATCTTGCTATGAACTAAACTTCAATAGTTGTCTTGAATAGAAGAATTATGCTCCTTTATTCTTTGCTCTAACACTGTTCCAATTAATGTCAGGGTAGTTGCACAAACCTCTCTGGACGTTTGCTCCACTTTCTGTCGCACACTGTTTGGAGTCCGGCAGTGCACCACTGCCCAACCAACACACCCCATTTCGTGTTCTTACCGAATATGAACTCCAGGTGGGAAATGTTGACCCGAAGTGATTAATTGAAGTGATCAGTCACAGCATTTAACATAAAAGAAATCGAATGAGCTGCCCGCGGAAAACATACCGTTCGATGAGGACACGTTCCTTCTCGCCGCTTGTGAAGCTGCCGGTGTGGATTTTGTTCCGCGGTGCAATGGCGGCTTCCGATACCCAGAATGCTCCAGGACACGGAATACGCTCTGCCCACTCAGCAGATGATCCCTGATGCAGGGTTTCGACCCGAAACGTCGACAATTCCTGTCCCCCTCCCACAGACGCTGCTCGGCCCGCTGTGTTCACCGGCAGGTTGCTTGTTGCTCCAGCTTCCAGTATGTGCAGACTCCGTCGAGCAAATAATTTGTTAAAGGCTGCAGACGCGGATAAGTGAACCCGGTTTCAATGCAGCAAAGGTGTTTATAACTACGGAATCAGCGCCTCAGTGATACATATCGGTTAGTTCCTGAACTAGATGTTTGCCCCGTGCAACATACTGGCGCAACGAAACACCCTTCTCCAAGTATGACTTGCCCTGTCGACCAATGGGAGGGCCTGGAGGACCGGTCCTCCAAGCAATCCGAGTGCCGGGGCGGAGCTCAGTCCTGGTCTGAGGCGGAAGTCATTGGTACAAAGGCAGCACCGTAACTGGAAGGAAGGGGAGGAATTATCATCGGAGAAGAATGTCCAGGTGTAATTGGGCCGCTCAAGGCGGACAAATTCTCTCGTCCCGATGGCCTGCATCGTAGGGTCCAAAAAAAGCGCCTCTCTGTCCATGTGTTAGATAGTCACATGATGTTCACATGCGTCTAACAGCCTCTGGGACGCCGCTATCGTATCTGCTTCTGCCACTGACCCTGGCAGCCCGTTCCAGGCGCCTATCGCCCTCCGTTCACATCGCCTTTAAAACTTTACCCTTCTCACCTTAAATGCATGCCCTCTAGTAATCGCCATTTCTACCCTGGGAAAAAGATTCTGACCTTCTACCCTAGCTATGCCTCTCATAATTTTATAAACATCCATCAGGTCTACCCTCAGCCTCCCAACCTCCAGAGAAAACAACCCAAGTTTGCCCAACCTTTCCTCATAGCTCATACCCTCTAATCCTGGTAAACCTCTTCTGCAGCCTTTCTAAAGCCTTCATGTCCTTCCTGTAATGGGTATTGGTTTATTATTGTCACTTGTACCGAGGTACAGTGAAAAACTTGTCTTGCATACCATTCGTACAGATCAATTCACTACACAGTGCATTGAGGTAGGTCAGGGTAAAATCAATAACAGAATGCAGAGTAAAATGTCACAGCTGCAGAGGAAGTGCAGTGCAGGTAGACAAGGTCATAACAAGGTAGATTGTGAGGTCAAGAGTCCGTCTCATCATATGAGGGAACCGTTCAATAGTCGTATCACAGTGGGATAGAAGCTGTCCTTGAGCCTGATGGCATGTGCCATCAAGGTGACCAAAATTGCACAAAAATTTGAAGTTTTTTTTAAGCAGGGATAATAATTGTTCATTGATTGTACAGCTAAAATAAGGATTTAAACAAAAGGAGCAAAATGGTGGAATCTTCAGACAGAGACGAGACCATCCTACATAGCCAGGTTGAGGGAGAGAGGGAGAACATACTGGTGAAGTCTGACACAAAACACACTGACCTACCCACAGATGGCACAGGTTGTTCTGCAGAGATTGCGACTTCCATCAAGGAACAACACGTAGTGGGCCCTGTTAGCCACTGCTCACAGACTCCAGTGTGTCAGTTGTGGCTCAGTCTCAGTAAAGCAACAATGTGGGTCAATGTCAAATCATTTTGAGTTAGTGCTGTGAGTGATAATACAAGACCCACAAAAGACAACAGCTATTGGAAGTGATTAGTGAGAAATTGGGAAACCCCTCCAGTGGATTCGGGGCTTAGAGATACCAGGGAGGGTGTAATTCAATGGAGCCTCACAGAGGAACAAGGACCAGGGGCTGAGATGGTTGGGAATTTGAAAGTGTAGCAGTGGGGAGTTCCAGGGAGAATTTTTATGGGATGAAAACTGAAGGAAGTCAATGAATTGATCTGTACGAACCAAAATTTTTTCACTGTGCCTCAGTGCAAGTGACAATTATAAATCAATACCAGTAGCTATTTCAGGAGGAGGGCAGGGAACTCAGAAGTGTTGAAAGGAAAGTTTTATTGCTGAGGATGAGATGAATGAAGACTCTTCATATGCTCCCCCAACTCTCTCTCCCCCTCGATCTTCTTTCACTGAGATCAGAGTCCGGTTTGGCCCTCACCATATTGGCACACTCGCTTCCCCGAAGGGAACTGGTGAACCAGCTCCACTTGTACGACAATCCACCTCCATCCACTCCCCTGATGATTCGTGCATCCCATTTTCCGGTTTTAAATCTATTTTTCAGGATATCAGGATCGGAAGATTCATAGACAGGAAGCTCAAACCAAACACCGTTTCAGGACCAGTGAAGACGGATATCAGGAATTACCGAGGGATCTTGGTCAGCTGAGTAAGTGGGCAGAGGAATGGCAAATGGAGTTTAATTCGGAGAAGTGCGGGGTGTTGCATTTTGGGAAGACAAATGAGGGTAGGACTTTCACAGTGAACGGCAGGGCCCCAGGGAGTGTTGTAGAACAGAGGGGCCTTGGACCACAAGTACATGGTTTCCTAAAAGTGGCGTCACAGGTAGACTGGGTGGTGAAGAAGGCTTTTGACACACTGGCCTTCATCAGTCAAGGCACTGATGTTACATTGCAGTTGTATAAGACGTTGGTGAGGTTGCATTTGGAATATTGTGTTCAATTTTAGTCACTCTGCTATAGGAATGATGCAATTAAGCTGGAAAGAGTGCAGAGTAGATTTACGAGGATGTCGCTGGGACTCAAGGGACTGAGTTATGGAGAGAGGTTGAGCAGGTTGGGACTTCTTTCACTGGAGTGTAGGAGAATGAAGGGTGATCTTATAGACGTGTATAAAATCATGAGGGCCATAGATACGGTGGATGCGCACACTCTTTCCCAGGGTTGGGGAACCAAGAACCAGAGGGCATAGGTTTAAGGTGAGAGAGGAGAGGTTTAATAGGAACCCGAGGGACAACCTTTTCACCCAGAGAGTAGTCAGTGTGTGGAATGAGCTGCCAGAGGAAGTTGTTGAGGCAGGTACATTTAAAAGGTACTTGGACAGGTACATGGATAGGAAAGGTTTAGAGGAATATGGGCCAAATCTGGGTAAATGGGACTAGCTTAGATGGGAATCTTTGTTGGTATGGTCCAGTTGGGCCAAAGGGCCTGTTTCCGTGCTGTAGGGCTCTATGACCAGCCAGAGTCACTCCATCCATCATTGGCCTTGAATTTGGAAGCAAAAAAGCTTCATTCGCAATGGGGAGAAAATGGTCCACGTGTTCTGAGTGTGGTCGAGGCTTCAGCCGGCCATCTGCCCTGTCGGAACACCAGAGCAGTCACGTCGGGGAAGAAGCTGTGGGAAGGGAATCAATTATCCATCCCTCCTCACTTCATTACTGAGGTCACACTCAGGCGAAGCCATTCACCTGCTCAGTTTGCGGGAGAGGATTCTTTCAGGTGTCCAGCTTTCTCTCCTACCAGTGGGGAGAAGCCATTCACCTGCTCCAAGTGTGAGCAGGGGCTCTGCAGTGCAGAATCACCGGCAGGTTCACAAGTGGCTCAAGGTTTGGATTCTGCCGCTATTAATGACGTCCGGGATTGACCCACATTCTCTCTCCTGCAATTGTGATTTGTTTCAGTCTGTGTTAATCACCTGAGAGCTCCGATGGAGATGGGGCATCTCAGTAAAGTCAAATAAAGCTGGTTTCTCTTTAACAGCCAGTTCAAGGAGACTTTGCAGTCTCTCCAAGTTGAGGCTAAGTTTACTTAACCTCTGGTCCCATGGTTTAGTGCCAGTGGGTGCTCAGCAAGATCCCACACTAAACAATCAGATGATTGGCAGCCTTGTTGTTGGTTGAAGCAGAGAGTTATAGACACAGCTCAGCACAGTCGCGGAAACCAGCCTCCCCTCCATGGACTCTGTCTATACTTCTCACTGCCTCGGTAAAGCTGCCGACATAATTAAAGACCCCTCCCACCCTGGATAGTCTCTCTTCTCCCACGTCCCATCGGGTAGAATATACAAAAGGCTGAAAGCACATACACCAGGCTGAAGGACAGCTTCTATCCTGCTGTTCTCATTGAATTGGACCTCTTGTACAATAAGATGGACTCTTGACCTCACAATCTACCTCGTTATGGCCCTTGCACCTTATTGTCTACCTGCACTACACCTTCTCTGTAACTGTAGCACTTTATTCTGCCTTCTGTAATTTTTTTCTATAAAACCGTAAGGACATAGGAGCAGAATTAGACCATTCGGTCCATCGAGTCTGCTCTGCCATATTTATGGCTGATTTATTTTTCCCTCTCAACCCCATTCTCCTGCCTTCTCCCCGTAACCTTTGACGCCCTTACTAATCAAGAACCTATCAACCTCCGCTTTAAATATACCCAATGACTTGGCCTCCACAGATTCCACATAATGAATTCCACAGATTCAGCACCCTCTGGCTAAAGAAATTGCTCCTCATCTCTGTTCTAAAGGGACGTCCTTCTATTCTGAGGCTGTGTCCTCTGGTCCTAGACTCTCCCACTGCTGGAAACATCCTCTCCACATCCACTCTATCCAGGCCTTTCAATATTCATAAGGTTTCAATGAGAATCCTCCCCCCTGCAATCCTTCTAAAATCCATCGAGTACAGGCCCAGAGCCGTCAAACACTCCTCATATGTTAATCCTTTCATTCCTGGGACGATTCTTGTACTCCGAACTCTCTCTAATGCCAGCACATCCTTCCTTAGATATGGGGCCCAAAACTGCTCTCAATACTCCAAATGTGGTCTGACCAATGCCTTATAGAGCCTCAACATTACATCCTTGCTTTTATATCCTAGTCCTCGTGAAATGAATGCTAACATTGCATTTGTCTTCCTTACTACCGACTCAACCTGCAAGGTAATCTTTAGGGAATCCTGTAGGGGGTGGGGGATAGATGGGGGTGTGGGGGGTTAGGTGGGGGAGTTGGGGTGTGGGGGTGGTACCAGTTATCTGAAGAAACTGGGATCGTAATCCTAGGAAAGGGAAAGATCCGGTGGAGGAGAGGACACAAGGGGAAAGGGGAAACCAGTGGAGGGCGGGCTTGTTACCCAGGGGACATGGAATGAATGAAACGCCATTAGATCCAGGGGTGAGACTGGGGCAAGTACAGTGCTGCAATTGAAAATCCACGGTCCGAAAATGTGGTAGAAGCTGTTTCAACGATAATCTTCAAACGGTGGGTGGATACAGCCTGGAGCGATGACGTTCACCAGTGAGTGGGGTTGGAGTCGTATCAAGTTAATTTCCTGCTCCCTAATCCAGTTGGATTCCCCGTCATGACTGGCAGTTGTTTCTGTCTATGAGTAGCCACTCTCCCCCCCCTACTCCATATCGATCAGCGTGATTCCTTCCTCACCATCCCGAGCGATCCCAGACTGTCCGGGGGCCATTCCTGGTCTTCACCCTTCCATCTGTCCTGACCAATGTGTACCCTTCAGCTAACACCGCGCACCACCTTGTCGGGTGACCCTCGCCCTGCTCCCCGTGGCATCTTGCTGTGCACACGTTGGCTGCTGCAGACCCCACATTCCAGCAGCGACAACAATGCAAATCCCATCTCCAACGGGACCCCACCACCAAGCATATATTCCCCTCCCCACCCCTCTCACAGGGACCGCTCTCTCTGCGACTCCCTCGTTCACTCCTCCCTCCCCCACCCATCCTGATCCTACCCCGGGGACTTCCCACTGCCCCTACACCACCTCCATCCAGGGACCCAAACAGTCCTTTCAGGTGAGACAGAGATTCACCTGCACCTCCCTTAATATCATCTACTGCATTCGGTGCTCCAAGTGTGGCCTCCTCTACATTGGCGACACCAAACGCAGACTGGGCAACCGCTTCGCAGAACACCTGCGCTCCGTCCGTAACTGCGATCTGCATCTCCCCGTTGCCGGTCACTTCAACTCCCCCTCCCACACTATCACTGACATGTCAGTCCTCGGCCCTCCTCCACTGCCAGGAGAATTCCAAGCGCAAACTGGAGGAACAGCACCTAACAGCATGAACATTGAATTCCCCCTGTTTAAGTAATCCCCTCAAACCCACCCCCTCCCCACACCTCCTGCAACTATGACTCTTCTTCCTTTTCCAAGCCTTTTTTCCTACCTTTTTTCTCTCCCTACCTTTGACCCATCCCCCAGTGGATCTGCTCTCCCCTCCTCCCCCGCACCTGCCTATCACTGTCTCTTACCTGCATCTACCTATCACCACCCTGTACCCACCCCGCCTCCCCTCTTTTGTCCACCTATCACTGCTCTGCTTTCCCCTCCTATATATCGGGCTTCCCCTTTTCCTATCTTCAGTCCTGAAGAAGGGTCCTGACCCGAAACATTGACTGCCTGCTTTTCTCCACAGATGCTGCCTGGCCTGCTGAGTTCCTCCAGTATCATCGTGTTTTTCATCCAGATTCCAGTATCTGCAGTCCTTTGTTTCTCATTCAAACTCCTTCAATGGCCGTAAGGCTCTGTGGGACGTCCCGAGACCGTCGATGGCACCTTATAAATGCACGCCTTCCTTTCTTTGGAGACACAAGAGACCACAGGCACTGGAATCTGGAGCGGCCTTCCTTTCTTTGTTGGGAAGGGGACACTGCAGCCGTGGCTCAGCGCTTCATCCCTTCCCCCGTCTTCCTCTCCGCTATGCTCACTGGTCCCCAGCTCCGCGCCCGATCCTGGTCAGGTTTTGCATTCCACCAGGACTGCTCCCTGACCCGTTCCTCCCACAATCCCCTCTGCCAAACCCTCGCCCTCATATCCTATAACTTACAGGGGGGGGCCATGCCCTGCTCTGGCCTGATACAGCCCCGAGTCCCACGTAAGCCACTGAACCCCAGTGGACAGGGCCCTTACCTGGAATGGTTCCTTCCCCCATCTCCTGTACACTGCCCCCACGCCCCTCCTCCTCAGCTGATGCCCTCTTCTCTGTCCACTGTAACGAAATATTTTAAAATTCGTTCCTTGTTCTTTCCTGATTCAGCAGCAAGACGTATCTGCAAACAAAAGAGGCACTGTACACATAGAAACTACTTTATTAGAGTTATAGGAAATACAGAAAGGAGGAAGAATACTTAAAATACAGAAGGAAGCAAAATAATACTTATCAACCAGTCAATGAACCGATCTGTATAATGCCGGAGGGAACCTCAGGCATCTGACAGCCTCTCACGCAGCCTTCTGTCGGTGTCTCACCACCGGTTGTGACCCAGCCTCAGGGAAGGTCCCCATTTGCACAAAGAAGGTGCCCCCCTTTTATACCCTTCAGAAACTTTTACCCCAATACTTTTCCATTCCTCAGTGGTACCAGCCTGTACCTTCTTATCAATCGTGACCTTCGGCCTGAACACCTAACTTAGAAACAGAGACAACGGGTCCGTAAAGAAGAAAACATTCTTCACCGGTATCCGATCTCAAGAATGTGCATCAGTTCTCAAAACATTCCCACAGTCCGAGCTGACACCATGTTGTCTGACAACTGCCATTTTGTGTCACACACGACTGCAGGAGGAATCAGAAATGACTTTTGGCTAATTTAACTTTTTCCTTACACTCCGCACCTCCCCATCCCTGCCCTGCTTCGATCCCTCTTTGGTTCCATTGAGCAGGCCCTCACGCTACCCTCAGACTCCATACATCAGGGCAGACTTGTCACCCTTTGAGGTTCCTGTGCCCTGGTAACTCGCCCGTGTGTGTGTCTCCCAGCTCCTTGTGCATCAGCTGATGCTATCTTTCAGCATTAAGTAGTGCTGGAAGGAAACAGTTAAAGTTCCCAAAGATTAGAGCACAGGGAATCATCGAACATAGAACACTACAGCACAGTACAGGCCCTTTGGCCCACAATGTTGTGCCGACATTTTATCCTGCTCTAAGAGCAATCTAACCTTCCCTCCCACATAGTCCTCCATTTCTCTATCATTCATGTGTCTATCTTAGAGTCTCTTATATGTCCCTAATGTATCTGCCCCCACAACTTCTGTGGGCAGTGTGTTCCACGCACCCACCACTCTGTGTAAAAAAAACTTACCCCTGACATCCCCCTTATACCTTCCTCCCATCACCTTAAAATTATGTCCCCTTGTGTTAGCCATCGTCGCCCTGGGAAGACATCTTTGACTGTCCACTCGATCTATGCCTCTAAACATCTTGTGCACCTCTATCAAGTCATCTCTCATCCTCCTCTCCAAAGAGAAAAGCCCTAGCTCGCTCAACCTATCCTCATAAGACATGCTCTCCAATCCAGGCAGCATCCTGGTAAATCTCCTCGGCACCCTCTCTAAAGCTTCCACATCCTTCCTATAATGAGGTGACCAAAACTGAAAAGTGTGGGCTAACCAGAGTTCTATAGAGCTGCAACATTACCTCACGGCTCTTGAACTCAATAATCCGACGAATGAAGGCCAACACACCATACGCCTTGTTAACAACCCTATCGACCTGTGGAACATTGAGGGATCTATGGACGTGGACTCAAAGATCCCTCTGTTCCTCCACATCCCTGAGAATCCCTGAGACGAGCTCACAACGAACCATTGTCCAATCCTTCTGTCTGTGGTGAATCCTGCAGAGAATCCAGGAGAACCTTCTCTGACCGGAATGCAGCGGAATCTGGAACCCACTGCCTCAGGAAGTAGTTGGGTAAAGAGCAGGGATGCATCGAAGGAGAAGGTAAATAAACACAGACCTGAGAAAGAAATACAAGAACATTCCAACGATTCTTAGACACTGACGCCGACTTCACCATCGGCAGAGACGCACCAACCACTGGAGGAGCTCAGCGGGTCGGGCAGCATCTATGGAGGGAAATGGACAGTCGACGTTTTGGGGTCGAGACCCTTCATCCGGACCTCCCTCTGTAACTGGATCCTTGACTTTCTGACCAACAGGTGCCCCTGGCCGTGTGCTCACATCTTATGCTGATCAGCTGGCGGGAGTATCTGCGGACATATTTAACTTCTCCCTGCTTCAATCTCAGGTTCCCATCTGTTTTAAGAAGACACTATCATCCCAGTACCAAAGAAAAGCAAGGTAACATGCCTCAATGACTACTGACCAGTGGCTCTGACATCCACTGTCATGAAGTGCTTTGAGAGGCTGGTCATGGCACATATCAACTTCAGCCTTCCAGACAACCTGGACCCATTGCAATTTGCCTATCGCCGAAACAGGTCTACAGTGGATGCCATCTCCCTGGCCCCACACTCAGCTCTGGAGCATCTGGACAGTAAAGACACCTACGTTAGACTATTGTTTATTGACTACAGCTCTGCATTCGATATTATAATTCCAAGCAAACTTGTCACCAAGATCTGAGACCTGGGACACAACACCTCCCCCTGTAACTGGATCCTTGACTTTCTAACCAATAGACCGCAATCAGTGAGGATAGGCAGCAATACCTCCAGCACGATTATTCTCAACCTGGTACCCCACAAGGCTGTGTCCTCAGCCCTCTACTCCCTATACATTCATGACTGCGTTGCCAGATTCTGCTCTAACTCCATCTACAAGTTTGCAGATGATACCACCGTTGTAGGCCGTATCTCAAACGGCGATGAGTTGGAGTACAGGAAGAAGATAGAGAGCTTAGTGGCTTGGTGTCATGACAACAACCTTTCCCTCAATGTCATCAAAACAAAAGAGCTGGTCATTGACTTCAGGAAAGAGGGTGGTGTACATGCACCTGTCTACATCAATGGTGCTGAGGTCGAGAGGGTTGAGAGCTTCAAGTTCCTGGAAGTGAACATCACCAATAGCCTGTCCAGGTCAAATCACGTTGATGCCACGGCCAAGAAAGCTCACGAGCCCCTCAACTTCCTCAGGAGGCTAAAGAAATTTGGTATGTCCCCTTCGACACTCACCAACTTTTATCAATGCACCATAGAAAGCATCTTATCTGGATGCATCACAGCTTGGTACAGCAACTGCTCTGCCCCGTGACCGCAAGAAACTGCAGAGAGTTGTGGACACAGCCCAGCACATCACAGAAAGCAGCCTCCTCTCCTTGGACTCTGTCTTTACCTCTCGGTGAAGCAGCCAGCATAATCAGAGACCCCACCCACTCGGGTCGTTCTCTCCTCTTCCATCAGGCAGAAGATACAGGAGCCCGAGGGCACGTACCACCAGGCTCAAGGACAGCTTATATCCCACTGTGATAAGACTATTGAAAGGTTCCTTTATATGATGAGATGTCTATGACCTCACGATCTACCTTGTTGTGACCTTGCACCTTATTGCACTGCACTTTCTCTGTAGCTGTGACACTTTACTCTGTACTGTTATTGTTTTTACCTGTACTACCTCAATGCACTCTGTACTACCTCAACCTAACTGTACTGTGTAATGAATTGACCTTTACAATTGGTGTGCAAGACAAGTTTTTCACTGTACCTTGGTACAAGTGACAATAATTAACCAATACCAATCAGTGAGGAGAGGCAGCAATACCTCCAGCACGATTATTCTCAACACTGGTGCCCGACAAGGCTGTGTCCTCAGCCCTACCAATACAGGTCTCACCCAAAACCTGGCCTGTTCATTTCCCTCCACAGATGCTGCCCGACCCACTGAGTTCCTCTAGCGTTTTGTGCATTGCTCTGGATTTCCAGGATCTGCAGTTTCACATCTCCCCATTGACATTGGCAGGTTCCACTGGCTAGTCTTTGTACTGTCCGGACTCTGGATTACAGAGACAATTGAGTACCTGAGACTGCATGTTTAACAAAAGAAACGGTTTACTGGCATGGATGCATAATATTATACTCCAGCCCAGTTATAGTCACATCACCAGAACCAGACCCACAACTGTGCCTGGTAACAAGCGATTCAATCGAGGTTCTTACCAGCAGCAACATCTGCAGAATCTGGTGTCTCAGCAGCTGTGATGTTTATATATTCCACAAGAGGTAGATTCAGAGCTTCGCCTCAGTGTGAGGTCGCTGGTGTTTCAGGAGCTTGGAGGACCAGGTCAATCCCAGACCACACTTGGAGCAGGCGAATGCCCCTGCACCCCCGCATGCTGTGAATATGCTGGTGTGTCAGCGGGTGGAATGACTGAGCGAATCCCTTCTCGGAGCCAGAACAGGTGGACTCCACACCCCAGGGTGGACCCGCCGCTGGTGGGTCACCAGTTTGTACGTGTAAATAAATCCCTTCCCACACTCGGAGCAGATGTGCAGCCGCTCCTGGTGTGAACCCGCCGGTGTCTCCGCAGGTCAGAGGACTGAGTGAACCCCTTCCCGCACACAGGGCAGGTGAACGGCCTCTCCCCGGTGTGGATCCGCTGGTGCATCACAAGCTCAGACGACCGAATGAAGCCCTTCCCGCACTCCGAGCAGGTGAACGGCCTCTCCCCGGTGTGGACCTGCCGGTGTATCACCAGGTTAGATGAGCGGGTGAATCCCTTCCCCGCACTCGGAGCAGGTAAATGGCCTCTCCCCGGTGTGAAGCCAGCCGGTGTATCTCCATGTTGGACGAGCGGGTGAACCCCTTCCCGCACTCAGGGCAGGTGAAGGGCCTCTCCCCGGTGTGGACCCGCTGGTGGGTCAGCAGGTTGGCCGAGCGAGTGAACCCCCTCCCACAGTCACTGCAGGTGAACGGCCTCTCCCCGCTGTGATCCCGCTGGTGTCTCAGTAGGTCACTGGATCGCTTGAAGTGTTTGCCGCAGTCGGGGCATTGAAGTGGGTCCATTGCTGTGGAGACAAGGAGTGCGTGAATCAGTGGTTAGATAGCATAGTGGCATTCAAGAGGCTTTTAGACAGGCACATGAATATGCCGGGAATGTAAGGACATGGATCAAGTGCAGGCAGAAGGGATTTAAGTTCAACTTGGCATTGTGTTCAGCACAGACACTGTGGGCCGAATGGCCTGTTCCTGTGCTGCAGCATACAGAACGATGGAGGGACTCACAGAGAGTGGGGGGTTGCGTGGAACGGTTTGTAGAAGCGATACATTCAGGACATTCAAGAGACTCTTAGATAGGCACATGGATGATGGAAAAATGGAGGGGTTGGCGGGAGGGAAGGGTTAGATAGATCTTAGGGTAGGTTAAACGTCGGCGCAACATGGTGGGCCGAAGGGCCTGTACTGTGCTGTAATGTTCTATGTTGTAAACTCAGCAGGTCGGGCAGCATCTCAGGAGGGGAATGGAGGGCTGTCAATCATTCGCACCGGGACCTGGATCACCCCCTGGAAATGGGGGTGAGCGGGCTGGTGGTTCCCCTACCCCCGAGTGGAGCTGCAGATCGAAAACAAAGAATTTGGGTTAAAGCAAGTACATATAAAAGGAATCCTTGAACTGAGAAATAAGTGCAGATGTTGGCAGGAAAAGCAGGAAATAATCAGCAGTCAAACTACATCTGTGGAGAGAAACACATAAAACGCTGGAGGAACTCAGCAGGTCAGGCAGCATCTATGGAGGATATCTGCCATTCCCCCGTGGATCTGCTCTCCCCTCCTGCCCCTGCCCCTGGCTATCACTGTCTCTTACCTGCATCTACCTCTCACCACCCTGTGCCCACCCCGCCTCCCCTCCTTTGTCCACCTATCACTGCTCTGCTTTTCCCTCCTATATATCGGGCTTCCCCTTTTCCTATCTTCAGTCCTGAAGAAGGGTCCTGACCCGAAACGTTGACCGCCTGCTTTTCTCCACGGATGCTGCCCGGCCTGCTGAGCCCCTCCAGCGTCATCGTGTTTCTCATCTACGGAGGGAAATGGACAGTCGACGTTTTGGGCCGAGACCCTTCTTTAGGACCTTGGTGTCCATTGCCCTCCGTGGATGCAGATTACCAGCATCTGCCGTCTCTCCCTGCGTCTCCTCTGTGGAGAGAAATGTGTTTCAGTTCGGTTAACGCTTCAGACCGACGACTTTTCAGAAAGAGCCAAAGTTCACGCCTTAAGTTACATTCCTAATCTTTGCTAACAGATAAATCTCTCTATTTTCTGCCTTTCTGAGGTGGCTGAGATGCATTTAACCTGGGCTGGTGATTTATCCACTTTTAAAGATGTTGGATCTCTTCCTATTTTCGTCTCCAACTTTGTCATATTTAATATCTTTTTTAGCAATATTTTTTATTAATTCCAGATAGAAAATACAAAGCACATGAAAGAAAAGACAAAATGTTACAAAATGCATTGTATTGAATCACACTTGAAATCACTACCTCATATTGATAAACACAAATGATAACTAATTAGTATTAATAAATTGGAATAATTTTATAAAATAAAAAAATCTAAACCCACTACCATGACCGAAGCTGTTTGGTTTAAAAAAAAGACAAAAAAAACCCTAAAGACATAATAGTATTAGCCAGTATCTGTACTTTAAGCACCAAATCAATGGTTTTGAAAGTAGTTCAAAAAAAGGTCCCCACAATATTTGAAAGTCCAGATTAGATCCAGAAATTGAACAATGGATCTTCTCTAAATTTAGATATGTCATAACATCCCGTAGCTATTGAACATGAGTGGGGGAAATATCTTCCTTCCATTTAAGCAACACAGCCCTCCTGGCTATAAGAGAAATAAAGGCCAATATGTGCAAGTCGAAAGTCTCCAAAATTACATCTTTTTCTCCAGCAATCCCAAATAATGCAGTTAAAGGATTTCGCTTAAAATTTATTTTAAAAAGCACAGAAAAGGTTTGAAATACCTCTATCCAGTATATTTTTAATATTTTACACTCTTCCTCCTGAACAAAAGCGCGTGTAAAGTCCTCCGCATTCGTGAGGTTTGGTGCGAAAGTATTCATTTAGAACCTGACACGTCTTCTGCCAAAACATTCAGGTTACTGCTCCGATCTCTGATTGGCGGCCTCCTTTCTTTCGTTATCCTCTTTCTGTTCAGATATTTCTAAAACATTTTCAACTCTCCCTTGATTTTATCTGTCAACATCCCCCGCCACCCACCCCCCAAACCCCGTACCCACCCCCCCCCAATCCCACCCCCATGGAGACTGCAGACGCTGGAATCTGGGGCCAAAAACCGAGCTGCCAGATGAACTCAGTGGGTCAGGCAGCATCTGTGGGGGGGGGAAACGGAGTCAACGTTTCCGGTCAGGACCCCTTCACGGACTGGAAGGGTAGAGGGGGGGATGGCCAGTGTAAAGAGGTGAGGGGATGCAGGGCGATGGACAGATTTAGTCGGAGGAGGGAGCTGAGGGCAGACAGAGCGACACAGGCTGGGAGGCGATAGGTGGAATGTGATAGGAAAGGAAGGTGAAGGGGAACCAAGTAAGGGAGGTACGGTGGGCAGATGGGAACATTAGCGGGAGGGACCCAGTGGGAGGAGTGTGTGGGTGATGGGCAGGTTAACTCAGAATCAGATTAAACTAGAATCAGGTTTTATTATCACTGACAAATGATGTGAAACTTGTTGTTTTGCGGCAGCAGCACAGTGCAGAGATAAAATTACTGTAAATTACAAAAGAAATAAATAGTGCAAAAACAAAAGGAATAACGAGGTGGTGTTGATGGTTCATGGACTGTTCAGAAATCCGATGGCGGAGGGGAAGAAGCTGTTCCTGGAACGTTGAGTGTGGTTCTTCAGGCTCCTGTACCTCCTCCCCAATGGTAGTAACGTCAAGAGGGCATGTCCTGGGTGGTGAGGTACTTGGTACTTACACTGCCTCTTGAAGATGTTCTCAGTGGTGGGGAGGCTGTGCCCATGAATTGGTGGGGGGAAGGGAAAGAAACTGGATGAAAGGGGATTGTGGGGGGGAGGGGAGGGGAGGGGAGGGGAGTGTGTGTGTGTGTGTGTGTGCGCGCGTGCGCACGCGCACGTGAAGGAGAACCCAGATAGATCGAGAGAGAGAAAGGGACACAGTGGGAAGTAGGTAGCGTAGTGCTTAGCGTAACACTAATATAGCACCAGCGACCTGGGTTCAATTCCGGCCACTGCCTGTAAGGAGTTTGTACGTTCTCCCCATGACTGCGTGGGTTTCCTCCAGGTGCTCCAGTTTCCTCCCACATTCCAAAGACGTATGGGTTAAGACAAGAATATATTTATTAGTCACATGTACATTGAAACACACAGTGAAATACATCTTTTTGTGCAGTGTTCTGGGGGCAGCCTGCAAGTGTCGCCGCACTTCTGGCACCAACATAGTACGTCCACAACTTCCTAACCCGTACGTCTATGGAATGTGGGAGGAAAACCGGAGCACCCGGAGGAAACCCACGCAGACACGGGGAGAATGTTAGTAGGTTAACATGGTGTAATTGGGCGGCGCGGACTCTTTGGGTCAGAAGGGCCTGTTACTGTGCTGTATAAATGAAGGTTACCTGAAATCGGAAAATTCAATATTCATTCCACAGCGTTGTAGACTACCCCAGAAGTAGTCTAAAAAATCTATTTGTCTTCCTAATTTCCTCATTTTCCTTTTCTTATACAGTCACTTGGCGATAGGAATGACATAATTGCAGTCCAGATCTGTGAGTTCCAAGTTGCCCGAAGGGCCCAATACTGGACTCAGCCGGAGGTGGGGTGATGGGGTGACTGGGTGTGTTGTTTGGGCAGCAGTGCACTCCTTCCACCTTCAAGACCGAGCTTCCGTGTGCACCCAAGAAAGGGGATCTCAATGCCATCCGGATGCTCTTGCTTGGAATGGAGTGTCTGCTCCGGGAGTCTGATATCAACCGTATGATCATCACAGGCTGCCTGTGGGAGCCGGCCGTGTGTAATTAAAGCCTCGCTGGTGGGGATGCTGGTCTGCGAGAAACACTCAAAGTGTTCCCGCCAGCGGATTTAGAGGATCCTGCAGAGTCGGCATTGATGGTTGCTGCCCAGTGCACTGAGCTGCTGTCTGTAGGTTAATGGGTGACGGGACCTGAAGGACAGGAGATACAGAGGCAGGACAGATGAGGCATCAAGACCAAAGTGATTGAGAGGGCTGAAGATGAGGTAGTGTGCAAGGGTATCTGTGCCATCTGTGTGTGAGTGTGTTGACAGATGTCCACTTAGGTGTATGTCATTTACTTTTTAACCCCTGCACCTTCTGTAGTCTTCTTGACTTTCTGCAGTGTTGAACACTGGATATCCCCTTCTTTACCCTTATCCTGTCCTATGTAAGCCTTGACACCCATGCTTTGCTGACAGGAAATTGAACTGATGCCGATTTACTTTTATTGATGCACCAGAGAAAGCATCCTGTCTGGATACATCATGGCTTGGTACGGCAACTGCTCTGCCCAGGAACGCAAGAAACTGCAGAGAGTTGTGGACACAGCCCAGCGCGTCACGGACACCAGCCTCCCCTCCTTGGACTCTTGTCTTTACCTCTTGTTGTCTTGGTGTAGCAGCCAGCATAATCAAAGACCCCACCCACCCGGGTCATTCTCTCTTCTCTCCTCTTTCATCAGGTAGAAGATACAGGAGCTTGAGGGCACATACCACCAGGCTTAAGGACAGCTTCTATCCCATTGTGATAAGACTATTGAATGGTTCCCTTATACAATATGGACTCTAACCTCACGATCTACCTTGTTGTGACCTTGCACCTTATTGCACTGCACTTTCTCTGTAGCTGTGACACTTTACTCTGGACTGTTATTGTTTTTACCTGTACAACGTCAATGCACTCTGTACTAACTCAATGTAACTGCACTGTGTAATGAATTGACCTGTACAATCAGCGTGGAAGACAAGTTTTTCACTGTACTTTGGTACAAGTGACAATAATAAACCAATACCTTCCAGGAGCTGTTTCCAGTCCCCTTGTGCTAACTCGTGCCTCAATCTGGGAAAAATTGGCCTAACTTCAATTCAGAACTTTACCTTCAGAGGTAACTTTTTTTTCGCCCTCAAAAAATGAAATTTATCTGAGTTATGTTCCCCGTCTCTCACCACCCTTCCAACTTCGCCAGGCTCATCCCCTAACCTAGGTCCATTCTGGCTAGATCTTGCTATGAACTAAACTTCAATAGTTGTCTTGAATAGAAGAATTATGCTCCTTTATTCTTTGCTCTAACACTGTTCCAATTAATGTCAGGGTAGTTGCACAAACCTCTCTGGACGTTTGCTCCACTTTCTGTCGCACACTGTTTGGAGTCCGGCAGTGCACCACTGCCCAACCAACACACCCCATTTCGTGTTCTTACCGAATATGAACTCCAGGTGGGAAATGTTGACCCGAAGTGATTAATTGAAGTGATCAGTCACAGCATTTAACATAAAAGAAATCGAATGAGCTGCCCGCGGAAAACATACCGTTCGATGAGGACACGTTCCTTCTCGCCGCTTGTGAAGCTGCCGGTGTGGATTTTGTTCCGCGGTGCAATGGCGGCTTCCGATACCCAGAATGCTCCAGGACACGGAATACGCTCTGCCCACTCAGCAGATGATCCCTGATGCAGGGTTTCGACCCGAAACGTCGACAATTCCTGTCCCCCTCCACAGACGCTGCTCGGCCCGCTGTGTTCACCGGCAGGTTGCTTGTTGCTCCAGCTTCCAGTATGTGCAGACTCCGTCGAGCAAATAATTTGTTAAAGGCTGCAGACGCGGATAAGTGAACCCGGTTTCAATGCAGCAAAGGTGTTTATAACTACGGAATCAGCGCCTCAGTGATACATATCGGTTAGTTCCTGAACTAGATGTTTGCCCCGTGCAACATACTGGGCGCAACGAAACACCCTTCTCCAAGTATGACTTGCCCTGTCGACCAATGGGAGGGCCTGGAGGACCGGTCCTCCAACCAATCCGAGTGCCGGGGCGGAGCTCAGTCCTGGTCTGAGGCGGAAGTCATTGGTACAAAGGCAGCACCGTAACTGGAAGGAAGGGGAGGAATTATCATCGGAGAAGAATGTCCAGGTGTAATTGGGCCGCTCAAGGCGGACAAATTCTCTCGTCCCGATGGCCTGCATCGTAGGTCCAAAAAAAGCGCCTCTCTGTCCATGTGTTAGATAGTCACATGATGTTCACATGCGTCTAACAGCCTCTGGGACGCCGCTATCGTATCTGCTTCTGCCACTGACCTGGCAGCCCGTTCCAGGCGCCTATCGCCCTCCGTTTCACATCGCCTTTAAAACTTTACCCTTCTCACCTTAAATGCATGCCCTCTAGTAATCGCCATTTCTACCCTGGGAAAAAGATTCTGACCTTCTACCCTAGCTATGCCTCTCATAATTTTATAAACATCCATCAGGTCTACCCTCAGCCTCCCAACCTCCAGAGAAAACAACCCAAGTTTGCCCAACCTTTAATCCTGGTAAACCTCTTCTGCAGCCTTTCTAAAGCCTTCACGTCCTTCCTGTAATGGGTATTGGTTTATTATTGCATACCATTCGTACAGATCAATTCACTACACAGTGCATTGAGGTAGGTCAGGGTAAAATCAATAACGGAATGCAGAGTAAAATGTCACAGCTGCAGAGGAAGTGTAGTGCAGGTAGACAAGGTCATAACAAGGTAGATTGTGAGGTCAAGAGTCCTGTCTCATCATATGAGGGAACCATTCAATAGTCTTATCACAGTGGGATAGAAGCTGTCCTTGAGCCTGATGGCATGTGCCATCAAGGTGACCAAAATTGCACAAAAATTTGAAGTTTTTTTTAAGCAGGGATAATAATTGTTCATTGATTGTACAGCTAAAATAAGGATTTAAACAAAAGGAGCAAAATGGTGGAATCTTCAGACAGAGACGAGACCATCCTACATAGCCAGGTTGAGGGAGAGAGGGAGAACATACTGGTGAAGTCTGACACAAAAACACACTGACCTACCCACAGATAGCACAGGTTGTTCTGCAGAGATTGCGACTTCCATCAAGGAACAACACGTAGTGGGCCCTGTTAGCCACTGCTCACAGACTCCAGTGTGTCAGTGTGGCTCAGTCTCAGTAAAGCAACAATGTGGGTCAATGTCAAATCATTTGAGTTAGTGCTGTGAGTGATAATACAAGACCCACAAAAGACAACAGCGCAAACTATTGGAGTGATTAGTGAGAAATTGGGAAACCCCTCCAGTGGATTCGGGGCTTAGAGATACCAGGGAGGGTGTAATTCAGTGGAGCCTCACAGAGGAACAAGGACCAGGGGCTGAGATGGTTGGGAATTTGAAAGTGTAGCAGTGGGGAGTTCCAGGGAGAATTTTTATGGGATGAAAACTGAAGGAAGTCAATGAATTGATCTGTACGAACCAAAATTTTTTCACTGTACCTCAGTGCGTGACAATTATAAACCAATACCAGTAGCTATTTCAGGAGGAGGGCAGGGAACTCAGAAGTGTTGAAAGGAAAGTTTTATTGCTGAGGATGAGATGAATGAAGACTCTTCATATGCTCCCCCAACTCTCTCTCCCCCTCAATCTTCTTTCACTGAGATCAGAGTCCGGTTTGGCCCTCACCATATTGGCACACTCGCTTCCCCGAAGGGAACTGGTGAACCAGCTCCACTTGTACGACAATCCACCTCCATCCACTCCCTGATGATTCGTGCATCCCATTTTCCGGTTTTAAATCTATTTTTCAGGATATCAGGATCGGAAGATTCATAGACAGGAAGCTCAAACCAAACACCGTTTCAGGACCAGTGAAGACGGATATCAGGAATTACCGAGGGATCTTGGTCAGCTGAGTAAGTGGGCAGAGGAATGGCAAATGGAGTTTAATTCGGAGAAGTGCGGGGTGTTGCATTTTGGGAAGACAAATGAGGGTAGGACTTTCACAGTGAACGGCAGGGCCCCAGGGAGTGTTGTAGAACAGAGGGGCCTTGGACCGCAAGTACATGGTTTCCTAAAAGTGGCGTCACAGGTAGACTGGGTGGTGAAGAAGGCTTTTGACACACTGGCCTTCATCAGTCAAGGCACTGATGTTACATTGCAGTTGTATAAGACGTTGGTGAGGTTGCATTTGGAATATTGTGTTCAATTTTAGTCACTCTGCTATAGGAATGATGCAATTAAGCTGGAAAGAGTGCAGAGTAGATTTACGAGGATGTCGCTGGGACTCAAGGGACTGAGTTATGGAGAGAGGTTGAGCAGGTTGGGACTTCTTTCACTGGAGTGTAGGAGAATGAAGGGTGATCTTATAGACGTGTATAAAATCATGAGGGCCATAGATATGGTGGATGCGCACACTCTTTCCCAGGGTTGGGGAACCAAGAACCAGAGGGCATAGGTTTAAGGTGAGAGAGGAGAGGTTTAATAGGAACCCGAGGGACAACCTTTTCACCCAGAGAGTAGTCAGTGTGTGGAATGAGCTGCCAGAGGAAGTGGTTGAGGCAGGTACATTTAAAAGGTACTTGGACAGGTACATGGATAGGAAAGGTTTAGAGGAATATGGGCCAAATCTGGGTAAATGGGACTAGCTTAGATGGGAATCTTTGTTGGTATGGTCCAGTTGGGCCAAAGGGCCTGTTTCCGTGCTGTAGGGCTCTATGACCAGCCAGAGTCACTCCATCCATCATTGGCCTTGAATTTGGAAGCAAAAAAGCTTCATTCGCAATGGGGAGAAAATGGTCCACGTGTTCTGAGTGTGGTCGAGGCTTCAGCCGGCCATCTGCCCTGTCGGAACACCAGAGCAGTCACGTCGGGGAAGAAGCTGTGGGAAGGGAATCAATTATCCATCCCTCCTCACTTCATTACTGAGGTCACACTCAGGCGAAGCCATTCACCTGCTCAGTTTGCGGGAGAGGATTCTTTCAGGTGTCCAGCTTTCTCTCCTACCAGTGGGGAGAAGCCATTCACCTGCTCCAAGTGTGAGCAGGGGCTCTGCAGTGCAGAATCACCGGCAGGTTCACAAGTGGCTCAAGGTTTGGATTCTGCCGCTATTAATGACGTCCGGGATTGACCCACATTCTCTCTCCTGCAATTGTGATTTGTTTCAGTCTGTGTTAATCACCTGAGAGCTCCGATGGAGATGGGGCATCTCAGTAAAGTCAAATAAAGCTGGTTTCTCTTTAACAGCCAGTTCAAGGAGACTTTGCAGTCTCTCCCAAGTTGAGGCTAAGTTTACTTAACCTCTGGTCCCATGGTTTAGTGCCAGTGGGTGCTCAGCAAGATCCCACACTAAACAATCAGATGATTGGCAGCCTTGTTGTTGGTTGAAGCAGAGAGTTATAGACACAGCTCAGCACGTCGCGGAAACCAGCCTCCCCTCCATGGACTCTGTCTATACTTCTCACTGCCTCGGTAAAGCTGCCGACATAATTAAAGACCCCTCCCACCCTGGATAGTCTCTCTTCTCCCACGTCCCATCGGGTAGAATATACAAAAGGCTGAAAGCACATACACCAGGCTGAAGGACAGCTTCTATCCTGCTGTTCTCATTGAATTGGACCTCTTGTACAATAAGATGGACTCTTGACCTCACAATCTACCTCGTTATGGCCCTTGCACCTTATTGTCTACCTGCACTACACCTTCTCTGTAACTGTAGCACTTTATTCTGCCTTCTGTAATTTTTTTCTATAAAACCGTAAGACATAGGAGCAGAATTAGACCATTCGGTCCATCGAGTCTGCTCTGCCATATTTATGGCTGATTTATTTTTCCCTCTCAACCCCATTCTCCTGCCTTCTCCCCGTAACCTTTGACGCCCTTACTAATCAAGAACCTATCAACCTCCGCTTTAAATATACCCAATGACTTGGCCTCCACAGATTCCACATAATGAATTCCACAGATTCAGCACCCTCTGGCTAAAGAAATTGCTCCTCATCTCTGTTCTAAAGGGACGTCCTTCTATTCTGAGGCTGTGTCCTCTGGTCCTAGACTCTCCCACTGCTGGAAACATCCTCTCCACATCCACTCTATCCAGGCCTTTCAATATTCATAAGGTTTCAATGAGAATCCTCCCCCCGCAATCCTTCTAAAATCCATCGAGTACAGGCCCAGAGCCGTCAAACACTCCTCATATGTTAATCCTTTCATTCCTGGGACGATTCTTGTACTCCGAACTCTCTCTAATGCCAGCACATCCTTCCTTAGATATGGGGCCCAAAACTGCTCTCAATACTCCAAATGTGGTCTGACCAATGCCTTATAGAGCCTCAACATTACATCCTTGCTTTTATATCCTAGTCCTCGTGAAATGAATGCTAACATTGCATTTGTCTTCCTTACTACCGACTCAACCTGCAAGGTAATCTTTAGGGAATCCTGTAGGGGGTGGGGGATAGATGGGGGTGTGGGGGGTTAGGTGGGGGAGTTGGGGTGTGGGGGTGGTACCAGTTATCTGAAGAAACTGGGATCGTAATCCTAGGAAAGGGAAAGATCCGGTGGAGGAGAGGACACAAGGGGAAAGGGGAAACCAGTGGAGGGCGGGCTTGTTACCCAGGGGACATGGAATGAATGAAACGCCATTAGATCCAGGGGTGAGACTGGGGCAAGTACAGTGCTGCAATTGAAAATCCACGGTCCGAAAATGTGGTAGAAGCTGTTTCAACGATAATCTTCAAACGGTGGGTGGATACAGCCTGGAGCGATGACGTTCACCAGTGAGTGGGGTTGGAGTCGTATCAAGTTAATTTCCTGCTCCCTAATCCAGTTGGATTCCCCGTCATGACTGGCAGTTGTTTCTGTCTATGAGTAGCCACTCTCCCCCCCCTACTCCATATCGATCAGCGTGATTCCTTCCTCACCATCCCGAGCGATCCCAGACTGTCCGGGGGCCATTCCTGGTCTTCACCCTTCCATCTGTCCTGACCAATGTGTACCCTTCAGCTAACACCGCGCACACCTTGTCGGGTGACCCTCGCCCTGCTCCCCGTGGCATCTTGCTGTGCACACGTTGGCTGCTGCAGACCCCACATTCCAGCAGCGACAACAATGCAAATCCCATCTCCAACGGGACCCCACCACCAAGCATATATTCCCCTCCCCACCCCTCTCACAGGGACCGCTCTCTCTGCGACTCCCTCGTTCACTCCTCCCTCCCCCCATCCTGATCCTACCCCGGGGACTTCCCACTGCCCCTACACCACCTCCATCCAGGGACCCAAACAGTCCTTTCAGGTGAGACAGAGATTCACCTGCACCTCCCTTAATATCATCTACTGCATTCGGTGCTCCAAGTGTGGCCTCCTCTACATTGGCGACACCAAACGCAGACTGGGCACCGCTTCGCAGAACACCTGCGCTCCGTCCGTAACTGCGATCTGCATCTCCCCGTTGCCGGTCACTTCAACTCCCCCTCCCACACTATCACTGACATGTCAGTCCTCGGCCTCCTCCACTGCCAGGAGAATTCCAAGCGCAAACTGGAGGAACAGCACCTAACAGCATGAACATTGAATTCCCCCTGTTTAAGTAATCCCCTCAAACCCACCCCCCTCCCCACACCTCCTGCAACTATGACTCTTCTTCCTTTTCCAAGCCTTTTTTCCTACCTTTTTTCTCTCCCTACCTTTGACCCATCCCCCAGTGGATCTGCTCTCCCCTCCTCCCCCGCACCTGCCTATCACTGTCTCTTACCTGCATCTACCTATCACCACCCTGTACCCACCCCGCCTCCCCTCTTTTGTCCACCTATCACTGCTCTGCTTTCCCCTCCTATATATCGGGCTTCCCCTTTTCCTATCTTCAGTCCTGAAGAAGGGTCCTGACCCGAAACATTGACTGCCTGCTTTTCTCCACAGATGCTGCCTGGCCTGCTGAGTTCCTCCAGTATCATCGTGTTTTTCATCCAGATTCCAGTATCTGCAGTCCTTTGTTTCTCATTCAAAACTCCTTCAATGGCCGTAAGGCTCTGTGGGACGTCCCGAGACCGTCGATGGCACCTTATAAATGCACGCCTTCCTTTTTCTTTGGAGACACAAGAGACCACAGGCACTGGAATCTGGAGCGGCCTTCCTTTCTTTGTTGGGAAGGGGACACTGCAGCCGTGGCTCAGCGCTTCATCCCTTCCCCCGTCTTCCTCTCCGCTATGCTCACTGGTCCCCAGCTCCGCGCCCGATCCTGGTCAGGTTTTGCATTCCACCAGGACTGCTCCCTGACCCGTTCCTCCCACAATCCCCTCTGCCAAACCCCTCGCCCTCATATCCTATAACTTACAGGGGGGGCCATGCCCTGCTCTGGCCTGATACAGCCCCGAGTCCCACGTAAGCCACTGAACCCCAGTGGACAGGGCCCTTACCTGGAATGGTTCCTTCCCCCATCTCCTGTACACTGCCCCCACGCCCTCCTCCTCAGCTGATGCCCTCTTCTCTGTCCACTGTAACGAAAATATTTTAAAATTCGTTCCTTGTTCTTTCCTGATTCAGCAGCAAGACGTATCTGCAAACAAAAGAGGCACTGTACACATAGAAACTACTTTATTAGAGTTATAGGAAATACAGAAAGGAGGAAGAATACTTAAAATACAGAAGGAAGCAAAATAATACTTATCAACCAGTCAATGAACCGATCTGTATAATGCCGGAGGGAACCTCAGGCATCTGACAGCCTCTCACGCAGCCTTCTGTCGGTGTCTCACCACCGGTTGTGACCCAGCCTCAGGGAAGGTCCCCATTTGCACAAAGAAGGTGCCCCCTTTTATACCCTTCAGAAACTTTTACCCCAATACTTTTCCATTCCTCAGTGGTACCAGCCTGTACCTTCTTTATCAATCGTGACCTTCGGCCTGAACACCTAACTTAGAAACAGAGACAACGGGTCCGTAAAGAAGAAAACATTCTTCACCGGTATCCGATCTCAAGAATGTGCATCAGTTCTCAAAACATTCCCACAGTCCGAGCTGACACCATGTTGTCTGACAACTGCCATTTTGTGTCACACACGACTGCAGGAGGAATCAGAAATGACTTTTGGCTAATTTAACTTTTTCCTTACACTCCGCACCTCCCCATCCCTGCCCTGCTTCGATCCCTCTTTGGTTCCATTGAGCAGGCCCTCACGCTACCCTCAGACTCCATACATCAGGGCAGACTTGTCACCCTTTGAGGTTCCTGTGCCCTGGTAACTCGCCCGTGTGTGTGTCTCCCAGCTCCTTGTGCATCAGCTGATGCTATCTTTCAGCATTAAGTAGTGCTGGAAGGAAACAGTTAAAGTTCCCAAAGATTAGAGCACAGGGAATCATCGAACATAGAACACTACAGCACAGTACAGGCCCTTTGGCCCACAATGTTGTGCCGACATTTTATCCTGCTCTAAGAGCAATCTAACCTTCCCTCCCACATAGTCCTCCATTTCTCTATCATTCATGTGTCTATCTTAGAGTCTCTTATATGTCCCTAATGTATCTGCCCCCACAACTTCTGTGGGCAGTGTGTTCCACGCACCCACCACTCTGTGTAAAAAAACTTACCCCTGACATCCCCCTTATACCTTCCTCCCATCACCTTAAAATTATGTCCCCTTGTGTTAGCCATCGTCGCCCTGGGAAGACATCTTTGACTGTCCACTCGATCTATGCCTCTAAACATCTTGTGCACCTCTATCAAGTCATCTCTCATCCTCCTCTCCAAAGAGAAAAGCCCTAGCTCGCTCAACCTATCCTCATAAGACATGCTCTCCAATCCAGGCAGCATCCTGGTAAATCTCCTCTGCACCCTCTCTAAAGCTTCCACATCCTTCCTATAATGAGGTGACCAAAACTGAAAAGTGTGGGCTAACCAGAGTTCTATAGAGCTGCAACATTACCTCACGGCTCTTGAACTCAATAATCCGACGAATGAAGGCCAACACACCATACGCCTTGTTAACAACCCTATCGACCTGTGGAACATTGAGGGATCTATGGACGTGGACTCAAAGATCCCTCTGTTCCTCCACATCCCTGAGAATCCCTGAGACGAGCTCACAACGAACCATTGTCCAATCCTTCTGTCTGTGGTGAATCCTGCAGAGAATCCAGGAGAACCTTCTCTGACCGGAATGCAGCGGAATCTGGAACCCACTGCCTCAGGAAGTAGTTGGGGTAAAGAGCAGGGATGCATCGAAGGAGAAGGTAAATAAACACAGACCTGAGAAAGAAATACAAGAACATTCCAACGATTCTTAGACACTGACGCCGACTTCACCATCGGCAGAGACGCACCAACCACTGGAGGAGCTCAGCGGGTCGGGCAGCATCTATGGAGGGAAATGGACAGTCGACGTTTTGGGGTCGAGACCCTTCATCCGGACCTCCCTCTGTAACTGGATCCTTGACTTTCTGACCAACAGGTGCCCCTGGCCGTGTGCTCACATCTTATGCTGATCAGCTGGCGGGAGTATCTGCGGACATATTTAACTTCTCCCTGCTTCAATCTCAGGTTCCCATCTGTTTTAAGAAGACACTATCATCCCAGTACCAAAGAAAAGCAAGGTAACATGCCTCAATGACTACTGACCAGTGGCTCTGACATCCACTGTCATGAAGTGCTTTGAGAGGCTGGTCATGGCACATATCAACTTCAGCCTTCCAGACAACCTGGACCCATTGCAATTTGCCTATCGCCGAAACAGGTCTACAGTGGATGCCATCTCCCTGGCCCCACACTCAGCTCTGGAGCATCTGGACAGTAAAGACACCTACGTTAGACTATTGTTTATTGACTACAGCTCTGCATTCGATATTATAATTCCAAGTAAACTTGTCACCAAGATCTGAGACCTGGGACACAACACCTCCCCCTGTAACTGGATCCTTGACTTTCTAACCAATAGACCGCAATCAGTGAGGATAGGCAGCAATACCTCCAGCACGATTATTCTCAACCTGGTACCCCACAAGGCTGTGTCCTCAGCCCTCTACTCCCTATACATTCATGACTGCGTTGCCAGATTCTGCTCTAACTCCATCTACAAGTTTGCAGATGATACCACCGTTGTAGGCCGTATCTCAAACGGCGATGAGTTGGAGTACAGGAAGAAGATAGAGAGCTTAGTGGCTTGGTGTCATGACAACAACCTTTCCCTCAATGTCATCAAAACAAAAGAGCTGGTCATTGACTTCAGGAAAGAGGGTGGTGTACATGCACCTGTCTACATCAATGGTGCTGAGGTCGAGAGGGTTGAGAGCTTCAAGTTCCTGGAAGTGAACATCACCAATAGCCTGTCCAGGTCAAATCACGTTGATGCCACGGCCAAGAAAGCTCACGAGCCCCTCAACTTCCTCAGGAGGCTAAAGAAATTTGGTATGTCCCCTTCGACACTCACCAACTTTTATCAATGCACCATAGAAAGCATCTTATCTGGATGCATCACAGCTTGGTACAGCAACTGCTCTGCCCGTGACCGCAAGAAACTGCAGAGAGTTGTGGACACAGCCCAGCACATCACAGAAAGCAGCCTCCTCTCCTTGGACTCTGTCTTTACCTCTCAGTGAAGCAGCCAGCATAATCAGAGACCCCACCCACTCGGGTCGTTCTCTCCTCTTCCATCAGGCAGAAGATACAGGAGCCCGAGGGCACGTACCACCAGGCTCAAGGACAGCTTATATCCCACTGTGATAAGACTATTGAAAGGTTCCTTTATATGATGAGATGTCTATGACCTCACGATCTACCTTGTTGTGACCTTGCACCTTATTGCACTGCACTTTCTCTGTAGCTGTGACACTTTACTCTGTACTGTTATTGTTTTTACCTGTACTACCTCAATGCACTCTGTACTACCTCAACCTAACTGTACTGTGTAATGAATTGACCTTTACAATTGGTGTGCAAGACAAGTTTTTCACTGTACCTTGGTACAAGTGACAATAATTAACCAATACCAATCAGTGAGGAGAGGCAGCAATACCTCCAGCACGATTATTCTCAACACTGGTGCCCGACAAGGCTGTGTCCTCAGCCCTACCAATACAGGTCTCACCCCAAAACCTGGCCTGTTCATTTCCCTCCACAGATGCTGCCCGACCCACTGAGTTCCTCTAGCGTTTTGTGCATTGCTCTGGATTTCCAGGATCTGCAGTTTCACATCTCCCCATTGACATTGGCAGGTTCCACTGGCTAGTCTTTGTACTGTCCGGACTCTGGATTACAGAGACAATTGAGTACCTGAGACTGCATGTTTAACAAAAGAAACGGTTTACTGGCATGGATGCATAATATTATACTCCAGCCCAGTTATAGTCACATCACCAGAACCAGACCACAACTGTGCCTGGTAACAAGCGATTCAATCGAGGTTCTTACCAGCAGCAACATCTGCAGAATCTGGTGTCTCAGCAGCTGTGATGTTTATATATTCCACAAGAGGTAGATTCAGAGCTTCGCCTCAGTGTGAGGTCGCTGGTGTTTCAGGAGCTTGGAGGACCAGGTCAATCCCAGACCACACTTGGAGCAGGCGAATGCCCCTGCACCCCCGCATGCTGTGAATATGCTGGTGTGTCAGCGGGTGGAATGACTGAGCGAATCCCTTCTCGGAGCCAGAACAGGTGGACTCCACACCCCAGGGTGGACCCGCCGCTGGTGGGTCACCAGTTTGTACGTGTAAATAAATCCCTTCCCACACTCGGAGCAGATGTGCAGCCGCTCCCTGGTGTGAACCCGCCGGTGTCTCCGCAGGTCAGAGGACTGAGTGAACCCCTTCCCGCACACAGGGCAGGTGAACGGCCTCTCCCCGGTGTGGATCCGCTGGTGCATCACAAGCTCAGACGACCGAATGAAGCCCTTCCCGCACTCCGAGCAGGTGAACGGCCTCTCCCCGGTGTGGACCTGCCGGTGTATCACCAGGTTAGATGAGCGGGTGAATCCCTTCCCGCACTCGGAGCAGGTAAATGGCCTCTCCCCGGTGTGAAGCCGCCGGTGTATCTCCATGTTGGACGAGCGGGTGAACCCCTTCCCGCACTCAGGGCAGGTGAAGGGCCTCTCCCCGGTGTGGACCCGCTGGTGGGTCAGCAGGTTGGCCGAGCGAGTGAACCCCCTCCCACAGTCACTGCAGGTGAACGGCCTCTCCCCGCTGTGATTCCCGCTGGTGTCTCAGTAGGTCCACTGGATCGCTTGAAGTGTTTGCCGCAGTCGGGGCATTGAAGTGGGTCCATTGCTGTGGAGACAAGGAGTGCGTGAATCAGTGGTTAGATAGCATAGTGGCATCAAGAGGCTTTTAGACAGGCACATGAATATGCCGGGAATGTAAGGACATGGATCAAGTGCAGGCAGAAGGGATTTAGTTCAACTTGGCATTGTGTTCAGCACAGACACTGTGGGCCGAATGGCCTGTTCCTGTGCTGCAGCATACAGAACGATGGAGGGACTCACAGAGAGTGGGGGGTTGCGTGGAACGGTTTGTAGAAGCGATACATTCAGGACATTCAAGAAGACTCTTAGATAGGCACATGGATGATGGAAAAATGGAGGGGTTGGCGGGAGGGAAGGGTTAGATAGATCTTAGGGTAGGTTAAACGTCGGCGCAACATGGTGGGCCGAAGGGCCTGTACTGTGCTGTAATGTTCTATGTTGTAAACTCAGCAGGTCGGGCAGCATCTCAGGAGGGGAATGGAGGGCTGTCAATCATTTGCACCGGGACCTGGATCACCCCCTGGAATGGGGGTTGAGCGGGCTGGTGGTTCCCCTACCCCCGAGTGGAGCTGCAGATCGAAAACAAAGAATTTGGGTTAAGCAAGTACATATAAAAGGAATCCTTGAACTGAGAAATAAGTGCAGATGTTGGCAGGAAAAGCAGGAAATAATCAGCAGTCAAACTACATCTGTGGAGAGAAACACATAAAACGCTGGAGGAACTCAGCAGGTCAGGCAGCATCTATGGAGGATATCTGCCATTCCCCCGGTGGATCTGCTCTCCCCTCCTGCCCTGCCCCTGGCTATCACTGTCTCTTACCTGCAATCTACCTCTCACCACCCTGTGCCCACCCCGCCTCCCCTCCTTTGTCCACCTATCACTGCTCTGCTTTTCCCTCCTATATATCGGGCTTCCCCTTTTCCTATCTTCAGTCCTGAAGAAGGGTCCTGACCCGAAACGTTGACCGCCTGCTTTTCTCCACGGATGCTGCCCGGCCTGCTGAGCCCCTCCAGCGTCATCGTGTTTCTCATCTACGGAGGGAAATGGACAGTCGACGTTTTGGGCCGAGACCCTTCTTTAGGACCTTGGTGTCCATTGCCCTCCGTGGATGCAGATTACCAGCAATCTGCCGTCTCTCCTGCGTCTCCTCTGTGGAGAGAAATGTGTTTCAGTTCGGTTAACGCTTCAGACCGACGACTTTTCAGAAAGAGCCAAAGTTCACGCCTTAAGTTACATTCCTAATCTTGCTAACAGATAAATCTCTCTATTTTCTGCCTTTCTGAGGTGGCTGAGATGCATTTAACCTGGGCTGGTGATTTATCCACTTTTAAAGATGTTGGATCTCTTCCTATTTTCGTCTCCAACTTTGTCATATTTAATATCTTTTTTAGCAATATTTTTTATTAATTCCAGATAGAAAATACAAAGCACATGAAAGAAAAGACAAAATGTTACAAAATGCATTGTATTGAATCACACTTGAAATCACTACCTCATATTGATAAACACAAATGATAACTAATTAGTATTAATAAATTGGAATAATTTTATAAAATAAAAAAATCTAAACCCACTACCATGACCGAAGCTGTTTGGTTTAAAAAAAAGACAAAAAAAACCCTAAAGACATAATAGTATTAGCCAGTATCTGTACTTTAAGCACCAAATCAATGGTTTTGAAAGTAGTTCAAAAAAAGGTCCCCACAATATTTGAAAGTCCAGATTAGATCCAGAAATTGAACAATGGATCTTCTCTAAATTTAGATATGTCATAACATCCCGTAGCTATTGAACATGAGTGGGGGAAATATCTTCCTTCCATTTAAGCAACACAGCCCTCCTGGCTATAAGAGAAATAAAGGCCAATATGTGCAAGTCGAAAGTCCTCCAAAATTACATCTTTTTCTCCAGCAATCCCAAATAATGCAGTTAAAGGATTTCGCTTAAAATTTATTTTAAAAAGCACAGAAAAGGTTTGAAATACCTCTATCCAGTATATTTTTAATATTTTACACTCTTCCTCCTGAACAAAAGCGCGTGTAAAGTCCTCCGCATTCGTGAGGTTTGGTGCGAAGTATTCATTTAGAACCTGACACGTCTTCTGCCAAAACATTCAGGTTACTGCTCCGATCTCTGATTGGCGGCCTCCTTTCTTTCGTTATCCTCTTTCTGTTCAGATATTTCTAAACATTTTCAACTCTCCCTTGATTTTATCTGTCAACATCCCCCGCCACCCACCCCCCAAACCCAGTACCCACCCCCCCCCAATCCCACCCCCATGGAGACTGCAGACGCTGGAATCTGGGGCCAAAAACCGAGCTGCCAGATGAACTCAGTGGGTCAGGCAGCATCTGTGGGGGGGGAAACGGAGTCAACGTTTCCGGTCAGGACCCTTCACGGACTGGAAGGGTAGAGGGGGGGATGGCCAGTGTAAAGAGGTGAGGGGATGCAGGGCGATGGACAGATTTAGTCGGAGGAGGGAGCTGAGGGCAGACAGAGCGACACAGGCTGGGAGGCGATAGGTGGAATGTGATAGGAAAGGAAGGTGAAGGGGAACCAAGTAAGGGAGGTACGGTGGGCAGATGGGAACATTAGCGGGAGGGACCCAGTGGGAGGAGTGTGTGGGTGATGGGCAGGTTAACTCAGAATCAGATTAAACTAGAATCAGGTTTATTATCACTGACAAATGATGTGAAACTTGTTGTTTTGCGGCAGCAGCACAGTGCAGAGATAAAATTACTGTAAATTACAAAAAGAAATAAATAGTGCAAAAACAAAAGGAATAACGAGGTGGTGTTGATGGGTTCATGGACTGTTCAGAAATCCGATGGCGGAGGGGAAGAAGCTGTTCCTGGAACGTTGAGTGTGGTTCTTCAGGCTCCTGTACCTCCTCCCCAATGGTAGTAACGTCAAGAGGGCATGTCCTGGGTGGTGAGGTTACTTGGTACTTACACTGCCTCTTGAAGATGTTCTCAGTGGTGGGGAGGGCTGTGCCCATGAATTGGTGGGGGGAAGGGAAAGAAACTGGATGAAAGGGGATTGTGGGGGGGAGGGGAGGGGGGGGAGGGGAGTGTGTGTGTGTGTGTGTGCGCGCGTGCGCACGCGCACGTGAAGGAGAACCCAGATAGATCGAGAGAGAGAAAGGGACACAGTGGGAAGTAGGTAGCGTAGTGCTTAGCGTAACACTAATATAGCACCAGCGACCTGGGTTCAATTCCGGCCACTGCCTGTAAGGAGTTTGTACGTTCTCCCCATGACTGCGTGGGTTTCCTCCAGGTGCTCCAGTTTCCTCCCACATTCCAAAGACGTATGGGTTAAGACAAGATATATTTATTAGTCACATGTACATTGAAACACACAGTGAAATACATCTTTTTGTGCAGTGTTCTGGGGGCAGCCTGCAAGTGTCGCCGCACTTCTGGCACCAACATAGTACGTCCACAACTTCCTAACCCGTACGTCTATGGAATGTGGGAGGAAACCGGAGCACCCGGAGGAAACCCACGCAGACACGGGGAGAATGTTAGTAGGTTAACATGGGTGTAATTGGGCGGCGCGGACTCTTTGGGTCAGAAGGGCCTGTTACTGTGCTGTATAAATGAAGGTTACCTGAAATCGGAAAATTCAATATTCATTCCACAGCGTTGTAGACTACCCCAGAAGTAGTCTAAAAAATCTATTTGTCTTCCTAATTTCCTCATTTTCCTTTTTCTTATACAGTCACTTGGCGATAGGAATGACATAATTGCAGTCCAGATCTGTGAGTTCCAAGTTGCCCGAAGGGCCCAATACTGGACTCAGCCGGAGGTGGGGTGATGGGGTGACTGGGTGTGTTGTTTGGGCAGCAGTGCACTCCTTCCACCTTCAAGACCGAGCTTCCGTGTGCACCCAAGAAAGGGGATCTCAATGCCATCCGGATGCTCTTGCTTGGAATGGAGTGTCTGCTCCGGGAGTCTGATATCAACCGTATGATCATCACAGGCTGCCTGTGGGAGCCGGCCGTGTGTAATTAAAGCCTCGCTGGTGGGGATGCTGGTCTGCGAGAAACACTCAAAGTGTTCCCGCCAGCGGATTTAGAGGATCCTGCAGAGTCGGCATTGATGGTTGCTGCCCAGTGCACTGAGCTGCTGTCTGTAGGTTAATGGGTGACGGGACCTGAAGGACAGGAGATACAGAGGCAGGACAGATGAGGCATCAAGACCAAAGTGATTGAGAGGGCTGAAGATGAGGTAGTGTGCAAGGGTATCTGTGCCATCTGTGTGTGAGTGTGTTGACAGATGTCCACTTAGGTGTATGTCATTTACTTTTTAACCCCTGCACCTTCTGTAGTCTTCTTGACTTTCTGCAGTGTTGAACACTGGATATCCCCTTCTTTACCTTATCCTGTCCTATGTAAGCCTTGACACCCATGCTTTGCTGACAGGAAATTGAACTGATGCCGATTTACTTTTATTGATGCACCAGAGAAAGCATCCTGTCTGGATACATCATGGCTTGGTACGGCAACTGCTCTGCCCAGGAACGCAAGAAACTGCAGAGAGTTGTGGACACAGCCCAGCGCGTCACGGACACCAGCCTCCCCTCCTTGGACTCTTGTCTTTACCTCTTGTTGTCTTGGTGTAGCAGCCAGCATAATCAAAGACCCCACCCACCCGGGTCATTCTCTCTTCTCTCCTCTTTCATCAGGTAGAAGATACAGGAGCTTGAGGGCACATACCACCAGGCTTAAGGACAGCTTCTATCCCATTGTGATAAGACTATTGAATGGTTCCCTTATACAATATGGACTCTAACCTCACGATCTACCTTGTTGTGACCTTGCACCTTATTGCACTGCACTTTCTCTGTAGCTGTGACACTTTACTCTGGACTGTTATTGTTTTTACCTGTACAACGTCAATGCACTCTGTACTAACTCAATGTAACTGCACTGTGTAATGAATTGACCTGTACAATCAGCGTGGAAGACAAGTTTTTCACTGTACTTTGGTACAAGTGACAATAATAAACCAATACCTTCCAGGAGCTGTTTCCAGTCCCCTTGTGCTAACTCGTGCCTCAATCTGGGAAAAATTGGCCTAACTTCAATTCAGAACTTTACCTTCAGAGGTAACTTTTTTTTCGCCCTCAAAAAATGAAATTTATCTGAGTTATGTTCCCCGTCTCTCACCACCCTTCCAACTTCGCCAGGCTCATCCCCTAAACCTAGGTCCATTCTGGCTAGATCTTGCTATGAACTAAACTTCAATAGTTGTCTTGAATAGAAGAATTATGCTCCTTTATTCTTTGCTCTAACACTGTTCCAATTAATGTCAGGGTAGTTGCACAAACCTCTCTGGACGTTTGCTCCACTTTCTGTCGCACACTGTTTGGAGTCCGGCAGTGCACCACTGCCCAACCAACACACCCCATTTCGTGTTCTTACCGAATATGAACTCCAGGTGGGAAATGTTGACCCAAAGTGATTAATTGAAGTGATCAGTCACAGCATTTAACATAAAAGAAATCGAATGAGCTGCCCGCGGAAAACATACCGTTCGATGAGGACACGTTCCTTCTCGCCGCTTGTGAAGCTGCCGGTGTGGATTTTGTTCCGCGGTGCAATGGCGGCTTCCGATACCCAGAATGCTCCAGGACACGGAATACGCTCTGCCCACTCAGCAGATGATCCCTGATGCAGGGTTTCGACCCGAAACGTCGACAATTCCTGTCCCCCTCCCACAGACGCTGCTCGGCCCGCTGTGTTCACCGGCAGGTTGCTTGTTGCTCCAGCTTCCAGTATGTGCAGACTCCGTCGAGCAAATAATTTGTTAAAGGCTGCAGACGCGGATAAGTGAACCCGGTTTCAATGCAGCAAAGGTGTTTATAACTACGGAATCAGCGCCTCAGTGATACATATCGGTTAGTTCCTGAACTAGATGTTTGCCCCGTGCAACATACTGGGCGCAACGAAACACCCTTCTCCAAGTATGACTTGCCCTGTCGACCAATGGGAGGGCCTGGAGGACCGGTCCTCCAACCAATCCGAGTGCCGGGGCGGAGCTCAGTCCTGGTCTGAGGCGGAAGTCATTGGTACAAAGGCAGCACCGTAACTGGAAGGAAGGGGAGGAATTATCATCGGAGAAGAATGTCCAGGTGTAATTGGGCCGCTCAAGGCGGACAAATTCTCTCGTCCCGATGGCCTGCATCGTAGGGTCCAAAAAAAGCGCCTCTCTGTCCATGTGTTAGATAGTCACATGATGTTCACATGCGTCTAACAGCCTCTGGGACGCCGCTATCGTATCTGCTTCTGCCACTGCCCCTGGCAGCCCGTTCCAGGCGCCTATCGCCCTCCGTTCACATCGCCTTTAAAACTTTACCCTTCTCACCTTAAATGCATGCCCTCTAGTAATCGCCATTTCTACCCTGGGAAAAAGATTCTGATTTCTACCCTATCTATGCCTCTGATAATTTTATAAACTCCCATCGGCTCTATCCTCAGCATCCGACGCTCTAGAGAAAACAACCCAAGTTTGCCCAACCTTTCCTCATAGCTCATACCCTCTAATCCTGGTAAACCTCTTCTGCACCCTTACCAAAGCCTCCACATCCTTCCTGTAATGGTTATTGATACTGGTTTATTATTGTCACTTGTGCCGAGGTACAGTGAAAAACGTGTCTTGCATACCGTTTGTACAGATCAATTCACTACACACTACAGGTCAGGGTGAAAACAAAAACAGAATGCAGAGTAAAGTGTCACAGCTGCAAAGGAAGTGCAGTGCAGGTAGACAAGGTCATAGCAAGGGAGATTGCGAGGTCAAGAGTCTGTCTCATCGCATAAGGGAACCTTTCAATAGTCTTATCACAGTGGGATAGAAGCTGCTCTTGAGCCTGGTGGTATGTGCACTCAGGGTGACCAGAATTGCAGAAAAATTTGAAGTTTTTTTTAAACAGGGACAATAATTGTTGCATTGGGCACAGGTTGTTGTGCAGAGATTGTGACTGCCATCAAGGAACAACACACGGTGGACCCTGTTAGCCACTGCTCACACACTCCAGTGTGTCAGGAACAAGGACCAGGGGCTGAGATGGTTGGGAATTTGGAAGTGTAGCAGTGGGGAGTTCCAGAGAGAATTTTTACGGGATGAAAACTGAAAGAAGTCATGGTTGGAATGGGAGAAACAGAATCCAGGCAGACAGTGAAATGAAAAACAATCATATATTTAATTAATGGGGTAATATGGTCATGTGAAGTGTAAAGATTGAGGGGAGGGGAAGAGTCCATAAATATGGTTAGCAGAGTTCATATGCACTGTCACCCACCCGGATCATTCTCTCTCCTCTTCCATCAGGTAGAAGATATAGGAGCCTGAGGGCACGTACCACCAGGCTCAAGGACAGCTTCTATCCTACTGCGATAAGACTATTGAATGGTTCCCTTATACAATGAGATGGACTCTGACCTCACAATCTACCTTGTTGTGACCTTGCACCTTATTGCACTTCACTTTCTCTGTAGCTGTGACACTTTACTCTGTGCTGTTATTGTTTTTACCTGTACTACCTCAATGCACTCTGTACTAACTCAATGTAACTGCACTGTGTAATGAATTGATCGGTATGCAAGACAAGTTTTTCACTGTACCTCAGTACAAGTGACAATAATAAACCAATACCAATAGTATTTTAGGAGGAAGGCAGGGAACTCAGAAGTGTTGAAAGGAAAGTTTTATTGCTGAGGATAAGATGAATGAAGATCATACAGGGTGTATGGGGGGGGTGGGGGCTGGGTGGGAGAGGGCGTGGTGGTGTGGGGGGGGGTGTGGTGGTGTGGGTGGGGGCAAGACAAGTTTTTCACTGTACCTCGGTACAAGTGACAATAATAAACCAATACCTATCAGTGAGGAAAGGCAGCGATACCTCCAGCACGATTATTCTCAACACTGGTGCCCCACAAGGCTGCGCCCGCAGCCCTACCAATATCGATAAGGGTCTCGCCCCGAAACCTGGCCTGTCCATTTCCCTCCACAGATGCTGCCCGACCCACTGAGTTCCTCTAGCGTTTTGTGCATTGCTCTGGATTTCCAGCATCTGCAGTTTCACATCTCCCCATTGACATTGGCAGGTTCCACTGGCTAGTCTTTGTACTGTCCGGACTCTGGATTACAGAGACAATTGAGTGCCTGAGACTGCATGTTTAACAAAAGAAACAGTTTACTGACATGGATGCATAATATTATACTCCAGCTCAGTTATAGTCACATCACCAGAACCAGACCACAACTGTGCCTGGTAACAAGCGATTCAATCGAGGTTCTTACCAGCAGCAACATCTGCAGAATCTGGTGTCTCAGCAGCTGCAATGTTTAAATATTCCACAAGAGGTACATTCAGAGCTTCACCTCAGTGTGAGGTCGCTGGTGTTTCAGGAGCTTGGAGGACCAGGTCAATCCCAGACCACACTTGGAGCAGGCGAATGCTCCTGCACCCCCGCACGCTGTGAATATGCTGGTGTGTCAGCGGGCGAATCTCTTCCTGTACTCGCAGCAGGTGAACTCTACATCACGGGGTGGACCTGCAGCTGGTGGGTCACCAGTTTGTACAGGTAAATAATTCCCTCCCTGCACTCGGAGCAGGTGTGCAGCCGCGCCCTGGTGTGAACCTGCTGGTGTCTCCACAGATCAGCCGACTGGGTGAATCCCTTCCCGCACACAGGGCAGGTGAATGGCCTCTCCCCGGTGTGGATCCGCCGGTGCACCAGAAGATCAGACGACCGAATGAATCCCTTCCCGCACTCCAAGCAGGTGAACGGCCTCTCTCCTGTGTGAAGACGCTGGTGGGTCTGCAGGGCAGAGGTCCGAATGAACCCCTTCCCGCACTCAGTGCAGGTGAATGGTTTCTCCCCGGTGTGGATCCGCTGATGGATCACCAGGTCGGATGACTGGCTGAATCCCTTCCCACACTCCGAACAGGTGAAGGGCCTCTCCCCGGTGTAGACCCGCTGGTGTATAACCAGGTTGGATGTGCGGAGAAACCCCTTCCCACAGTCAGAGCAGGTGAACGGCCTCTCCCCGGTGTGGACTTGCTGGTGTGTCACCAGGGTGGAGGACCGAGTGAATCCCTTCCCGCACTCCAAGCAAATGAAGGGCCTCTCCCCGCTGTGGACCCTGCGGTGTATCACCAGGTGGGACAAGTGGGTGAACCCCTTCCCGCAGTGGGAGCAGGTGAACGGCCTCTCTCCGCTGTGGACCCGCTGGTGTCTCATCAGGTCACTGGATCGCTTAAGTGTTTCCCGCAGTCGGGGCAGTGAAAGGGGTTCATGGCTGTGGAGACAGGAGGGTGTGAACAGGGAGGTAAATCAGTGAACTCCTTCCCACTCACACAGCGGCTGACGGTCCCTCCCCGGCCCGCTGGAGGCTCTGGGAGCTCGGCGGCAGGTAGGAGCTGAGCGCCGGGTCGGGGATGAAATCGACCCCGAGGCTTGGAGCGCGGCCCGGAGCCGACAAGAGGACCCCCCCCCCCCGGGCTGGGGGAGAATGGGGCCGAGCTCCAGAGACACAGCGGGCCGCTACCCTGCGACAGGTCCGGCCTGGCCGCGCCCCCGGACCCTGTGGGGAATCCCCAAGGTCCGCCCGAGCTCCCGGTTCCTAGAGGAGGGGGGGATATCCCCAAGGTCCCAGCACTGGATGCTGCGCGGAGCGGCGCAGGTGGAGGGCGGGAGTTCCGGCTCATTCATTGCATCGGGTCTCCGCGCCGCCGCCGCCCCCTACAAATCCGGGCGGGGGCACTGAGCTGTCCTGACCCCGCCACAAGCCTCTCCCCGCTTGTCAGTTTCGGCATTTTAACCTGGACGCGAGTGTGTTTCACATTCCCCCGTCTGCGGAGAAACCCCTATTAACCGACGGGCGAGGCGTTAACTAGAGGACGCGGACGTAAAGTCCAGAGGAGAGGCTGGAGAAAGGATTAAGCGCACGGTTTTGCTGCAGTCTAGAACACACACCCTGCAAAGAGGGTACAGGCAGATTGGATAATAACTTTCAAAAGGAGTGTTGGATAAATCCCGGACTGGAGTCCAAATTTCCGGACGGTGGGGGGGGGGGGGGAAGGTGAATCGGTTGATTATTGTCACATGTACCGGGGTACAGTGAAAAACTTTGTTTTGCATGCCATCCATACAGATCATTACAAGAGAAACAAAGGACTGCAGACGCTGGAATCTGGATGAAAAACATGCTGATGCTGGAGGGACTCAGCAGGCCGGGCAGCATCTGTGGAGTAGAAAGCAGGTGGTCAACGTTTCAGGTCAGGACCCTTCTTCAGGGCTGAAGATAGGAAAAGGGGGAAGCCCGATATAGGAGGGGAAAAGCAGAGCAGTGATAGGTGGACGAGAGGGGAGGCGGGGTGGGCACAGGGTGGTGATAGGTGGATGCAGGTAAGAGACAGTGATAGGCAGGTGCGGGGGAGGAGGGGAGAGCGGATCCACCGGGGGATGGGTCAAAGGTAAGGAGAGAGAGGAAAAAAGTAGGAGAACAAGAGGCTAGGAAAGGGAAGAAGAGGAGAAGCCTGGTGGGGGGGAGGGGGGGGGGTGGAGAAGACCTGAAGTGGGAGGATTTAATGTTCATTACAATGATCAATACAGCAGTGCATTGAGGTAGTACAAGGGAAAACAATAACAGAATGAGGAATATTGTGTCACAGCTACAGAGGGAGTGCAGTGCAGGCAGATGATACTGTGCAAGGTCGTAAGGGGGTAGATCGTGAGGTCAAGAGTCCATCTTATCATACTAGGGTCCATCTTAAGAGTCCATAAGAGTCCATCTTATCATACTTCAATAGTCTTATAACAGCAAAGAGGGGAGTGGAACTAATGGAATGACTCTCTCCATGAGCCAGAATCGGCCACAGATCATCCTCCTGTGCACTTTTTCTGTGATCAAGGACAAAGATTAACAATGCAAGCAGTTTGCATAAATGATGCCTCGAACACTTCTGAAAACGATGGGACTGTCTCTCCCAACCTCGATAATATCACGGCAGAACATTCAACCTCTGCATGAGCAACACCTGGGTACGTTGGCTTAATATACAATAAAAACGTGCTGGAGGAACTCAGCAGGTCAGGCAGCATCCGTGGAGGGCAATAAACAGTCGACGTTTCGGGACCAGACCCTTCATCAGGACTGGAAAGAGAGCAGAAGCCAGAAATAAGAAGGTGGGGGGAGGGGGAGGAGCACAAGCAGGCAGGGGAGAGGTGAGTCCAGGTGAGAGGGGGAAGGTAGGTGGGTAGGGGTGGGGCTGGGGTGGGGGAGATGTAATAAGCTGAGGGGTGATAGGTAGGAAGAGGCAAAGGGCTGAAGAGGGAGGAATCCGGTAGGAGAGGGCAGTGGACCATGGGATAAAGGATGGGGGAGGGGAGGAGAGGAGATGGGCAGGTCATCAAGGCAGGGGAAGGGAGCCACAGGAATAAGGGAAGACAAGGCAGTGGGGGGCAAAAGAAGGGATGGGGTTACCAGAAGTTCGAGAAATCGATGTTGAGGCCATCAGGTTAGAGAATCCCAAGGCGGAACATGAGGTGTTGTTCCTCCAAGGTTGGTTTGATGAGGTTCCTGCTCCTGCTCCCCTGTCACCATGTTTCCTTGTCTCTCTCTCTCTCCATGAGCACCTACAGCTCCAGGACGGGGCGTTCACTTCGCCGCCTCTCCTCCACACTGATCACACAGGGAGCGATTCGTTCCTCACACCTGCTGGTATCCCAGACTATCCATGGCCATTCCTAGTTGATAACATTCGACCTGTTGTAACCAATATTTACCCTTCAACTATTCTTTCCCCCCCCCCCAAACAAAAAACAGACTGCCAGCTGACCCCCAGCCCGCAGCACCTTGCTGTGCATCAACTGGTTGCCGAGTTCTCCCTGTTCCAGCAGTGGCGACTCTTCATTGGGCCGCAGAGCCTGTGGGACGTCCCCGGAGCGTGGGCGGCACTATACCAATGCACGCCTTCCCTTCTTTGCTGGGAGGGAGATCCCGTGGCTCGATGCTCTGCCCATTCAATCCCACTCCGGATCCTGTACAGGTTTCGTTTTTCCAGAACCATTTCTCCTGCTTTCCCACCAAACCCTGGGGTTCAGGCCCACTGTGCCCCGGGTGCTCCCAGCCAATACATGCCAGGTGTCCCTTGCCTACCTCGAGTCCTGCTCACACCTCCCTGGACTCTCCTCCACGCAACCAGGGCTCTGTCTCTCGCTCTCTCCTCCGGGTGCTCCAGTTTCCTCCCACATTCCAATGACGTATGAGTTAGGAAGTTGTGGGCGTGCTATGTTGGCACCGGAAGAGTGGCGACACTTGCGGGCTGCCCCCAGCATATTCTCAGAAATGCAAGAAGATGTATTTCACTGTTTCACAAGTGACTGATAAATATCTTATCTCTTTCTCTCTCCTTCCAGCCCCCTATGCAGACCCTTCAAGCCTTTCCTGGACTGAGCCCCTCCTGTCCTCCATTCTCATCCCCTTCCTCGCTCACGGTTTGTGACCCCCATCCCATTGAGCAGAACCCCCCGTGTCTTCACTCGGCTCCCAGACTTCACACCGATCAGAGCAGATCTCCCCTCCCCTTCTCAAGGTGTGTGGTCCCCAGCCCTTTATAGGTCACTATGTTCTGTCTTTCAAGGTTGACAAAAAGCTGGGAATAAACACTTTAAAAACGGAAATAACTCCTCCCCTGACCCTAGGGATTGTTTGGAAGGGACACCAACCAGCCCTCATCTGCAGAGAGTCCACTGGGAGTTAGGGTGAGGGTGGGGGGGATCTCCCCACGCAGAGAGCAGCAGCAATGTGTACAATAAAGATGCACTCAAGCAAAAACTGGGGAAAGATCGAGAGGAGCAGCACACACACGAAACGCCAGAGGAACCCAGCGGGTCAGACAGTGTCTGTGGAGGGAAATGGACAGCCGACTTTTTCGGGTGGAGACCTTTCATCTGGACTGGAGCTGGCAAAACTGGTCTTGATGAAGGGTCTCGACCCAAAACGTCAGCTGTCCACTCTGCTCCACAGACGCTGCCCGACCCGCTGGGTTCCTCCGGCGTTTTGTGTGCGTTGCCCCATATTCCAGTATCCGCAGAATCTCTCGTGTCTCCACAGATCGAGGGGAGAAAGGTACAGAAGAACATTCCAACAGACTGAGATGAGGAGCGGCTGGGATGGTGTATAAACACTGCTGGAATCCTTGGAAACATCCAGGGCTTTGGAAACAGAACATTTTATTTGGCGTTGATGCAGAGTGTGAAGTTCTTCCCCAGTTACAGGGGTTGTTAATTCCAATTATTAACCAATCGTCCAGTTACCTGGGTCCAGTCCTGAGTGTGTTCAACATAACTGCAGAATCCAACAGCCTGCCGGCACTTGTGAACTTGCTGGTGTCTCAGGGTTTAAATGCCTCTCACGTAGGAGATATCTACACTTTATCCTCGGTGTGAAATCTCTGGTGTCTCAGCAGGTTGGACGACCTGGTGAATCCTTTTCCGCACTCGGGGCAGGTGAACGGTCTCTCCCCGGTGTGAACCCGCTGGTGTCTCAGCAGGTTGGATGACCTGGTGAACCCCTTCCCGCACTCCGAGCAGGTGAACGGCCTCTCCCCGGTGTGAACCCGCTGGTGCCTCAGCAGGTTGGAGGACTGGGTGAAGCCCTTCCCGCAGTGAGAGCAGGTGAACGGCCTCTCACCAGTGTGAACTATCTGATGGCTCAGTAGGTCAGATGATCGAGTGAATCCCTTCCCGCACTCGGAGCAGGTGAACGGCTTCTCCCCGGTGTGGACTTGTCGGTGACTCAGCAGGTCAGACGACCGAGTGAAGCCCTTCCCGCACTCAGAGCAGGTGAATGGCCTCTCCCCAGTGTGAACGACCCGGTGTAAGTGCAGGTCTGATGACTGAGTGAATCCCTTCCCGCACTCGTGGCAAGTGAAGGGCCTCTCCCCGGTGTGGACCCGCTGGTGGGTGACCAGGCTGGTCGAGCGGGTGAAGCCCTTCCCGCACTCGGGGCAGGTGAATGGCCGCTCCCCGGTGTGGATACGCTGGTGGGTCAGCAGGTTGGAGGACCGAGCGAATCCCTTCCCGCACTCGGAGCAGGTGAAGGGCCTCTCCCCAGTGTGGATCCGCTGGTGTCTCAGCAGGTCGGAGGACAGAGTGAACCCCCTCCCACACTGAGAGCAGCTGAATGGCTTCTCCCCGGTGTGAACGATCTGATGCCACAGTAAATCAGATGAGCGGGTGAATCCCTTCCTGCACTCGGAGCAGGTGAATGGTCTCTCCCCAGTGTGGACAATCTGATGCAACAGTAAGTGGGACGACTGAGTGAACCCCTTCCCGCACTCGGGGCAGGTGAACGGCCTCTCCCCGGTGTGGACCCGCTGGTGGGTCAGCAGGCTGGACGACTGAGTGAATCCCTTCCCGCACTCAGGGCAGGTGAAGGGCCTCTCCCCGGTGTGGACCCGCTGGTGCCTCATCAGGTCGGATGAGCGGGTGAATCCCTTCCCGCACTCGGAGCAGGTGAACGGACGATCCTCGGCGTGGACACGCTTGCGTCCCATTAGGTTGGACAACCGGGTGAATCCCTCCCCACACACGCAACAGGCAAGCGGCTTCTTCCCCACGTGAAGTCAGTGGGGAGGGATGACTGAGTGAATTTGTCTTCCACGTGGAGAGCAGCTGTCCAGCCTCTCTCCAGTGTTAGGGCCCTGGTTTGCCTGACATTTCTTTTCCCCCAGTCAGAACACTGAAGTGGTTTCACTTTGGTGTGAAGACAACGGTGTTCTAAGCAGGAGGACAAGTCAATGAACCACTTCTGCACACAAAGGAGGTGGAGTTACTCCCTGGCATGACCCACAAGTTTCCATCTGGGACGAGGAATTGTTTCTCTTGCAAGTCTGCACTGATATCACTCCTTCAGAAATTTTACATGGTCGCTCACTTGGTTAATTCACCAAAACTTCAAGCACACACGGAATGGGTGCAGTTTCTCTCCCAGTGTGGATGGTGTCATCTCTGGCTGTGCACTGCCCTGAAGCTCTTTCCACTGTCAGTGCTCTGTAACTATCTCGCTGGGCTGCATCAGCCTCACTGCCTTGCCGGTGGCTCTGTCATTTGAAATCTTTGCCCAAGAATCAAACAGACAAGCATCTCTGCTTCCACCTTCAAAGGACAATGACATTCGGGTGTTGTTGAACAGAGTGAGGCTGCAGTTCTGACGTGTTGTTGGGTTTGAGATCCACCCATGCAAATCCTTCACTTCTAAAACCCTGCAAAAGAAGTTTGCAAAATCGTCAAATAACAGGGCAGAGACTCAGAAAAACTAAGGCCATACAGCATCTGTGGAGATGATCCCTGATCCGTTTCGGGTCAGGACCCTTCCTCAGGACTGAAGATAGGAAAAGGGGGAAGCCCAATATATAGGAGGGAAAAGCAGAGCAGTGATAGGTGGACAAAAGAGGGGAGGCGGGGTGCGCACAGGGTGGTGAAAAGTAGATGCAGGTAAGAGACAGTGATAGGCAGGTGTGGGGGAGGAGGGGAGAGCAGATCCTCTGGGGGATGGGTCAAAGGAGAGAGAGGGAAAAAGGGTTAGGAAAAGTAAGAAGAGAAGAAGCCTTGGTTGGGGGGGGGGGGGGGGCGGATTACTTAAAGTGGGAGAATTCAATGTTCATATCGTTGGGCTGCAAGGTTCCAAGATGGAGAATGAGGTGCTGTTCCTCCAGTTTGCACTTGGACTTCTCCTGGCAGTGGAGGAGGCTGAGGACTGACATATCAGTGATATTGTGGGAGGGGGAGCTGAAGTGACTGGCAACGGGGAGATGCAGATCGCGGTTACGGACGGAGCACAGGTGTTCTGTGAAATGGTCACCTGGTCTGCATTTGGTCTCGTCACGTATTAGCCTTCCCCTTTTCCTATCTTCGGTCCTGAAGAAGGGTCCCGACCCAAAATGTTGACCGCCTGTTTTTCTCCACGGATGCTGCCTGGCCTGCTGAGTTCCTCCAGCATCATCGTGTTTTTTCATCTGGATATTTTTTCCTTTGTTTCTCAGAAAAACTAATCTTAGTTTCTCTGACCTGCTGTGATTTAGTTGGGAGCTTCCCCTGCTTCTGAGTCAGAAGGTTAGAAGCTTAAGCACAGAAGTTCCAATATAGTGCCAGGGGACTCCTGGTTGACAGAAGCAACATAGTTTGCAAGAGCCTTCAAACTGAGGCCTCGTCAGCTCCTCCCGGTGGACACAAAAAAATCCCTTGGCACATTTTGAAAGAGCTGGAGAGTTATCCCCAAAGCCCGAGAAAGATTCCAGGGAACGAGGACCTGCTGAACACCAACAGGTTCACCCTGGGGAGAGACCCTTTCACCAGGGATGAGAAGCTGGGTTTTCTCCTTGGAACGGAGGTGAGGAAGAGACTGTAAAGGTTAAAAATTATGGTGTAGATAGGATAGAGAGAATCAGTACTATTTGGCAGAGGACATACAGTGAAAATGAACAGCAGAAGAGCCAATAGCACAATTGAAAAGTAATTTTTAAGCAGAGGGTGGCTCAGGTCTGGAATGCACATGGAACGGATGGCTTGGTGGAAACAGATTCAGTTGGCCTGTTCAAAAGGGGAACTGATCTGCAAGGCTTTGGAGAGAGGACAGGAAAGTAGGATTGGAAGGATTATCTTTGCATTGAGCCAGTAGTGGCACTGATGGCCAGAAGGCCTCCTTCTTTGCTGAAGCTTTTCAGTCCTGGTCACCATTAATCTCACAGTCAACATCCACAGAAGGTTACCTGGTTGTTGTGGATGTGGGAGGGAAGGGTTGGATGACTTGGATGAGGATGTGGAAGGGTGGGTTAGTAAGTTTGCGGATGATTCAAAGGTTGGTGGTGTTGTGGAGAGTGTAGAAGGTTGCTGTAGATTCAGAGTGGGCTGAGAAGTGGCAGATGGAGTTCAACCCGGGTAAGTGTGGAGTGATACACTTCGGGAGATCGAATTTGAAAGCCGAATACAAGGTTAATGGCAGGACTCTTAGCAGTGTGGAGGAACAGAGGCATCTTGGGGTCCACGTCCATAGATCCCTCAAGGTTGCCACGCAGGTCAGTAGGGTTGTTAAGAAGGTGTATGGAATGTTGGCCTTCATTAGTCAGGGTATTGAGTTCAAGAGCCACGAGGTAATGTTGCAGCTCTGTGGAACTCTGGTTGGACCACACTTGGAGTATTGTGTTCTGTTCTGGTCGCCTCATTATCGGAAGGATGTGGAAGCTTTAGAGAGGGTGCAGAGGAGATTTACCAGGATGTTGCCAGGATTGGAGAGCATGTCATGAGGATAGGTTGAGTGAGCTGAGGCTTTTCTCTTTGGAGAGGAGGAGGATGAGAGGTGACTTGATAGAGGTGTACAAGATGATAAGAGGCATAGATCGAGTGGACAGTCAGAGACTTTTTCCCAGGGCGGCAATGGCCAACACGAGGGGACATAATTTTAAGGTGATTGGAGGAAGGTATAAGGGGGATGTCAGGGGTAAGTTTTTTTTTACACAGAGTGGTGGGTGCATGGAACGCACTGCTGGCAGAGGTTGTGGGGGCAGATACATTAAAGACATTTAAGAGACTCTTAGATAGACACAAGAATGATAGAGAAATAGGGGGGCTATGTGTGAGGGAAGGGTTAGATAGATCTTAGAGCAGGATAAAATGTCGGCACAACATTGTGGGCCGAAGGGCCTGTACTGTGCTGTGGTGTTCTATGTTGTTAGTGGGAGCTCACTGACTCTGGATAGCCTGCTCTGGTGACTGCAATTAGAAGGTTCTTTATTGGCAGTAAAGCAACAAGAGATGATTTGAAGTCCTGAGAGTCACTGCTTAAAATCTTACTTTAAAATAGCTTCCATGGGGTCCATCCTTACCCAGAAATCCCTGCACCGAAGAAAGCCCTCTATTGGTTTAACAGGCACTGAGGCTGCAGGTGTGGGTCCTGGACACGGGAGTGGTGGTACCAACATGTTCCACGCGAGCCAGAAGGTCCCAGATGCGCAGGAGCAGGTCCATAAAGTTATGAGAGGCCTGGAAAGAGTGGATTGGATCACTTAGCAGAAATAGCTAATGACAAGGGACAAAGAACAGCAAATCATTGAGGAGATGAGGAGCAACTCCTCCAAGAGTCAGAGACAGCGCAACCAGGCCCTTCGACCTACCGAGTCCGTGCTAACCTTCAGACGCTAATTCCACTCCACACATTTCATTCTTCCCATCATTCCCCCGTCCCTAGGTTCTATCCCTCGCCTGTGCACTAGGGGCAATTTACAGTGCCTAATTAACTACCAACCCACATACTTTTGAGATGCGGAAGGAAACCGACGTGCTGAGAGGGAACCCACGCAGTCACAGGAAGATCGTGCAAACTCCACACAGGCAGCACGTCAGATTAAGGTTGAACCTGGAACTGTGAGATAGTGGCTCCACTAGTGATACCAGTCCAACCTTCTCAGGAAAATCTCGGATCTTAGAAAATCTCAACCTCAGGGAGTTGTGGAGGATGAGGGACTGAATGTATTCAAGACAAATTTGGGCGCATTTTAGTTGGATGTGTGATAAAGGGTTCTGGGAAAACAGGCTGGAAGTGGCGCTGAGGCCAAGATCACATCCTATGCGGATGCATCACAGCTTGGTACGGCAACTGCTCTGCCCATGACTGCAAGAAACTGCAGAGAGTTGTGGACACAGCTCGGCACATCACGGAAACCAGCCTCCCCTTCACGGACTCTGTCTACAATTCCCGCTGCCTCAGTAAAGCAGCCAACATAGTCAAAGACCCCACCCACCCCAGACATTCTCTCTTCTTCCCCCTCCCCTATGGGCAGAAGATACAAAAGCCTGAAAGCACTTACCACCAGGCTCAAGGACAGCTTCTATCCCACTGTTATAAGACTATTGAAAGGTTCCCTAGTGCGAAAACATGGACTCTTAACCTCACAATCTGCCTTGTTATGGCCTTGCACCTTATTGTCTGATCTGATCTGCACTGCACTCTCTCTGTAGCTGTGACACTTTATTCTGCATTCTGTGATTGTTTTCCTTTGTATTAACTCAATGCACTGTTGTAATGAATTGATCTGTATGGACGGCATACAAAACAAAGTTTTTCACTGTACCTCAATACATGTGACAATAATAAGCCAATTTACATCAGTATTGGTTTATTATTGTCACTTGTACTGAGGTACAGTGAAAAACTTGTCTTGCATACCGATCGTACAGGTCAATTCATTACACAGTGCAGTTACACTGAGTTAGTACAGGGTGCATTGAGGTAGTACAGGTAAAAACAGTAACAGTACAGAATAAAGTGTCACAGCTACAGAGAAAGTGCAGTGCAATAAGGTGCAAGGTCACAACAGGTAGATGGTGAGGTCAGAATGGCAGTGCAGGTGGGAGGGTTCCCTGCGGCCTCCTCCTCCAACCATTTCTCACGTTCTTTTCGAAGCATTCAATGACTTCATTTCCCTCCAGACTCTGCGGGGAGACCTGGAACTCCTTGCCTGAACGGATGGCGGAGGGAGAAACCCCTCCCCCATTAAACAGGCTGGGAGGAGCACTTTATTCCTTCCCCCAACCCCCGCCAACCTGCGGGGAGCAGAGCGGGAGGTGGGATTAGGACGGAGAGGATTTCCAGGGTCGAACTCCCTGCCCCTGGCTTCCTGCAGCTCGCTGGTTTCACAAGGAGCAAGGGAGCCGGACAGCCCGGAGCGGCAGGGCTGGAGCAGATGCAGCGCGTAAACCATGCACAGGCCGTGCCGGGCCCCAGGGACGTGAGAGAACCGGTGCCTGGTCCAGCGACATCGCCGGTTCACCCTCTACCTGCCTCCCTCAGCCCGCCCGAACTCACCGCCAGCCCGGCCCCAGGAAGTACAGCGGGCCTCCCGAAAGGCGCAGGCGCGCTGCCGGCAACGCCGACCCTCCCCCGAAAGGCGCAGGCGCGCTGCCGGCAACGCCGGCGCCTCTCCCGAACGGCGCAGGCGCGGTGCCGGGAGGGGCAGCTCCTCTGTGCCGGCGCCTGGTGCCTGAACCTCTGCAGCCAAGTCCTGGCGTCCGCGCTCGACTGCTTCAAGCTCGCGTTTTGTGATACCGGACCCGGGCTGCCCTGGAAAAAAGGCAACGGGTGTGGCTCCGCACCAGGAACGTGGAGAGAGCAGGTTTCAGTGAAAACTAATGGGGGGGGGGGGGGCTAAAGTGTCGGCTTGTTATGCAGGGCAGGTATAGACTCGATGGGCCGAGCGGGCCCCTCCTTTTGTGGTTAGGAAACATGGAATATGGTCTTTCATCAACGTCAGCTGAGGGCGGGACTCCCAGGAGTCGGCGACCAGAATTTTCATGTTCTCTGGAAGGATCTGGACCCTAATCAGGATTCATTCATGACCGTTCCGTCCAATCCAGATGAATTAAGAAATGGTAAAATGCACAAGGAGAAAGAGCTGAGGGGTTGTGAGAATCCTGGGAGGCTCCTCACGCATTCCTTTACCTCTTGTTGTTGCATGATATTAAAGAGCCTACTCTGTAAGCTTGAGACATAAGAAATTCTGCGGATGCCGGAATCTGGAGCAATACACGTGAAGTGCTGGAGGAACTCAGCAGGTCAGGCAGGGAAATAAACAGTCAACGTCATCTTGAAGGGTCTCGGCCTGAAACGTCGACTGTCTATTTCCCTCCACGGATGCTGTCTGACCTGCTGAGTTGCTCCAGCACTTCACGTGTATTATTCTGTAAACTTTTGCCCTCTCTGATAAATAATATTTCTGAGGAGACACGAGAGAGACGGCAGACACTGGTATCTGGAGCGGCCAACAATCTGCTGCAGGAACTCAGCGGGTCGAGCAGCATCTGTGGAGGGGAAAGGAAATGTCGACGTTTGGGGTCAACAGGCTGCATCTTGATATTTCTAACGCCGCTGTGAAGCATCTTGGATGGACCGTTGGGAAATAGGACAGAATTAGCAGAGGTGTTGGATCTGTCCTGATCCGACTGGAACGATAAAAGAGCGGCAGGAGTATGCCCTACTGCTCCCGTGAGTCCGCGCCACTATTCAAATAAGATCAAGGCTTTGATTTGATTTTGGTCTCAACTCCACATTCCTGCCTCATCCCCATGACCTTAAAGCTTATCCCGAAGTCCCTCTGCTTCTCCCTCCTTTTTGAGGAAGTCCTTAGGCTTACCTGTTTGATTAAGCTTTAAGTCATCTGACCTATTACGAATTTTGATTGTTAGCCTTTCTGTGACATTTGGGACACTTTTGCTAGGTCAAAAATGCTCTAGAAATAAAAGCGCCAACACTTACATTTGGTTTCTTGTTCTGATCTACTTGCCTTTTCTATGGAATGGAATTCTGTGCTGATGCTATTGTTACTGACTACTTTTGGTTACATGCCGTTTTTATATTCGACGGGTCCCACCTCGTCCTAACCATCTGTTTTTGGGACATACTTATTAAAATCATTCCACCTGTTTGGGGAGTCTGAGACTCAGGGCATGGTCTAAAAATTAGAGCCGGGCCTTTTGAGGAGTCACGTAAAAACAGAAAATGCTGGAAAAAAAATCTGTGGAAAGAGAAACAGTTGATGTTTCAAGGTGAAGACCCTTCATCAGAATAGGGTCTTTGACCTGAAACATTGACTGTTTCTCTTTCCACAGATGCTGCCTGACCTGCTATGTTTTTCTAGCATTTTCTACTTTGATTACAGATTTCCAGCATCTGCAGTATTTTCTTTTGATTTTCCTTTCAGGGTGTTTGACGTTTGGAAACCTTTCTAGACACAGAGAGTGGGAGCAATTTGTAACTCTGTCCTGCGAATAGCAATTGATGTCAGGTCAATTGTTAACTTTCAATCCAAGGCTGATAGATTTCTGTTAACTGAAAGAAATATAGTAAAAGGGTGGGTATATGGAGTGAGGTGACAGATCAGCCAGGGTCTCATTGAATGTACAGGATCAAGGGGCTGAATGGTTTATCCTTGATCCCATGCTTGTACATGGTTATGTGGTCATTCGATTAATTCCCCTGGAATCTGTGACTTGGAATGGACCACCTTTGATGGTTCAAGAATTCTAGAAAGCTGCCTCTGATGTGGACGTTTGGCTGATGACAAGAAAGACATAGGAAGGATGTGGAGGCGTTGGAAAGGGTGCAGAGGAGATTTACCAGGATGCTGCCTGGATTAGAGAGTATGGATTATGGGGAGAGACTAAGGGAGCTAGGGATTTACTCATTGGAGAGAAGAAGGATGAGAGGAATATAAAATATTAAGAGGAATAGATAGAGTGGACAGCCAGCGCCTCTTTCCCAGGGCACCAGTGCTCAATACAAGAGGGCATGGCTTTAAAGTAATGGGTGGGAAGTTCAAGGGAGATGTCAGAGGAAGGTTTTTTACCCAGAGAGTGGTTGGGGCATGGAATGCGCTGCCTGGGGTGGTGGTGGAGGCAGGTACATTGGTCAAATTCAAGAGATTGTTAGAGAAGCATATGGAGGAATTTAACATAGAGGCATACGTGGGAGGAAGGGGTTAGATAAGTCTTAGGCGAGGATTAAAGGTCGGCACAACATGGTGGGCCGAAGGGCCTGTATTGTGCTGTACTATGATTCTATGAAGAAAATCCACCTCAACCTCGGATGTAATCAGAGGCTGACCTCCGCAGCCTCTGGGTGGAGAATTCCAAAGAGTCAGGAAATTCCTCCACTTCTCCCTCCCTCTCTCCCGTTCCAGATTCCCTAACTATCGTCTCAGCATAATGACATGTACATTGAAACACACAGTGAAATGCATCTTTTGCGTAGAGTGTTCTGGGGGGCAGCCCGCAAGTGTCGCCACGCTTCTGGCGCCAACATAGCATGTCCACAACTTCCTAACCCATACGTCTTTGGAATGTGGGAGGAAACCGGAGCACCCAGAGGGAACCTATGCAGTCATGGGGAGAACGTACAAACTCCTTACAGACAGGCCAGAATTGAACCCGGGTCGTAGGCGTTGCAATAGCATTATGCTAACTGCTACACTACCATGATCCTGAGGACGGAGGTGCCGAGGCTAACTTGGTCAGTAGAACGCCAGGTGATAAGCTGAGGTGAACCCTGTCTCAGCGAAGGGCCGTGTCTCAGAGTCTTTGTCGAATGAGTCCACCGTTGGAAAGGTGAATGAACGAATAGGGTGGAGGGAACTGACAGTACGAGGGTCATGAGTTTTGCCTGGACACCAGAGATTCGGTTACCTGTGAACATGACCGAAGCAACTTCTGTACGCCAGTCCTTGCAGTGTGGGGCCAAGTGTGCCCCGGCAAGGGAAATGCGCAATGGTATCCAGTCATGGTCTTGGGACCATCCAAAAGACGTTGAAAGACACAGAGGGCGAGCAGCTGTTGGATGGCCACTGATGAGAAATTGGTGAATTGGTTTATTGTTGTCACATATACCGAAATACAGTGAAAAACTTTGTTTTTCATGCCATCCATACATGTAGAAATATAGGAATGGTGGGAAGGGATTTGGTAAATTGGTTTATTATTGTCACATGTACCAAGGTAAAATGAACAAATTGTCTTGTGTACCGTTCATACAGATCAATTCATTACGGCAGTGCATTGAGGTAGTAACAAGGGAAAACAATACAGAATAAAGTGTTACAGTTACAGAGAAAGGGCAGTGCAGGCAGACAATAAGATGCAAGGTCATAATGAGGTAGATTGTGAGGTCAAGAATCCATCTTATCGTACCAGGGAACCATTCAATAGTCTTATAACAGCGGGATAGAAGCTGTCCTTGAGCCTGGTGGTACGTGCCCTCAGGCCTTTGTATCTTCTGCCTTGATGGGAGAGGCGAGAGAATATTTGGGGTGGGTGGGGTCTTTGATTATGTTGGCGGTGGGAAGTGTACACAGTCCATGGAGGGGAGGCTGGTTTCTGTGATGTGCTGCACTGTCCACAACTCTCTGCAGTTTCTTGTGGTCACGGGCAGAGCAGTCGCTGTACCAAGCCGTGATGCATCCAGATAGGATGCTTTCTATGGTGCATCAATAAAAATTGGTGAGGATTGACGGGTACATGCAAATTATCTTTAGCCTCCTGAGGAAGTACAGGCACTGGTGAGCTTTCTTGGCCGTGGGACATCTCTGTGGTTGGACCAGGACAGGCTATTGGTGATGTTCACTTCCAGGAACTTGAAGCACTCAACCCTCTTGACCTCAGCACCATTGATGTAGACCAGATGTATCCTGAAGTCAATGACCAGCTCTTTTGTTGACATAGAGGGAAAGGTGTTGTCATGACACCATGTCACTAGCTCTCTATCTCCTTCCTGTACTCCGACTCATCGTTATTTGAGATACGGCCTACAACGGTGGTATCATCTGCAAACTTGTAGATGGAGTTAGAGCAGAATCTGGCCACACAGTCATGAGTGTATAGGGAGTAGAGTAGGGGGCTGAGGACGCAGCCTTGTGGGGCACCAGTGTTGAGAATAATCATGCTGGAGGTACTGCTGCCTATCCTCACTGATTGCAGTCTGTTGGTCAGGAAGTCAAGGATCCAGTTACACCTTGCACACTGGGGAGAGGTTCCCAAGCTCCTCCGTGCATGGGAGTATGTTCACTTGGAGAGCCAAATGTAGGGACACCCCCAAATTCACAGTGGAGAGATGACATTCACTTGCTCTTGAGATGGGAAGGAATTCTGTTGTTCATCTTGCCCGCAGAAGCACCAGCTGGTTCACAAGTGGGGTTGCATTCTGCTGTTACTGCTCCTGCTAGTCACATTGAGGATTGAACCGCGTTAACTGTCACAGTGGTTGCTTGTTTCTGCTGCTTTTACTGAGCCCTATGGCCAGGAGGACTTAATGATCTGGAAAAATGTTAAGTAAATCAGTCTTGATCTATTGGTATTGGCTTATTATTGTCACTTGTACCGAGGTCCAGCCAAAAACTTGTCTTGCGTACCGATCGTACAGGTCAATTCATTACACAGTACAGTTACATTGAGTTAGGACAGAGTGCATTGAGGTAGTACAGATAAAAACAATAACAGCACAGAGTAAAGTGTCACAGCTACAGAGAAAGTGAAGTGCAATAAGGTGCAAGGTCACAACAAGGTAGATCGTGAGGTCAGAGTCCATCTCATCGTATAAGGGAACCATTCAATAGTCTTATCACCGTGGGGTAGAAACTGTCCTTGAGCCTGGTGGTACGTGCCCTCAAGCTCCTGTATCTTCTGCCTGATGGGAGAGGGGAGAAGAGAGAATGACCCGGGTGGGTGGGGTCTTTGATTATGCTGGCTGCTTCACCAAGACAGCGAGGGGTAAACACAGAGTCCATGGAGGGGAGCCTGGTGTCCGTGACGCGCTGGGCTGTGTCCACAACTCTCTGCAGTTTCTTGCGGTCCCGGGCAGAGCTGTGATGCATCCAGGTAGGATGCTTTCTATGGTATTGGAGATGGTGATGTCTCTGAATGTCAGAGGTAGATGGGGTAGACTCTTAGCGTAAATGGTGATTGCTGGGCAATTTTGTGGCAGGATATAGCCGGGCACTGTTGCTCGTGTTGCCAGTATTGTAACTGCACTGGAGCAGCTCGGGCACCGGAGCAGCTCGGGCACCAGTGCAGCCAGTTCTGGAACTCACGCCTCCGGCTGGGATGTGGCCGGATCCAATTGCCTCAGCTGCCTCCGAGGGGTGCGCACCGGTGCAAAGGCTCTGCGGGGGAAAGACCAGAGCCTGGGGCCCTGTCACCACTGGACACTCGGGACTGGGTCTGGTGGGACATCCTCTGGTGGGATTGCCCCTTAAACGTTTAAAGAGAAAGCATGTGAGATTGCTGCTTTCTAAAAGTATGTGTTGATTTGATGCTACAATGAATGTAAAGAAAGATATGCAGTAATTGCATTGTATTTCCTTCATATGTGTTTATGAATAATGTAAACTTTTGAAATTATAGCAAGAAAATCGTCTTAAAAGCGGTCCTGGCGCGCCCTCTAAGGGGCGTGGAGAAAGGTACCAGTCCGGGAGCGGTGTTGGAGGCAGCTCCCCGGAGAAACGGGTGCAGTAAACTCCAAGTTAGTCGATCTGTTATTCCACATCTGCTGGGAATTTCACAGAGAATTTCTCTTCAGAGATTCTTAAAATTATGCCCTCTTATGTGTGGGGGCGTAAACTACTGCTCCGGGGGAGACCACCCCCGTGTGCACCCGATGTGAACGGACAGACCAGGTCAATGTCACGGTTCGTAAATCAAAAACACGGCAGATACTGGAAATCTGAAACGCAGACGACAGCCTGGGAACAGGGGGAGAGAAACAGTCAATGTTTCAGGTCTGATGAAACTTGAAACGTTGACTGATGTTCTCCCCGCACGGACGCTGCCTGACCTGCTGAAGGCTTCTAGTGTTTTCTGTTCTTATTCCAATATCGCAGTTTGATGGTCGAACCAGAATCAGGTGGATTATCACTGACATTATGTCGTGAAATTTGCGTTTCGCCGCAGCGGTGCAGTGCAAGACGGAAAGACAGAAACATTTATAATAAGTTACAAAGGTATAAGCTGCAACAGACCTCACTGAAATGCATCCTGATAAAATTATCACACGGAACCTCTGAAGGTCGCCAGAAGTTATGATTTTGGGACACAATATCAGGTGGAAAATGAGGAGATAGTTTATTTATTCTTGCACTCGGAGGAGCCTAAGGGCACGTATCTAAGGGTAAGCTTCTATCCCACGGTGATAAGACTATTGAACGGTTCCCTTAGGAAGGACCTGTTTCTGCGCTGTACAACTCTACGGACTGCGTGAGAATCGGGGGTGGGAGTTGGGGGGGGGGGTGTGGTGGGGGGATGCTGGGCGGAGAGGGCTAAGGGATCCGATGGTTCCAACATCCGCTGGGGAAGGGGCTGGAGAGGTCTCCAGACCCAGTGACTGAAACAGAGAGAGTGGACTCACTGGTTGAAAGTTTTCAACATTCACTAAATTCCGGGAGGTTACCAGAAGAAAGCAGCGGAGGTGACTTCCTTCTTCAAAAAGGGACTGTTGGATTAGGGTCCAGATTGCCATTTTTTTCCTTTGTCGTTCTAGTTTTCTTTCAGTTTCACGGAAACCCAGCCTCCTCTCCATGGACTCTTGTCTTTACCTCTCGCTGCCTTGGTGAAGCAGCCGGCATAAATCAAAGACCCCACCCCACCCGGGTCATTCTCTCTTCTCCCCTCTCCCATCAGGCAGAAGATACAGGAGCCTGAGGGCACGTACACCAGGCTCAAGGACGCTTCCATCCCACGATGATAAGACTATTGAACGGTTCCCTTATAGGATGAACTGGACCCTTGATCTCACAATCTACTTGTTGTGGCCTTGCACGGTATTGTCTACCTACAATGCACTTTCCCTGTAGCTGTGACACTTTACTCTGTATTCTGTTATTATTTTACCCTTGTACTACATCAATGCACTGTGTAATGAACTGATCTGTACGAACGGTTTGTAAGACATGTTTTTCACTGTACCTCGGTGCAAGTGACAATAATAAACCAAATACCAATACATTGTAATACATGGTAGGATTAATTATTCCATTTTATCTTTTGGTATATTCCTGCCAACTAATTACTTTGACGTTCAGGAAGGTGGGCACTGGGTAGGTGAAGCAGACTGGAGAAGGGTGTACACTTGGTCTGTTGTTGCAAGATGGCATTGCCCAAAGAAATAACTGGGCAATGGGGAGACTGGAGACATGAAAAGATTTTAGGTGCACGTGTGGAGCCTGCAGAGATGAAGCAACGTCAAGGAAGGTGTCCCATACTGCAGCAACAAACAATCTGCTGGAGGAACTCAGGGGGTCCAGCAGCCTCTGAGCGGGGAGGGAAGTGTCAACGTTTCCAGTGGGAGCCCTGCATCAGGACTCAGATGCTGCCTGACCTGCTGAGTCCCTCCAGCATTTGGTGTGTGTGTTTGCTCCGGATTCCAGCGTCTGCAGAGTCCTGTCTCTTGTGTCTCCAATTGAGCCAGAGCTGGAACGGGAAGGTGTTGGAGAGAGAAGGGACAGTGCTTTTGACTGCAGCCGGCCTTGAGGTTAATGAAGCCCTGACAATCTAACAACCCATCGAAGCTGCAACAGACCTCACTGAAATACACCTTGTATAAAATTGGGATCCGGGACCTTTGAAGTTATGATTTTGGGACACAATATCAGGTCGAAAATGAGGAGATAAAGTCTGTTTATTTATGCAATCGGAGAATTTCCAGTGCATTGCTGCTTTGGAAGCTTCCAGTGGAGTGTAATGCACAGCCATTGTGTGTGTGTGTGTGTGTGTGTGTGTGTGTGTGTGTGTGTGTGTGTGTGTGTGTGTGTGTGTGTGTGTGGGCTGAAGAATAAACACAGGGTAAACTGTTGACAGTTCCCGAGTTGACATTTGATTGACTTAGCAAATATCCCTGGACTGCTGCATGTGATGGCAGCTCACATAAGGGTCAAGCCCGCGGTTACAGACATGCAGGGGTGAAACACCCTACCATTAAGAAGGCCATCGGCCCCTGAACTGGATCTGGTGGTGGGGGTCTCAGTTCAGAGACGTGGTCACAGTGAACCCTGGTACGTATAAGCTAGCAGCAGGAAGTAGGCCATGCGGCCATTCATGGTTGATCTGATACCATGTCTAATACCAGAGGGGCATGCATTTAAGGTGAGAAGGGGTAAGTTCAAAGGTGATGTCCGGGGGAAAGGTTTTTTTTTACACGGAGAGTGGTTTTTTTACACAGAGACTCTTAGATAGGCACATGAATGGTCAGGGAATGGGGGGATGTGGATATTGTGTAGGCAGAGGGATTAGTTTAGTGAGGCATTTAATGACTAGTTTAATCAGTTTGGCACAATATTGTGGGCCAAAGGGCCTGTTCCTGTGCTGTACTGTTCTATGTTCTAATACTCTAAATGTTTCTAAAGGGCAGGCACGGTAGTGTAGCGGTTAGCGTACGCTATGATGGCGCCAGTGACCCGGGTTCAAGTCCGGCCGCTGCCTGTGAGGAGTTTGTACGTTCTCCCCGTGGGTTTCCTCCGGGTGCTCCGATTTCCTCCCACGTTCCAAAGGCGTATAGATTAGGAAGTTGTGGGCGTGCTGTGTTGGCCCCGGAAGCGCGGCGACACTTGCGGGCTGCCCCCAGAACACTCTATGCAAAGGATGCATTTCACTGTGTGTTTCGATGTGCACATGACGAATAAAGAAATCGTATCTAATATTCCCCTCCTCATTGCCCTCTACCTGCGGCAACCATTCACCCCACCGCCTGCCTTATCGAGAACCTATCGCTGCTGTATAATATTAAAAGTTTCTTCTTCCATTGTCCTTTGTTGAAGAGAGTTTCCAAAGGTTCAGGACGTCCTGAGGGAAAGATATCATGGGTCTTCCCTGTTTTAAAGAGTAATTCCTTAATTCTCCCACAAACGGGAACATCCTCAGGGTGAGTTTATAGGGAGTGCGATAGCCAGTGTCCCAGTCTTTATGTGAGTGGACCTTATGGCCTTAGGGGAGTTGATGGACATGTGGTGAGAATAGGTTGCGATAAGGTATTGAGCGATGGGGTTACACGGGAGCCAGAATAGAAGCATCGGATGGAATTGACTGCAGCTCTGCCGTCAACACCATAATTCCAAACAAACTCATCACCGGAATAACAAAGGACTGCAGATGCTGGAATATCCAGCTGAAAAACACGATGATGCTGAAGGGACTCAGCAGGCCAGGCAGCATCCGCGGAGAAAAGCAGGCGGTCAACGTTCCGGGTCGGGAACCTTCTTCAGGACTGAAGATAGGAAAAGGGGGAATGACAAGGAGGGAAAAGCAGAGCAGTGATAGGTGGACAGAAGAGGGGAGGCGGGGTGGGCACAGGGTGGTGATAGGTAGATGCAGGTAAGAGACAGTGATAGGCAGGTGCGGGGGAGGAGGGGAGAGCAGATCCACTGGGGGATGGGTCAAAAGGTAGGGAGAGAAAAAAGGTAGGAAAAAGGCTTGGAAAAGGAAGAAGAGTCATGGTTGCGGGAGGTGTGGGGAGGGGGGTGGGTTTGAGGGGATTACTTAAACAGGGGGAATTCAATGTTCATGCTGTTAGGTGCTGTTCCTCCAGTTTGCGCTTGGAATTCTCCTGGCAGTGGAGGAGGCAGAGGGGAAAAAAAGGAGGCTAGGAAAGGGAAGAAGCATGGTGGGGGTGGGGAGAGGGAGGGTGGGGATTACCTAGAGTGGGAGAATTCAATATTCATGCCAAACTCTTAGACCTGGGACTCAAACACCTCCCTCTGCAACTGGATCCTTGACTTTCTGACCAACAGACCCACAATCAGTGAGGATAGGCAGCAACACCTCCAGCACGATTATTCTCAACACTGGTGCCCCACAAAGGCTGCATCCTCAGCCCCTACTCTACTCCCTATACACTCATGACTGTGTGGCCAGATTCTGCGCTATCTCCACCTACAAGTTTGCAGATGACACCACTGTAGTGGGCTGTATCTCAAATAACAATGAGTCGGTGGTACAGCAAGGAGATAGAGAGCCAAGTGACATGGTGTCAAGAGAAACAACTTCTCCCTCAATGTCAGCAAAACAAAAGGGCTGGTCATTGACTGCAGGAAGCAGGGTGGAGTACACACCCGTCTGTATCAGTGGTGCTGAGGTGGAGGTGGTTGAGGGGTTCAAGTTTCTAGGTGTAAACATCTAGGTGTCCTGGTCCAACCATGTAGACACTGTGGCCAAGAAAGCTCACCAGAGCCTCTACTTCCTCACAACGCTAAGGGAATTTGGTATGTTCATGACGAACCCTCACCAGTTTTTACAGATGAGAGCATCCAATCCAGATGCATCACAGCTTGGTATGGCAACTGCTCTGCCCGGGACCGCAAGAAACTGCAGAGAGTTGTGGACCCAGCTCAGTCTGTCATGGAAACCAGCCTCCCCTCCACTGATTCTACACTTCCTGCTGCCTCAGGAAAGCAGCCAACACAACCAAAGACCCCTCCCACCCCAGCCATTCCCTCTTCTCTGCCCCCCCCCACCTTTTATTGGGCAGGAGATACAAAAGGATGATAAGGTGTCCCACCAGGCTCAAGGACAGCTTCCGTCCCGCTGTGATAAGGCTGCTGAACAGACCCCTTGCACGGTGAAGGTGCACTCTTGATCTCACAACCTACCTGGCCGAAGCCCTTGCACTTCATTGGTCAAGCTGCACTGCACTTCCTCTGTAACTGTAACACCGTACTCTGCAATCTATAAGATCAGATATCTTTATTAGTCACATGTACATCAAAACACACAGTGAAATACATCTTTTTGCAGAGAGCGTTCTGGGGGGCAGCCTGCAAGTGTCGCCACGCTTCCGGCGCCAACATAGCGTGCCCAACCCGTACGTCTTTGGAATGTGGGAGGAAACCGGAGCACCCGGAGGAAACCCACGCAGTCACGGGGAGAACGTGCAAACTCCTTACAGACAGGGGCCGGGAATTGAACCTGGGTCGCTGGCGCTGTAATAGCGTTACGCGAACCGCTAGACAGTGGACAGGCTTCGGGGAGTGAGGAGATGAATTATCACCACAGGATTCCCAGCCTCTGACCTGCTCTTGTAAGCACACTGTGTATGTGGCTACTCCGGTTCAGTTTCTGGTCAATGGTAACCCCCAGATGGGGGATTGAGTGACAGTGATGCCACTGAATGTCAGGGAGTGACAGCAGGATCTTCTCTTGTTGGATATCGCCATTACCCGGCACATGTGTGGCGGGAATGTTACCTGCCACCTGTCAGCCCAGACCTGGAGCCTGTCCAGGTCCTGCTGCGTTTGGTTGTGGACTGCTCCATTCCCTGAGGAGTCCTGAGTGGTGCCGAACATTGTGCAATGGTCAGCGAATGTCCCTCCTTCTCACCCCGGGATTGAAGGCAGGTCATGGATAAAATACCCATAGAACGCTGGAGGAACTCGGACGGTCGGGCAGCATCCACGGCGGGGAATGAACAGTCGACGTTTCGGGCCGAGGAAGAGGGCTGGGCCTCGGACACCACCCTGAGGGACTCCTGGGTAGCTCCCGGTGCGGCCTCCTGTACATCAGTGAGACCCGACACAGATTGGGGTGACCGCTTCGTCGAGCACCTTCGTTCCGTCCACAGCAACAGCCAGGACCTCCCAGTGGCCGCCCACTTTAATTCCACGTCCCACTCCCATACCGACATGTCGGTCCACGGCCTCCTCTACTGCCACGCTGAGGCCAGGCGCAGGCTGGAGGAACAACACCTCATGTTCCGCCTTGGGAGTCTCCAACCTGACGGCCTCAACATGGATTTCTCCAACACCCCTTCTTTTTCTGATTCCTCCTTGGTCTGTGCAAAAGTGTGCCACACAAACTGGTGGTTGTGAGACAAAATGGTGTCAGTTTGGAATGTTGGGAACGTACAGGAGTACACAGATTAGATAAAGGTGTTCTTCTGCAAAACCCGCTGTCTCTCTCCTTTAGTTATGTGCCTAGGCCGAAGGTCATGAGAGATAAGGAGGCACAGACTGGTACCACGTCTGAATGGAGAAGTACTAGGTCAGGGGTTTTGAAAGGAATAAAAAGGGGGCTGCTCCTTCGTGCGAAGGGGAGTCTCGCCTGGGGCTGGGTCCGCGACCAGCGCTGAGGGACAGACTGACACAAGGCGGGGAGAGGCTGCCGGACACCTGGGGTTCCCTCCAGTATTGTATCAGATTGGTTGATAAGTATTCTTTTTATCTTCTGTCTTTTATTTAGTATTCTTCTTCCTTGCTGTAGTTTATTCTTCATATAATTCCAATAAAGTGGTTTTTATAACCTTTAACACGTGTACAGTGCCTCCTTTGTTTTCAAACACCTCGCTGCTGAAGCGGGGAAGAACAAGGAACGAATTTCAGAATATTTTGCTCCACCCATCCACCCCTGTCACCACATTCGCTGAGCCGTGGACGGCTTCACCAACTAACTACCCACATCCCTGCTCCGTCAGCCACCTCCTGCCACATCACTGCAATGGTCTGCAGTTCCCACACTGGCTGCAAAGCTGGATCTGGGACCAGGTCCTCCTCCATCCCCAAGGGACTGTCTCCAAAGAGGGTTTGAGCACAGGGATTGTAATAATCTAACTGCAACAATATAGGGACTTGTGTCACGTACCAGCAACAAAAGAAACACACCGAGTCATGTATAAGTGTTAGAAACTATTTTATTAATAACTACTTATGATAATAAGAAAAATAAAAGCAAAAATGTTAGAATGTTAAAAGTAAAAATGTTAGATACTAAACATTAACCCCCAAAACTAAACCCAAAGTGCGTGTGTGGCAAATTTCCAAACTCCAAGTCCAGGAATAGTTCTCAAAGTTCAGTTCAGCAAGCCATAAGGTGAAACATGAGCAAAGGCTTTTGCAAAACCACCGTTGACTGAAGAGAAAATGTAGAGAGTTACGGAATCCAAATGTTCCACGATGGAACCCATAGGACACCTCAGTCACAGATAATCTCCACTGCTTTGTTCCAAGGCATCTGCTACCCTGAAAAGCATTCGCGATGTGGCCGTCCACGCAAATACCTGTTTCCTTCTACAGGTTGACGACAAAGTGAACTCCACTGGATTATTCCAAAAATGCATACGTGGATTGTAGTGACAGACACAGTTATTGGTTTTCATCCATCGATACAGAGACCAGCAGGCAGGGTGTCTTCTCCTCTCTCTCCTTCTGACTCTGACTGAACCAAAACGTCAGCACGTCATTATCTCCTGTTGTTGTCGTAATAACGCCACCACACACACACACACACACACACACACACACACACACACACTCACACACACACACACACACACACACACACACACACACACACACACCATTGTACTATGCCTTAAAGAGACATGCACCAAATAGTAACCTAATCCGTAACCCTTGGCAAGGCTGGATACTGATAAGATATCGTTAAGGGATTGTTTGAAACTGCGTGGTGAATCTTTGAATTGTTTGAATCAGCTGTGATTAATAAAGCCATATAAGATAAGATTTCTTTATTAGTTACATGTACATCGAAACACACAGTGAAATGCATCTTTTGTGCATTTCTGGGGGCAGCCCGCAAGTGTCACCACATTTCTGGCGCCAATATAGCATGTCCACCACTTCCTAACCTGTACGTCTTTGGAATGTGGGAGGAAACCGGAGCACCCAGAGGAAACCCACGCAGACACGGGGAGAACATACAAACTCCTTACAGACAGCGGCTGGAACTGAACCTGGGTCGCTGGCACTGTGATAGAATTACGCTAACTGCTACACTTGCCTGCTGCAAGTGAGTTTTTCATTGCACCCGTGCCTACATGTACTCATGGATATGGCAATAAACTTGACTTTGACTTTCGACTTTGATCCAGATTGCGTGTGAATTTGATCTTGTTTCAGAGGGAGTGCGATGAAGATGCGTCAGTCTGCCTCCTGCAAATGGTGGATCTGCCTCCTGCAAATGGTGGATCTGCAAAGAGATTGAGTGGACTCCACCCTCTCTCCTCTCCTCTTCCATCGGGTAGAAGATACAGGAGCCTGAGGGTACGTACCACCAGACTCAAGGACAGCTTCTACCCCACTGTGATAAGACTATTGAACAGTTCCCTTATATGATGAGATGGACTCTGACCTCACGATCTACCTTGTTGTGACCTTGCGCCTTATTGCACTGCATTTTCTCTGTAGCTGTGACACTTTACTCTGTACTATTATTGTTTTTACCTGTACTACATCAATGCACTCTGTACGAACTCAATGTAACTGTACTGTGTAATGAATTGACCTGTAAGATCGGTATGTAAGACAAGTTTTTCACTGTACCTCGGTACAAGTGACAATAATAAACCAATACCATTAGAGTTTGGAAGAATGAAAGGTGATTTAATTGAAACTTGCAACTTTCTAACAGTGGTGGACTGGCTGGATTTAAGAATCATAGAACATAGAACACTACAGCACAGTATAGGCCCTTCGGCCCACAATGTTGTGCCGACATCTCATCCTGCTCTAAGATCTATCTAACCCTTCCCTCCCACATAGCCGCCAATTTACTGTCACTGATTTATTATCACTGACATATGACGTGAAATTAGTTTTGTGGCAGCTGTACAGTGCAACACATAAAATCTATAAATTACAAAAATAAATAAATAGTGCAAATGAAAGGAATAATGAGGTAGTGTTCATGGGATGCAGGGAGCGTATGTGAGAGAAACAAAGGTGCCGGAGGAACTCAGCAGGCCGGGCAGCATCCGTGGAGAAAAGCAGGCGGTCAACGTTTCGGGTCAGGACCCTTCTTCAGGACTGAAGATAGGAAAAGGGGAAGCCCGATATATAGGAGGGGAAAGCAGAGCAGTGATAGGTGGACAAAAGAGGGGAGGCGGGGTGGGCACAGGGTGGTGATAGGTAGATGCAGGTAAGAGGTAGTGATAGGCAGGTGCGGGGGAGGAGGGGAGAGCAGATCCACCGGGGGATGAGTCAAAGGTAAGGAGAGAGGGAAAAAAGTAGAAAAATAGCTAGGAAAGGGAAGAAAAGAAGCCTGGTGGGGTGGGGGGGGGGGTGTGGGGAAAGGAGGTGGGGATGACCTAAAGTGGGAGAATTCAATGTTCATGCCGTTAAGCTGCAAGGTTCCAAGACGGAAAATGAGGTGCTGTTCCTCCAGTGTGCGCTTGGAATTCTCCCGGCAGTGGAGGAGGCCGAGGACTGACATATCAGTGATAGTGTGAGAGGGGGAGTTGAAGTGACCGGCAACGGGGAGATGCAGGTCGCGGTTACCGACAGAGCGCAGGTGTTCTGCGAAACGGTCACCTCTGCGTTTGTTCTCGCCATATATCGGGCTCCCCCCTTTTCCTATCTTCAGTCCTGAAGAAGGGTCCTGACCCCGAAACGTTGACCGTCTGCTTTTCTCCACGGATGCTGCCCGGCCTGCTGAGTCCCTCCAGCGTCATCGTGTTTTTCATCAGGGAGCATGTATTCCCTGACTGAGGGGTCAGGAACTGGAGGGCACAGTATGAGAATGTGGGATGGACTGTTTAGGATTGAGACGGGGAGAAATTTCTTTACTCCCAGGGTGGTGAATCTTTGGAGATCTGCACGTAACCTGTACGTTTCTTGATTTAAAGGGAATCAGTGAATAGGGACATAAAATATAGCTGAGGGAGATCCGCTATAATCCTGCTGAGTAGCAGAGCATAGCCTCCCGCTGCTGAATTCTTGCGTGCAATCTCCGGATTCCTCTAATGCAACAGGATCGAGGGGTTTAATCCCAGTTGGCGTTGCAGTGATGAATCAATTTGCCCGGGCCAGCCGTGATTGACGTGAGCTCCCTCCGAATGGGATGTGTCCGGAAGCCACCCGTGTGCGGATGAGGCGGAACCTCCGGCAGTAGCTCGGGTGGATCCGGGCCCGCAGTTATCTCTTTGTTTAAACCGTTGGAGAAGCTGGGACGGCCAAGGTTGAGATTGTGTGTTTTATTTTAAAACTGTTAATTTATGGAGACTTTTGTTTAATATTAAATTCGGAAATATTTTGGACAGTCACTTTTGAAAGAATTCATTTGTTTTCTATTGAAGAAAACGGCCTTGTGAGTAAACCAAAACAAATTCAGTGTTTTTATTTTGTTTGCAATTTTGTAATTGGCTTGCTGGGCCTTGCAGGCTCTGCACAGTGCAGATGGACCTACAGACCCGTTAACTGTGGCTGTGCGTTTGCTTCACAAATTAATAAAAGCACAGACAATCTCTACCACCTCACTCGCTTTAGCGTGTCCTGCAGACAATGAGGGAGCCAGAGAGGGTTTGGCCGCTGAGTCACTTCCCAGCCTGCGGCCCCGCCCCCTTGGCTGCAGCTCGGCCGCCTGTTGGGTCAGTCGGCCGGGTGCCCTGCAGCTGATTGACTGGCTACTCACGTCAATCATGGCTGGGCCCGGGAATGCCAGATGAATGACGTGGTTGTCGGGGTGACACTGCGCTACTTCAGGATGCTGAAGGCGGGGTTTTGCAGGGAGCTGAGATTCGCGCACACGTTAATACTTCTGCCAAATTGACCAGGATTCTTTCAATTCATTAAAACTACTCGTTTCTGGGAGATGTGGGCAGTCCCTGCGCGTTTAACCTTGCAGCCAGCCGATGCCTCTTTCACCACAGCAGATCCACCCGCTCTGTTGCTTTTATTTAGTTTTGCCCAACTCCTTCCCTATAACGTCCCGAACAGTCGTGCCGAGCCTGCCGTGGGCGTGTGTGGCTTTTCAAAGGGCAGCGACCATTTGCTGTAAAGTCGGCTGTGTTTTGGTTGAACGTTGCTGCGATGGCGGAAACAGAGTATCCGGCGTGCCCCGCGGGGCGGAAAGTGCCCTATCTGCGTTAGCGGGGGGCCGAGCTTGGCCGGGCGATGGGGAGGGGGAAGGAGAGGAAGGGAGATGTGCAGCAGATTGCACCGAGGTGGTTGACAGCGGCACGGAGAGCGGACGGGCTCGGCAGCTGAAGGTACCGCCGCCCGCAGTGCGCTCAATGCGGCCGCTCCAGAGCGGGGACTGCAGGAGCGGGCTGCATGGGGGTGGCGGGCGGGGTCACAAGGGGTCACAGAAAGGGGCAGGGTCACGGAGAGGGATAGGGTCACGGGAGGTCACAGAAAGGGGCAGGGTCACGGAGAGGGATAGGGTCACGGGAGGTCACAGAAAGGGGCACGGTCACGGAGAGGGATAGGGTCACGGGAGGTCACAGAAAGGGACAGGGTCACGGAGAGGGATAGGGTCACGGGAGGTCACAGAAAGGGGCAGGGTCACGGAGAGGGATAGGGTCACGGGAGGTCACAGAAAGGGGCAGGGTCTCGAGGTCACGGAAAGGGACAGGGTCACGGGAGGTCACAGAAAGGGGCAGGGTCACGGAGAGGGATAGGGTCACGGGAGGTCACAGAAAGGGGCAGGGTCTCGAGGTCACGGAAAGGGACAGGGTCACGGGAGGTCAGAAAGGGGCAGGGTCACGGAGAGGGATAGGGTCACGGGAGGTCACAGAAAGGGGCAGGGTCTCAGAAGGTCACGGAAAGAGACAGGGTCACGGGAGATCACGAAAAGGGACAGGGTCATGGAGAGGGTCAGGGTCGAGGCGAGGGGCAGGGTCGCGGGAGGTCATGGAGAGGGGCATGGGTGGTTCGGGTGATCACAGGCGTTGTGGGTAGGGAGTCATGGGGGGGATGATGTAGTGGAAGTTGCAGAGAAGGAGGAGGTACAGACATGGGGAGGGCTGTTAGAGGGTACGGTGACGGGACAGGAGTATAACTTGGTAGCGTGGTTACAGAGCTAAAGACAAACTGCTGGAGGAACTCAGTGGGTCGGGCAGCATCCGTGCAGGGAAATGAACAGTTGACGGTTCGCGTCGAGACCCTTCATCCGGACTGAAAGAGTAGAGGGGCATAGCCGGCATGAAGAGGTGAAGGGAAGGAGTGGGGCAAGGGCTGGTAAGCGATAGGTGGGTCTGGGTGAGGAGGGGTTGCTTGGCAGGTGGGAGACAGGGATGGGGACAGGCTCGGGGGGGGCGGGGTGACAGGGATGGGGGCAGGAACAGGGAGGTGACAGAGAGCTGTGTTTATAGAGCCATGTGGTTGGATGTCTCAGACGGGCAAAATCTTGGGTTTGAGGAAGGACTCTGGGTGATATCAGACCCTGGACAGAGTCCCTGGACCGGGAAGTGGAAGTCCCGGATGACCCCAGATGGGACACTCTGCACGGCCCCAGGGTGGAAAGTGAAGAGTTGTGCAGAGTAACGGGACAGTGCTTTACGGGGTTAGGTGCCGCCTGGCAACTGCGACCATCATCAACCGGTCTTATTCAGGCGGTGAACCCCCACTGTCCAGCTGGGGGGGTGTTGAAGGAGGTGGGTCATTCGTATTTCCAAAAGGCGGGAGGCAGTAGCTCTGCTGGTCAATGGAATGGATGCCAGCATAGAACCGATCCAAATGTCCGACACCGTTGCCATTGTTTAGCTCACCGCCCAAAGATCCAGCAGGTGGAATACATTCCCAAGTTTAGGGTGACCACTGCTTGCGGAATCACAGCTCAGCACCGGAGTGGGGGTGGGATTGGAGGTGGCGTTGGATTAGTGTATTGGGCGCAGGGGGACTGAGCTCAGTTCTGTAGCTCAGAGTGGTCCAGGAAACGAGGAGAGACTCTCTGACCCTGATGTTAGGGAGAAAAGCATCATAGCTTCTCGGATCGAGAACCCCAGAGCTTTGTAACCCTCTGAACGCGACAAAATAGGAGCAGGAGACGGCCACTCGGCCCCTTCAGTCCATCCCGCCACTCAAGTGTGAACGTGCCTGATCTGCCCCGGGTCTCAACTTCCCTCCTGTTCTCTTTCTCTCTCTCTCTCTCTCTCTCTCTGTCTCTCTCTCTCTCTCTCTCTCTCTCTCTCACACACACACACACACACACACACACACACACACACAGAGCTGGAGGAACTCGGTGGGTCAGGCAGCATCTCTGAAACGTCGACATTTCCTTTCCCCTCCACAGATGCTGCTCGACCCGCTGAGTTCCTGCAGCAGATTGTTGGCCGCTCCAGATACCAGCGTCTGCCGTCTCTCCCGTGTCTCCTCAGAAATATTATTTATCAGAGAGGACAAAAGTTTACAGAATAATACACGTGAAGTGCTGGAGCAACTCAGCAGGTCAGGCAACATCCGTGGAGGGAAATAAACGGTCGACGTTTCAGGCCAAGACCCTTCATCAGGACTGAAGCGTCGGCTGTTTATTTCCCACCACGGACACTGCCTGACCTGCTGAGTTCCTCTAGCGCTCTGTGTGTTGCACTAGATTTCCGGCTTCTGCAGTCTCCTGTGTCTCCCTCCTGTGCCAGTTCCCCGTGGCCCTCCACTCCCAAAAAGAATGATCCACCTCCGAATTAAGGAATTTCTGCCTGACAGAGGAGTCCTTGCCCCGATGCCCTGCTCCCCAAGTTTCAGAGCCGCCCAGCCTCCCTGCACCCATCCCCCACACCCCCTTCCCACCCTCCCGCGCCACACCTTGCACTTCTCCTGAATGTCCCCTCTTGCTCTTCTAAACTCCTCTGTGCACTCCACGCAGGGCGTGAAAGGATGGATGGTTCGGAGACGGGAGGCCTGACTGCAACCCGGCGCCAAGATATGCCTGAGCTCCCAGATTCCTCTGCTCGCCACCAGCTGTCGGGTGTGGACGTGGGACCCCCGGAGCGTGGGGAGGAGAAACCGGGTGTGGGCTCACAGCCGGAGGGAGGCGGGGGCAGGGCCCCCGGGGCAGGGCAGCCGTGCCCGGCCGGGCTCCCCCTCCCTCCCCGGCGCCGGGGGCAGCCCTACCCGTGCGGCGAGTGCGGCAAGAGCTTCAGCTACCCGTCCAAGCTGGAGATCCACCGGCGCACCCACACTGGCGAGCGGCCCTTCGTCTGCGCCGCCTGCGGCAAGGGCTTCACCGAGTCGTCCAGCCTGCTGACCCACCAGCGGGTCCACACCGGCGAGTGGCTCTTCCTCTGCCCCGTCTGCGGCAAGGGCTTCACCAAGCCCTCGCACCTGCTCACCCACCAGCGGGTGCACACCGGCGAGAGGCCCTTTGTCTGCCCGCTCTGCGGCAAGGGCTTCACCCAGTCCTCCAACCTGCTGACTCACCAGCGGGTCCATACCGAAGAGCGGCCCTTCTCCTGCCCGCTCTGCGGCAAGTGCTTCAAGAGCGCCGAGGAGCTGAAGAAGCACCGGCAGGTCCACACGGACGAGCGCCCCTTCCGCTGCTCCGTCTGCGCCAAGGGCTTCCGCATGTCCTCGCACCTGCTCACCCACCAGCTCATCCACACCGGCGAGAGGCCCTTCACCTGCCCGCTCTGCGGCAAGGGCTTCACCCAGTCCTCCAACCTACTGTCCCACCGGCGCATCCACACCGGCGAGCGGCCCTTCGCCTGCACCCGCTGCGGCAAGAGCTTCCGCATGTCTGCCCACCTCCTGGCCCACCAGCGGGTGCACACCGGCGAGCGGCCCTTCGCCTGTGCCCGCTGCGGCAAGGGCTTCACCCGCTCCTCCTACCTGCTGCGGCATCAGCGGGTGCACCTGCTCGACCCGGCGGCGATGGGACACATGCAGGACTGAGGCGGGCTGTGGGGGGGGGGGTGCGCGGGAGAGCGGGCCGTCTGGTGGGGGGGGGGCAGGGCTGGCTCTCGGCTCGAATAAAGGGGCTTTGTGTTAAGCAGACGGTGTCCCACGGCCCCTTGGTGTCCAGGCGCAGGGACCTGTTGGGCCCCTGCCGTGGGGCGGGTGGCGTGTCGGGCTGCTTCGGGGATGCAGGGGGTGGGGGGGGGGGGGGGTGAGGAGGAGACCGTTTGGCCCATCTAGCATCAGCTGTCAAAGTCAGAAGTCAAAGTCGGGTTTATCGCGACCTGCGCGAGTCCACGTGTGCAGGGACAAACTCACTTGCAGCAGCTTCATGGGCACATAGGGAGGGTTTGAGGAAGAGTTTTTGTGGGTTCGAATCTGGGACGCACTGTCTGAGGAGGTGGTGGAGGCAGAGGCTGTGACAGCACTTATATCAGGGAGCACTTGAATCGCCAAGATGTAATGGGTCGTGGACCAAGTGATGGTAGAAAGGATTCATACTGAGGGTGGAGACCACAGATTGGTATTGGTTTATTATTGTCACTTGTACCGAGGTACAGTGAAAAACGTGTCTTGCAATGCCATTAGTACAGATCCATTCATTACACAGTGCATTGAGGTAGTACAAGGTATAAACAATAACAGAATACAGAGCAAAGTGTCACAGCTACAGAGAAAATGCAGTGCAATAAGGTGCAAGGTCACAACAAGGTAGATAGTGAAGTCAAGAGTCCATCTCATCCAGGGAACTGTTCAATAGTCTTATCAACATGGGGTAGAAGCTGTCCTTGAGCCTGGTGGTACATGCCCTCAGGCTCCTGTATCTTCTGCCTGATGGGAGAGGGGAGAAGAGAGAATGACCCGGGTGGGTGGGGTCTCCGATTATGCCGGCTGCTTCACCAAGGGCAGCGAGAGGTGTAGACAGAGTCCAAGGAGGGGAGGCTGGTGTCCATGACGCACTGGGCTGTGTCCACAACTCTCTGCAGTTTCTTGCGGTCCTGGGCAGAGCAGTTGCCGTACCAAGCTGTGATTCATCCAGATAGGATGCTTTCTACGGTGCATCGATAAAAGTTGGTGAGTGTCAAAGGGGACATACTGAATTTCTTTAGTCTCCTGAGGAAGTAGAGGTGCTGGTGAGCTTCCTTGGCCGTGGCGTCTACGTGGTTGGACCGGGACAGGCTATTGGTGATGTTCACTCCTAGGAACTTGAAGCTGTCAACCCTCTCGACCTCAGCACCATGGATGTAGACAGGTGCATGTACACCACCCCCTTTCCTGAAGTCAATGACCAGCTCTTTCGTTTTGCTGACATTGAGGCCACGTTGCCAGAATCTGGAGCAGCACACCATCTGCTGGAGGGACTCGGTGTGTCGGGCAGCATCTGTTGAAAGGGGATGGGGGGGGGGGTGCAGCGAAGGAACCGTAAATGTTTCAGGTCAAGACTCTGCACCAGGACCTGAAAGGTTGAAAATTCCTTCCCCACCACCCCCCCACCCCAGACGCTGCTCGACCCGCTGAGTTCCTCCAGCAGATGGCGCGTTGCTTGGTACTGAGGTGAGGATACTTGGCAGAGACATAGGTTGATGGGCTCCATGACTCTCAGACCACAGCTGACCTTCCACCTCAAACACCTGCCCTATCCCTACATCCCTGGATTTCTCTAATATCCAGATATTTTTCAATCCCTGTCTTTTTTGTGCAGTCAACGACTGAAGAAAGAATTCCAAAGCTTTGCCACCCTCCTCGTTCCAGTCTCAAGGTGTCCTGCCTCTCGTTCTGAGACCATGACCCCTCAGTCCTTGGGCCTCCTCAGCCAGTCTTCCCTGCATCTCTCTGAACCCCCTCCGGCTCCTGAACCTGCAGCAGGCCCCAGTCGCCGTGGCTCTCGCTTGCCAGCCGGATGCTGGTGACCTCCGGCCCGGCTCCGGGGACTCCCACCCGCCCGCGGTCCAGCTGCCGAACTGCCAGGTGCCCCCTCCCCCTGTTGGACATAACATTAAGCTGAAGTCTCGTCTCCATGCCCTCGGAAGGTCCTGTGATGCCCGTTTCAGGGAAGGTTGGGGGTTTCCCCCTGGTTTACCCCCGAACGTAGAACACTACAGCACAGTGCAGGCCCTTCTGCCCACAATGTTGTGCTGATATTTTATCCTGCTCTAAGATCTATCTAACCCTTCCCTCCCACATAGACCCCCATTTCTCTATCATTCATGTGTCTATCTAATAGTCTCTTAAATGTCCCTAATCTGTCTGCCCCCCACAACATCTGCAGGCAGTGCATTCCACACACCCAGCACTCTCTGTGTAAAAAAACTTACCCCTGACATCCCCCTTATATCTTCCTCCAATCACCTTAAAATTATGTCCCCTCATGTTAGCCATTGTCACCCTGGGAAAAAGTCTCTGACTGTCCACTCGATCTATGCCTCTTATCATCTTGTACACCTCTATCAAGTCACCTCTCATCCTCCTCCTCTCCACAAGAGACCTAGACCAAGATGGCACCAAAGCGTGGCGACTCATTGCAAGCTGCTCTCTATAGATCTACTCATTACCCCTTCGATAATCGTTCTACACTTTTACCTCAATGCACTCTGTACTAACTCAATGTAAGTGCACTGTGTAATGAATTGACCTGGATGATCGGTATGCAAGACAAATTTTTCACTGTACCTCGGGACAAGTGACAATAATAAACCAACACCAAAGAGGAAAGCCCTAGCTCAGTCAACCTATCCTCATAAGACATGCTTTCCAATCCAGGCAGCATCCTGGTAAATCTCTGCACCCTCTCTAAGGCTTCCACATCCTGCCTATAATGAGGCGAACCCTCACCAAAAATTCAGACCTGGTCATAGTCTCCTGCTGAGTCCGCTGTGTGTATGCAGACAAGCTGTGCCTGTTCAACTGTCCACCTTGCAGGTTGCTGCATACCCGGTGCTCCACCAGATACTGTCTGAGGGGGTGTTGGAGGCAGAGACTCTTGCAACACTGGAGAAGTATCTTAACGGCGTTTGGGGGGGGGGGGATAGTTGGGGCGGTGGTTTCTGCCCCCACCCCTTTGGGCAGTGAGTTCCAGAGTCCCATTGCTCTTTGGGTGGAAAAATATTACCTGAACCACCCTCTAATCCTTCCACCGATCACCACGAAACCAACCACTCTTCATCTGTGGTGATCTTCACCCTGTCGAGGAGTTGCACGGCAGAGAAACAGGCCCTTCGGCCCACCGAGTCCGTGCTGGCCGTCAACCACACAGTCCTGCCTTCATCCCATTTTATTCTTCCCACATCCCCGTGGAATCTGCACAGATTCTGCCGCCTTTTACAAGCGGCCAGTTGACCCACCAAGCCGGCTCGTCTTTGGGATGTGGGAGGAAGCCGGAACCCCATGGGGCGGGGGGGGGGGGGGGAGGGTGGTGGTGGGGCGGGTTGGGAGAACGTCCAGACTCCACACGGGCAGCGCCGGAGGTCAGGATCGAGCCCGGGGCTGTGAGGGCAGTGGCTGTACCGGCTGCACCACTGCGCGGCCCTGTGGGGCTCTGAGGTCTCCTCTGCAGTCATTAGCACCCCCTCCCTTGTCTTGCTGGCTGGATCCTGCCGTTTAGCAATCCGTTGCCTAGGTTACCATCATTTAAAAATAAAAGTGTTTCATCAGGTGTGTGGGGCTTTCAGGCGCCTTGAGTTCACTGTGACCGTAGAACCGAAAGTCACAGCCGTGGAGAGGTACAGCACGGAAACAGGCCCTTCAGCCCATCGGGCCCATGCTCACCATCTACACCCAGTTACACCAATCCCACATTCATTCCTTTAATTCTCCCCACATTCCCATCACTCGCTCACACACTGGGGGCAATTCACAGTGGCCTCGCGTCTTTGGGAGGGAAATCCACACAGACAGCGCCTGAGGCCAGGCTCGAACCGGCGTCTCTGGCGCTGTGAGGCAGCGGCTCTACCCACTGCGCCGCCGCGGACTGTCCTTCCAATTTACAAGGCAGACTGAGATGATGAAGGGTAGGGGGGAGCCCCGTCACTTGTCCTCGGTGTTCACCCGGCCATTAACGTGAAGGCGTTCGGCGGCACTCGTTCTTCAGTGGAAGTTTCACGGGTCGATGTCTTGGCTGCCGGGCACTTCACTGGGTGCTGGTTCGCCACCCATAGTATAACCGATCCTCAGCCCACGCTGGTGTCCAAGCCCACAGTAACATGGGAAATAGGAGCAGCAGTGGGCCATCAGCCCACTGTGCTCGCTCTGCTATTCAATGAGATCACGGCTGATCGTTGACCTCAGTACCACTTTCCCACTCTAACCCCATATCCAATTGATTGCTTTAATAATTTTTAAACAGTGATCCCTAATTCTAGATTATCCCGCAAAAGGAATTACCTTCCCCGCCTCCACACCATTAAGAGTCCTCAGTAAGTTAATCGAGCCGTCTCTCACTCTCCTAACCTCCAGCGGATACAGGGCTGGACCTTCCCTCGTTAGTTCACCCACTTTTCCCGGGTTGCTTCCAATACCTTCCTTAAAAAAGATGAACACTGTACATCAAAAACAAAAGACCCCCGTACTTCTTGGCTGGTCATTTTCCTAAGTCTTTGCCCTTCAATGTGTTCAGAGCGAGTAGCTGGGGAATGGAACAACATCTCAGCATGCTCTGTCTGCAGCAAGCATTCCCAGAGCAAGAGCTGCAGGGATCTGAATCACAGAACCAGGGGAATGTGGAAGATGAAGGCCATTTGCTGGTGTCCTCAGATGATCCAATAACAACCGGACTTCCCGATTTTATTTAGAACCATAGAAAAATACAGCACAATACAGGCCCTTCGGCCCACCATGTTGTGCCGACCTTCAAACCACACCTAAGACTATCTAACCCCTTCCTCCCACATATCTTAAATTCCTCCATATGCTTATCTAACAACCTCTTGAACTTGACCAACATATCAGCCTCCACCACCACCCCAGGCAGCGCATTCCATGCACCAACCACTCTCTGGGTGAAAAACCTCCCTCTGACATCTCCCTTGAACTTCCCACCCATTACCTTAAAGCCATGCCCTCTTGTATTGAGCATTGGTGCCCTGGGAAAGAGGCGCTGGCTGTCCACTCTGTCTGTTCCTCTCAATACCTTGTATACCTCTTATCGTGTCACCCCTCATCCTCCTCTCCAATGAGTAAAGCCCTAGCTCCTTTAGTCTCTCCTCATAATCCATACTCCCTAATCCAGGCAGCATCCTGGTAAATCTCCTCTGCACCCTTTCCAACGCTTCCACATCCTTCCTATAATGAGGCGACCAGAACTGGACACAGTCCTCTAGGTGTGGTCTAACCAGAGTTACTTGCTTTGCCCTTGTCCCAATGAAAGTCCTGTTGGAACATTGGTCCTCCTGATTTTCACAGGGAAAAGGAGGATCCATAATGCTGGTGGAGAGGTACCTTTCACTCTTCTTGGACCTGGGATATGGTCAACACTTGTACTTCAACACCTGACTGAACAGGCTCCGAGGTCGGTTATTGGTGTAACTCTGCATCCTGTCCATTCCATCCCCAAATACAGCTCGGCTGATTATCCAATCATTTAACCAGGTTCAGTGCCTGTCCATCAAACCTCACAGTCACTGACCCCAACTTTTCCCTCCTTGATATAAAAGACCCCACAGTCACTGACATCAATCCCCTCCTGCCTGATACAGACCCTCCCCACAGTCACTGACGCGTCTCCTGTCTGATACAGACCCTCCCCACAGTCACAGACCACTTGCGTCATGTTTCTCGGGGAATTTATGGGTGAAAAATTTGTCTTAACTTTAGCGCCACAATGGTGAGAGTTTCAAACGCTGTTGAAACTGTCACCAGAAATGCTCAAAAGGCATTTGGTGATTCAGCCGTTAAAATGTGATGCAGGTGAGCAACGGGTGTGTGCAAGTCTTTCCAAATGCAAAGCCAGTGATTTGTTGACTACAAGCTGTTGCCGCCGAACGATAACGTGGACACACACACACACTGTATGTGCTGTGACTGGGAACTGATGCTTGCACCTACCTTGTATCCTGATTCAGTGACTGCACAGAACATTTGCCCCTGGAATGGGCTTACCCACATCCTTCTAAGTCAAAACAGGCATCGCTTCCTTACATACTCATTGCAACACAGGAGGTGGCCTTTCAGCCCTTTCAGTCCAATCTGGCTCCTAGCAGAGCAATCCTATTCATTTCCCCGTGGCCCTGCAACTTATCCAATTCACATGCCTATCAACCTCTTTTTTTAAAAAAATTCTTTTGCCGCTGACATAAAGAGGGAATTCACAGTAACTGAGTAACAAACCAGCACCTCGTAAGAACATCATATTCTCAAACTTCCTGTAACTGCTCCCCCCGTCCCTTTGCCCCCCGCCCTCATTTTTTTTCTTTTCTCCCTCCTCCTGATCCAACTGGTTCCCGTCTTTTCCCCCTCCCACCCTCTCCGTTTGCCCATCACCCACACACTCCTGCCGCTGGTTCCCCTCCCCACCTCCCTCCCTCGGTTCCAGGCTCCACCGTCCTGTCCTGACAGATACCATCATCTTCAGCTCTTTGTCACTTCCACCAATCACCCCCCCCCCGCCCCCTCACCCGGATCCACCTATCATCTGCCAGCTCCTGCTCCAGCCCCTTCCCTCCACCCTTTTATACCGGCGAACTCCCCACTCTCCAGTCCGGGTGAGGGGTGACCTTCCCCTTGTCTTTGTGATTCTGGACAGCTGAACACAAAGCAGAAGATAAGAGGTAATTGGTATTGGTTTATTATTGTCACTTGTCTTGCAGACCGATCGTACAGGTCAATTCATTACACAGTACAGTTACATTGAGGTAGTACAGGTAAAAGCAATAACCGTACAGAGTAAAGAGTCACAGCTACAGAGAAAGTGCAGTGCAATAAGGTGCAAGGTCACAACAATGGGCTTGGGGCAGGCACGATAGTGCAACGCTATTACAGCGCCAGTGACCCGGGTTCAATTCTGGCCACTGTCTGCAAGGAGTGTGTACGTTCTCCCCGTGTGTCTGTGTGGGTTTCCTCCAGGTGCTCCGGTTTCCTCCCACATTCTAAAGACATATGGGTTCGGAAGTTGTGGGCATGTTATGTTGGTGCCGGAAGCGTGGTGACACTTGGGGGCTGCCCCCAGAACACTCTATGCAAAAGATGCATTTCACTGTGTGTTTCGATGTACACTCCCCTTGAAAAGTTCACAACTCACAAGCTAAACTTAAGAGTCTCTTCCTCTTGAACCGGCAGAGTAACTGTTAATTGCAGCGAGCAGGAATTTGTGGACCAGGATCTGAAGAAGGTGGATGCGAGTATTTTACCAGCCAGGTGCACAACACAGATCCTGTTTAATACAGTGAGACGTGCCAGCAATGCTCTCAAACTTGACACTGAGTCATTGATGAGTAATCAGTTCAGCGGTCCTATCCAGAGAGTGGCCCCATGTTTGAACAATCCACAAATGGAACTGCAGGGATCATAAAAGCAAACATTCTTTTGTTCTGAAGTCAAAAGGTAACTTCTTCTGCAGAAGTCCTTTGCTAGGACCAAATTTTTAAGATATCTTTATTAGTCACATGTACATTAAAACACACAGAGAAATGCATCTTTTTTATGTAGAGTGTTCTGTGGGCAGCCTGCAAGTGTCACCACGCTTCTGGCGCCAACACAGCATGCCCATGACTTCTTAACCCGTATGTCTTTGGGACGTGGGAGGAAACCGGAGCACCCGGAGGAAACCCACGCAGACACCGGGAGGATGTACAAACTCCTCACAGACAGCAGCTGGAATTGAACCCGGGTCACTGGCGCTGTAATAGCATCACGCTTCCGCGTAATATCTGTTTGAGATTCCCAGTGGCAGCAGCAGCAGCTGCCTGACTTGATGTTTGAATATCAGCTGAGAGAGGGGGTTGGAGCACAGGGATGTGTAAACAGGACGATTCTCCGGAGAAGCACGGAGGTAGAGAAGCTAAACAACGTGCAGGCTGAGAAGCAATTGAAGCTTTGATCTGGGGCAGGGAAAAATTTTGGGAAAATCTGGATTTTGGGATTCAATGCTTGTCTTCTTGACATGGAGGCTGGTTTCATTCAAACATTTGCAATGCTATTTCAGTAATGTGTGGACTAACATAATGGGTCAAAACAGTACTGAGCTGGCAAGGACCACTAATGTGAGCTACAGGAGTTCCACAATTACATTTATTTTGGGGATCTGAGTGTCAGTGCCTTGCTGCCCATTCCTAGTTGCGCTTGAAACAGTGGTGGTGAGCCATCGCTACTCCCACTGTTCTGCTGCATAGGGAAGTGCAAGATTTGGACCCAGTGACAATGAAGGATCTTAGTTCAGGTATTGCCATGTACACCAGGATGCAATGAAATTCATTGCTCGCGTGAAGCTCACAGAGTAAACGGTGTACTTGGTGATAATAAATGCAGGAAGAAGTGCAGCCATGGGTGCAAAGCAACGGAACAATGCAAAGATTGCAGTGCAAACTGAACTGGGTCAAAAAAGAAATGCTCAAGTGACAGAAACATGAGTTGAAGTCGAGGGGCCTGCTGCCCTTGTCCTCCTTGGCAGTAGGGATCATTACATTGGGAGGCAGAGAACGGTGTGCATTGCAGCCACTGTGCCTCGGTGGTGGAGGGAACGCACGTTTGGGGTGGTTGATGGGGTGTCAATCAAGCGGCCCGCTTCGTCCTGGATGGTGTGGAGATTCTTGAGTGTTGATAGAGCTGCACTCATCCAGGCAAGTGAAGGGTGTCTTCTCATGCTGCTGATGGTGGAGAAGATTTGGGATATCAAGAGGTGAGTGGATATCCAGGCTCTGATCTCTTTGTGTGACTGGTGTAATGGAATGGTGGCTTCCAGGGGACCCAACCATGGTAATGCCATTGAAAGTCAAGGGTAGGTGCTTAGACTTTCTCTTTCTTGTTGGAGGCAGTCATTGCCTAGCCCCTTCCTGGCAAGAATGTTACCTACCACTTACCAACCCATGCATGAATATTGTCAACATCTTGCTACATGCTGGCACGAACTGCTTTGTTTGCTGGAGGGGTCAGGAATGGAACTGAACACTGTGCAATTATCAGCAAACGTCCCCACTTCTGACCTCATGATGGAAGGAAGGTCAATGCAGAAGCAGATGGTTGATCCCAGGCCATTGCCCCGAGGGACTCCTACACTGATGTTCAAGGGCTGGGACGACTGACCGCCAACAAGCACAACCATCTTCCTCGGTGCAAGGTGCACGCCATGGAGTATTTTCCCTTGCATGCCCATTGACTTCAGTTTGACAGGGTTCCTTTGAGGGCACACTCGGTCAAATGCTGCCTTGATGTCAAGGGCAGTCACTGTCACCTCACCTCTGGGATTCAGCTCTTTGGCCCATGTTTGGAGCAAAACTGACAAAATCAGTGAGCAGATTATTGGTGAGTAAATATTACCCCTGTCAATTACACTTTCAAACATTTTGTTGATGTTGAGTCCAGACTTTTTGGGCAGTAACTAATCCGATTGGATTTGTCTTCCTTCTTGCCTGAGCAATTTTGCACATTGTTGGGTAGATGCCAGTGTTGAAACTGTACTGGAACAGCTTGGTTAGAGGCTCAGGTAGTCCTGAGGTAGGTAGTTCTTCTGCACTGCAGCTGGGATGTTACCTTGCCCCAGTCTTTGCTGTGTCCACTGTCCTCAACTGTTTCTCAATAATAACGTGCAGTGAAAACAAGAGCACAAGAAGACAGGGGCAGAAAAAGTCACCAAGCCCCTCAGACCTGCCCCAACATTCAATGTGATCATGGCTGATCTAGGCCAAGCCTCAACCCTTCCTCTGTGCCAGCTGAACGATTTGTTCAGCCTCTCCTGACAGGACAATCCTTGCATCCCAGCAATTAGCCTGGTGGATCTCCTATTCGGTGAGGGGACACTAATGAAACCCCGCCCACTGATCTCACTGGGAAGCCCCGCCCACTCCCTCTTCTCTCAAAGCCCCGCCCACCTGTTCTGTCACCCTGTTGCCACACCCACCTGTCCCCTCCCTGCTCCCTACCCACACACCTGCCCCTCATCAGAATCAGTGCGCTGTTCTCCCATCCAACGGTCTCAGCCTCCACTCACCACGCGGGCCGGTCTCCCTGGGCAACGACAGCCGTCACTGCGGGCAGTCCCGTTCCCGGAGCTCTCGGGGCAGCACTAATGAGGAAGTGAAGGGTTAAGAATTGCAACCATACCTATAACTGGCAAACAAAATATATATATATGCATTTATATTTCTCTAGCAAGGACTAGCAAGCTGCTGACCCACTAGTTAGGTTGGAATGTTAAGTATGTTAACTGCCTTTGTTTCGGGTAACAAACTATTCCGATATGTCAGACAGTGGCGATACTGAGTGTAATTAACATCGAGGTAAAGACTTGGTCTGAACAATGAAGGGTGATACCTGCCTTTGAATGCCTTGATTATAACTCAATTATACTAAGACAAAAGGTGTGATTGCTGTCTCGGGATCTCTAGAGCTTGACAGAAACTCGCGGCGCCGTTTGCATGGGATGTGCGTGACAATTCCTGTATATTTTTTAAATGTCTGTCTGCCCTTTGTTCAGGGAGAACTCGGGAAGCGACTCTTAGTGAGTGCTGAAGAGAATTCTCCTAGCGGTGCACTGCTAATAAAGGTACTTGTTCGAATCGACCTTGTGGCAGTGTGTTATTTACAGTGGACGGAAAGGGAAAATTGATTTCGGGACAACAATTTGGCGAGCCAGCCAGGCGTCCAAGACGAGGTTTCGGAAGCGGCGTGAGCGACCGATGGGGATAATGGCCACCTGAGACAGATGGGCCCACAAGGTACGATTCACCTTGATCCCTCTCAGGCAGTCGGACACCTGATCAATCCCTTCACTTACCGACAATCCTCTGACGGACTCCTCGCGAACCTGTCCGAGTGCCACAGGTAAGGAGGGGTTCGAGTCCCCAGTTAAGTTAATTTCTGTTCGGGGTTCGAGTCCCCAATCAGGTTAAGTTAAGTTAAGTTAAGTTAAGTTAAGTTCTGTTTGGGGTTCGAGTCCCCAGTTTTGGGTTTGGGATTTTAAGTTGTGAATTTCAAGGTTTTGAGCTCTAAATTCTGAGATCGGTTCTCCGGTACTACCACCCTGCCTTAGACCGGTTCTTAAGAGGGGAAATCCCCCACGGGAAGGTCAGGAACCTGAAGTGGGTGAAGGAAAGAGACTGATCTTGTAGGTAATCACAGCGATTCGTACCATCCGATTGGGTAGAATACAAAAAATGGGACAAACTCTCGATAAGTTTGGGTCCAATACCCCACTATCTAAGTTGTGTAAAGACGATCCGAAGAACGAGAGTAACTTCCGTAAATTATCAGCATGCCTCAATAAGAAATTGGGAAACGAAATATGGCCATTGGGGGGAACTTGGGACGTAGATAAATGCCTAAAGGCAGAAAAGGCAATTTGGGAGTGGAATACAGGGGAAAAATGGAAATTATTAATGTCCACTTGGAGAAAAATGGCCAAAGACCTAACAAATAAATCTAAGCAGGTTAGCTGGGAACATAATGCGCGCAGAAGGGGAAGTAGTGTGTGTGATGAACAGGGAAATCCTAAGAGTTGGGAAGTCCTGAAGTCTCAGTGCGGAGACTACGATGCTGAAAAGAGCAGAAGGGAGAGAGAAGAGGTAAATGAGCTGTATAAGGAGAAGAGCAGAAATAAAAATAAAAGTAGTAAGGATAAAGTGGAGGTACCTCCCGACATGTCTGGCGTGCCCCTGTTGTTCCAAAGTAATGATACGGACGAAGAGGAGGAGGATTGGATGGTCCGACCCACATGCCTTACCTACCCCCTGGTTTCATTGCTGCCCCCATATAATGCGGCTAGCCCGCCAGCCGTCCCGCCTTTACCACCAGCGACTGCTAGCCAAGTCCTGCCCACAGGACAAGTCCATGGCCCTATTGCGTCCCGCACCAGGATGTGGCTTAGTCGAAGGGAAAGCCCACAGATGGGTGGCTGTAAGGCCACAGACAAATGACGAAGCTTTTTGGCAAGGGACGGTCCTTCAATAGATTCTCAGATGGACACCGAGTCTGATTCTACCACTGATTATGGCGACCCTACAGATCCCAGACTTTTGGGACCGTTTCTGTTCACTTTATGGTACCTATGCGGAGGACGACGCCTACAACAGAGGCAATGCCTCCCCCCAGTTTAACGCCCTCCTACTACAATGCATCCCTGTGGGAGTGGCCTCAGCTATCCGCACTAATGACATGAACTAGCCTGACCACACACGACAAGCCATGAGGAGGGCGCTAGTCCACTTCTGGAGTAATGGGCGTGATACGAAAGCCACAAAGGTAAAACAGGAAATGGTGCAGAGACCCCCTCGGCCCCAACCTTCCTACTCCGACAATACGGGCTATCAAATGGAGCGGCAATTTTGCGTTCCAGAAGGGGTTGACTGGTCCGGTAAAGGATACCCACTGTACCCCAATGACTTAAGAACCCCAGTGTACGGGCCCCCTTGTGGACCACCACCACCACCACCACCCTCTCGTAATTACGTAGGACCCATGGGGATAGGAAAAGACCGGTGGCATACTACTCCACTCGGCTGGACCCAGTTGCAAGGGGACTTCCACCATGCTCACAAATACTTCCAGCCATTTATTCCCTAGTAACAGCAGTCTCCAATATAACCCTCAACAGGCAGTGATGGTTTATTCCTCCCATACCGTAACGGCACTCTTAACTTCTCACCAGACGCAACACCTTACCCAGGCCCGCTTAAACAGATATGAGGTAGCACTCCTGAATAACCCACTCCTCACTTTTGCCTACTGTACGACCATTAATCCTGCCACCTTCCTAGAGGCCCCACCTGAGGATCTTGCGGACCCACCTCATGACTGTCGAATGCGTAACCACTTTTTAACTGCACCCCGTCCGGACCTTTCAGATAAGGCCATCCAGTCAGCCAACTTAAACCTGTACGTCGATGGTAGTTCCTACATTTCTGAACAGGGCACCCACTTTAGCGGCTAAGCCGTGGTAAATGACTCCCAGAGTGTGGAATCTGCATCTCTGCAGCCCCCAGTCTCTGCCCAAAAAGCAGAACTTTTTGCCCTGACCCGAGCTTGCATTTTAGCCAAGGACAAAGTAGCTAACGTCTTCACTGACTCCCGCTATGCTTTTGGAGTTGCCCATGATTTTGGCCAACTCTGGGCACACAGGGGATTTCTGACGTCTACAGGTAGCCCCATACAGAATGCGGTTTATGTAAAGAACCTCCTCCAAGCCATCCTCCTCCCAAACAAATTGGCCATCATTAAATGCTCCGCTCACCTTTCAGATGCCTCCCTATTAACCCAGGGCAATAACAGGGCAGATACAGAAGCGAAATTGGCAGCACGCCAGGGGTCTAAAATCGTTTCCACTATGGAAAAACAAGCAGTTGTTTGCAAGCCAAAGATAGCAACGCCGGGCACCCCAGACATGGTCACTGTGCAGCACTTACAGGGGGACGCCCCTGACTC